>NW_027122718.1:9000000-9492432 GCF_030686945.1 Centruroides vittatus
GTTTGCAATGTTCAGATTGCACATAACTTATTGAATTTTGCAGAAATACAAAAAACATTCAGTAATCCTAACATTTTCAATAATCTGTTATCATTCTGATTCTTTAAGTGCCAGATCAGCAAACTTCTATTGTATTAGAAAAATTAGTTATAAAACTGAATACAAGAAACAACCAACAGATCATAGATTATTGAAAGAATGCAAAACTTGGCACTATAATAGATTAACCTAATTTAGAGAAAACATTCTTGATAGAAATAAAGATTCTATATTTACATTGTGGAAATGGTTTAGTCCTATGATTTATGAGAAAAATGTTCAAACAAGAAATAAATCATTTGTTTTCTGAGATTTGTAAATTTTAACAGATTATATTAGAAATATATAAACTGCTGAAATAATTTTTATAAGATAAATATAAGCATTTAAATACATTTTAATATATAAACAGGTCTTTAAAATATTAGTTCTTTTAAACTATATTAATTTTAATTTTATTAAATTTTTAATCAATATTATCATCACCAGTAAAAAACATTTCTATAAGATATTGCCATATATTATTAGATTCTATTATAGTCTGAGTAGTGAAAGAATAGACATGAGTCAGCTTTAGGTGAAAGGGATGAAAGGAGACATATAGAGTTGACACATGGATCACAGTAATAAAATTTATAAAAAATTAAACCAATAAAATGATAAATATAGTATAAAAACATTTTAAAAATGTAAAAAACAAAACAGCTGAAAGAGAAAGATCCATGTTTCAACTTTCACATGTCTCATTCCATCCCTTTCATCTGACATAGACCCTTATAGCTGGTACATATTTATGTACGGTGTGGAAACTATGAAAATATTGCTTAAAAACATTAGGTTTGTTGTAAAATATATTATGCGTTCATTAAAATTTTTTTGCCTTTTAATTTGAATTTGTTTACACTTTAAAAATATTGGAAAAATTAATTTAATCTAAAAAATCTTGATGTTTGAATCTCAAAATTTAAAGTTTGTATTAATTTCTTCAGATACAAAATGTAACTAAATGAAATTTTTTCAAGCATTCTATTTATTATAGTAAAAGTATTTAAAAGTCTATAACAAAATGCATTACTGGTATCAAATTCATACTTAGACTGAACATATTTTGAAGTATTTTCGAATGAATCATTACTATTTGTATTGAAAGGAAAAACTTTAGAGTAAAAAATTAGCACAAAACTATAAAGAAAAACTCAAAATTTTCAAATGTTCCAAATAGATTTTGAAAGTATTTGATTTTCTTTCAATCAGACAATATAAACAAAAAACAGTGACGTAGAAAGCTTCTTGTAAAGTTCCATATTTGTAACTTATAATTATTTTATATTAAGTAATAAATTACTATAAAAAAGATTTAAAAATTATATATAAACTGAATAAAATACTTTAATTTAATCAGAATGAAAATTGCATTTTTAAGGTTAGCAAAAGAAAAAGCAATGTATGAAAAAGAAGCTGAGTTGCAAAGACTAAAAGTGGAAAAAATGAAGGAAGAAGGAAAAGATGAATATGAAATTAAAAAACAGGTGAGAAGAGTTTTTTAAAAGTTTAAATTAATATTTTTTTAGAAATCTATAAAAAGTAATTAATGAAGGGTAATTTTTTAATTCTCATTTTGCTTTATATCATTTAAAATAGCCCTATTTTTCTGTATTATAAGCATAAACATTTTCTAAAGAATAAAGTAACAACTATATTATCTACCAAAAGTTTAAAGAAACATATCTAGACTAAATATTTGTTTATTTAGCCGATGATAAGCCAAAAACATTATTTTCTTGCTTCAACAAAAAGCTTCAAAAGCTTTAAGATTAATGAAAATCTTAAATTCCATAATGAAACTTTTTAATTTATAATTTTAAAATTAATAGTGATAAATGAGAAGCAGTTGAAAAGACTTTGCATATAACATTGAATATAATTCTTGTTTCTTGAACTGTCGATCAGTTGAAGATAGAATAATGATTTTTGTATATATTTTATTGTAAACTCTACAACACTCCAGTATAAAAATAAAAGCAAGGAAACTGATTATATTAGAAAATATTCTTTATACAGAGGTCTTAATCCTAGATTGCTCTTGTACAAATAACTCCAACCATTGCCCCATGGTTTGACTGATCTGTTTCCTAACTCCACCAGGCTAATTGCCCTTATTCCAGCAAGTTATAAAGAGTGGTTTTCATAATCCAATTTACAACTCTTTTCCAAACAGTTTACAAACTTGTAATTTCATATAATTTTTAAAAAAATTTATAAACAATAGAAAATTTTGAAGTTTTTGTTGTTAAAATGTAATTCAAAGTATATAGAGCTTCTTTTCTAATTTATGTAATACTAGAAAATGAACCCGGCATTGCTCAGGCAAATGTTTTGGATGATTTGGTAAATATTGTACATTTGGAAATTAAATTATTACTATCAAAAACAAAAAAACTGCATCTAAAATAGTACAGTAGAAGCTGTTCTTCAGGTTAAGCCTTAATCCTCTCCTTCTCTCCCGTGGGGGACAATTTCGAAAAATCCCTTTTTGGTGTGCATTTTTATGATGTACCCTAACTGTGTACCAAATTTCACCTCTTTAGGTTCAGCAGTTTGCTCTGGGCAATGATGAATCAGTCAGTCAGGACATGTAATTTTATATATATAGATTTATTGGATACAAATGTGTATCATATGGCCTTCTACTATTCATCACTTTCCTCAAATATTTCAGAATTAATGATATAGATTGTCTGGAAAATTCAATAATATATTATTATGTTATTGTGAAAGGCCGATATCTGGCGAATGTCAGCATTCACACGGTTGTTTCATGTATGTACGAAATATTTGCTAAATATCATTATTTCTCACTTACACCGACAAATGTCAACATTCAGCATGCACTGATGTGAATGTTGAATAAAAATATTGTTCCTAGCATTTAGTTGTGGAACACTTCTTTTTGCAATTACACCGTGTATAGCCTTGCCTTCCACTTCTCGAATTAGTTGCAGCTGCTTCTGTCAGGGACATTTTTTACCTAACCTAACATAACATAACATTTATAATATAACCAAATATTCAGTATTTCACCGACAGTCTTTCATGTGTGTCGACATTCTCTAATTTCAGTCTTTCACTGTGACATATATATTTTTATCTGTAAATTTATGTGAGAAGACTGCAATGTCTATTTATTCTTGACTAAAATGGTTTAACTTTTAGGATGATTTGATAGAATTTTGATACTTTAGACCAAGGATCGCCAAACTTTTTTGATCATCGACCCCCTACAAGTTTTTGAAACCTCACATCAACCCCCACCAAAAAGTTTGTGTTACAAGCAAAAAAAGCCCTTACTATTTTAATACATTTCTTTTAATTTTTACATTTTTTTCATTTATTGTATATATGTTGTTAATAATTTTTGTAACAGATAATCAATGAGATGGATAAGCTTGATCCTTAGCTCCCCCTTATCCTTAGCTTAAGTTTTATAATCAACCTCCAATATGTTATATTGACCCCTGGAGGTTGATATCAACCACTTTGTCGACCCCTGCTTTAGACTGAGATGACCTCATGTTCTTGGAAATCACAATATTGAAAGACTGAATTATTAACGATACTTCAGATATAATAATTGAAGATTCTTTAGTCGAAGATTAATTAAAATGTATTTGAATTTAATAAATTAACTTACTCAGATAAAAATTTGTAACATTACAGATTTTTATTATAATGCCTGGTATATAATGTGCTTAATTTTCTGTTGTTATAATCTGTTCAAGTGCAACAGTATTTAAATAGATTTTCAGTGAATATTTAAAATAGATCTGTATTAAAATATCATTGTACAGAATTCAAATGAATGTATCATTTGTTCAAGTGCAATTTACTTTTAATGTTTAGATTAAATGTTTGCCTGTCAACTGTGTCATTTCTCTGCATATTATACATGTACAATCAAAATTCTCTTATTTATAGACCTATCCCTGTTACACCAAAAAATAAAATTCAACTCTATCGTCATTTAAAATAATTAGGTCTATTAGTCTTTGTGATTTGTATAATGTATAATTTTTAAGCAATATACTAATTTTAAATATCCAGTTGTTGAAAATTAAGCACATTATATACCAGGTATGGGCAAATGTGGCTTCGAGAGCCTCTTTTTGAGTTACATGCGGCTCTTGCTGAAAGTGCTATCCTTCCCAGCCTTACCATACTATCCGCCATGACAGTACAGAATTGCAGCTCCCATGCATTTTGCAAAACCTACATTTTGGCTCCCACTGAACTCTTGCTTGCCCACCTCTGTTATATACATTACAGAGCAATTCACTTGGGGTTGAACACTTGCTTTGTTCAGTTGCACCGTCACATTTGAATATATAATGTAAAACATGGCTTGGTTGACTGCTTTGTTATGAAATGACAAAGCTGTCACCCAAGCATCCCTTCATATTTCATGCTCATTTTTTCATTTATACAGATACTCCACATAATAAGTGTTCAATTCTGAATAAATTACCTTGTATAAATAGTTAGTACTGAAAATGATTGAATTATGCAATTCATACAATTTTTAAAAATTAAATTTAAGTAGATAAATTTATTAATGATTTAACAAATTCAATTCTAAGTTTCCATATCAATTGATTTTAATATTTGTGATTAAATAATTTTAATTAGTAAATTTTGAAATATGGAAAAAATGTAGACTGCAATTTTAATCTGCAGTTCTAATACTTCAAATAAATGCATAATTATCTATGTCATATGAATTCTTAAATGTTATATAGACAATAATTTAGAATGGTAAACATCATTTCAAGACATTTTTAAAATCTGAATTTGTTTGACTCTATAAAACAAACAACTCTTTCACATGCAGTAATAAATGTAACAGTGTGAAACAAAATATAGTTTATATGTATATAATATCCCCTGGTATGGTTTTTTTTTCCACAATTGTATCTGTTGTATCAAAAGTGTAATACATGTTTGTGCTTTACACAATGTCATTAAATTTTGTCTTCTTTTCTCTAAACTTTTTTTTCAGAAAATTTATCTTTCTTTTTATTTATATGCTTTGCTATGAATCCATTCCATTACATTTTATATAAAAATTTGTGAAAGTCCACACAAATTTCTTTCAAGTGATCACAAAATTTAATTTTAGCAAATAATAATTCTTTTGCTATTGCTAATTTGTTTTTAATTCTCTATTAGATTAACAAATCAGTAGCAGTAGCAAACAAATCAAAATTAGCAGTAGCAAAAGAATTATTGCTACATTTCATGAAACTGCATACTTTTGTAACAAATAAGAGAAGACAATATCAGATTATTTTTAAATTACAAATAGTACCATTTTGTTAACTGTCATTATCAACATAATATCATTTTTGACAAACAGGCAATAGCATTTTTCTGCATGCTCTCTAACATCTCAATAATCAGTTCAAAATTTACAATATTTTCTAGCAGAATCAGATTTATTAAATTACAAAAATTTTTCACTTAGAAAGATGATTGCTATTTTATCAGGTCTTTGGAAAAGCAGCAAGGAAAATATTGTTGAATTGTTTTACTTTGGTTTGAGTTTGTATTTGACTTTGCAGAACTGATTATCATCATTGTTTTTGTTTATTATAACAGATGCCCAGAAAAATCTTTACAAATTTATGTAATTTTTACCTTTGAAAAAAGGAAACTCTGAACTAAATAGTCATTGGAAAGGTGATGAAAAGCTGTACATTTTCTTTTATTTTCCTTTGTCAAACACAGTAGATTCAACTTTGGGTGTGCAGGGCAAGTTACTGTATAAAATTTTAGTTTATATTTTTCAGACAGTACTTTGTGACTGATCAGCTGATCTGTGTTTTTGCTTCCTGTTTCATTTTGTAAATTTGAGAATTTCCCAAAAATCCTCAATTTGACTATTTCTGGCAGGTTTTCAGGATTGCCCACCTTTTTGACAAAGTCGATGTTTTCTTGTCACAGATAATCAAGTATAGTTTTGACATAGTGGGATCTTGCTTCTTTTGGCCAAGACATATTGTGCTTGAGAATCGTTCTTTTGAATGTAGACAATAAGGCAACATATACATTCATTTAACTACTTCTGGACATTGATAGCAAAACTCGATTTTCTGATTAGGGCTTGACTTAGTCTGTTTGGTCCTATTGCAGTCAAACCAAGACTGATCTCATATTTCTTTTTTTTGAAAAATTTTACATCAGCAGGTGTATAGGAGATATTACTGGTATAAAATCCACCATTACCATTGATTATCAAGTGCAAAAGGGTGACATAAGATTCATCATCTAAAATGAAGAACTTTTCAGAGAATTTTTGCAACAACCTTCTGCACTTTGTCTTTTGCCAGTGATCTTTGCATGTCATTCTGTCTTGAGTTATCTCCTCCTTTCAATGTTTAATATGTGTTTTTTGTTTTCAAAGCCTCATAGAGCCAACTACATGAAATTTTGTTTCAGGGCTACAGATCACATTGAAACCTTGTCACTGTCTTCAACAGTTCTCTTTTATCCTTCCAACTTGACTTTCATTACAATTTTCACTTTTCTACCAGGCCCCTTTTTTCTCTGTGGTGGTAATAGTCTGAAATGCATTTTCTTTGTAGTCAATAAAGCCTGTATGATCTATCATGATTGTGTTCCTGTATGATTAATCCTCCTAAGAAATTTTATGCTTGCTTCTAATAACGTTCAATTAGGTTTGTCAAGTAAACTTGCAGGATGGTCCATGTGTTTCACACCTTTTTCAAGCATGTTTGTAACTAGCTATGCTCTGTAGAGCATGCATTATCATTCATGAGAATGAATAAATTTCCAATTGTTGCATCATATAGAATAATAAGTTTCAAAATTTTATCTTAGTACCTTACTCCTATTAGTGAATTATTCCTTATGGTATACAGATCTATAACACCATCATGAGTTATACTTTCCCAAACCATAATTTTTCCTCCACCAAGACTGCTATTGTTGTACAAAGAAGAGGTAAATGTGGCTTCCTTGCTTTGCCAGATGTGAACTTGTTGACTTGTCATCTGGCTTTACAATAAATCATGATTTATCAGAAAAAAGAACAGTCTGCTCAATCTCTATATTCCAGAACCCATTCTCTTAGTTCAGCAGTGAAAAGCACTTAATGGAGCTAGAGCATTAGTCACTGAGCATACAAAAATAAACTGTAAACATGGTTACAGTATTAAACTAATTACTGAATTGGCTAGAACTTTAAAAACCAAATCAGATCAGGAAACAGAACAATGAAAACCTGACTGCAAATATGTAACAGTAGAATTTGATCCCAGGTTACACAAAGTTTATTTTAGCATAGTGAAAGGTATACAAATAGATATAGCATTTAAAAGAAACCCAACAATATTCAGGTTATTAACCATTATTAACCAATGGAAAAGATCAAATAAATGAGAAAAAGCCCCTGGAATGTACACCATATCTCTAGAAGATTCTAGATTCAGCAATGCCTAACCTATACAGGTTCAACTAACAGATCGATCGAGGCCAGAATAGAAGAACATAAATATGACGTCATTAAAGGCAATTATAACACTGCCTTAGCCCAATATGCAAGCGAGCTCGGGGTGGCCCTGTGTTAGAAATATGCAAAATTATTAAGAAAAATATTTAATATACAAAAATTAAAAAGTGAAGCCATTAACAATAGAGAAAGCCTAAACATATCCCAATTTTGGCAAGTGTTTTTATCTAAATGTACTTAAATCAATTAATAATTTTTATTAATCACCTCCATGTGCTTAATATTTATTAATATTATAGGTTATTTTATATTTTCAAAAAATAATTTTATTTAAATTTATATATACATAACAAGTTACAACATAAGAAATTTAAATAACCTCAAAGAAACTTTGAATTGTTCCATTTTGGAACACAGCATAAGTTCTTCCATTTAGAATGGCTTCTAGCCTAAATAAGGCTTATAAATCAAGCTGAAAATATTTATTAGAACTATAAAGAAGTGCTGGAAAGGTATGAAAAGGTGGTTTTTTTTATATATATTATTTATGACTATTGGAAATTCATAATTTTATCAGTTTTACATTATTCACAGAATAAAAATATAATAATAAACATTGGATATTTTGAGAGTAAGATTTTTTCAACTTGAGAATGGGTAATCCATGAAAATTTTGGTTTGTCTAGAAAACATTAAAAATATTACATGTATACAGTAGAATTTGTTTTAACAGATCATAGAACAACAGATTTTTTTCTAGCCCCCATCTATTGTAAACTTTGTGTTTTTTCAATATTTAGTTAATTATTGGTTGTTTCTGGGAATTTATACAGTTTGATAAACTTGATACATCTGGGATATGTACAGTACAATTGAAGAATTGTACGAAGAGAGTCAGCAGGCTGATATGATTGAGCTGGAGCCACCTAATGAACATTATGACGCAGGTCCAAATGTAGTGCCAAAATTTTTCAAGGCCACTAAGTCTTTTCAAGACGTGAAGACCTTTCTGACGAGTTTCACCATAAACAAACTGGCTGTATATGACATTGCTATTATCAAGCAGTTGTATTCAATAGGCAGAAAAGTGGCATCAAAACAAACCAAAGTGAACGAGTTTTTTAACAAATCGTTAAGTTGAGTGAAGTGCTAATGTTCAAATGTAATTTGCCCTTTTTTGTGCATACAGTGTATACAGTTTCCATCAGCTTTATCATATACATGTAAGGCATAATATACGATCTTGTGACAAACGCGTTTTTATATAATAAAAAAATAGAGATCTCAAGAGACTGAATGATTTCAAGTACAGGTATTTCTTATATGTAGGGGGTTAAATCTATATCTATATCTATACTACTATATAAAGAGAGAACGTATTTTTTTTGTTTGTGACCACTAACCATGAAAACTACTGAACCAATCTTTACCAAATTTTAACTGTAGCATCTTTATGATCCCCGGAATGTTTACCACTAATGAAACTTTCAGATTTATTATTAATTAAATAAAACTGCAATGGATTTTTGTCTGTCTATTTGTCTCTCTCTTCACTAGATGGCGACACATGAATTAGTACTTTCTGTCTATAAGAAAAGTCTATTATATTGAAGTTTACTATTATATTTGAAGAACTGACATTAAATTATAATTAGTTAATTAGCAAAATCTTCGGGGAATTAAAAAAGTGACGTCATCATGCTAGATGGCAGTACGTATGGTGGGTTTTCGAATCATTACGCATTAATTTCTGCAGGTAATTGTACAAAATATTCGAAATAGTTATTAGATTTATCTCAAGTGAATATTTTTGATCATAATTGTAGACAACGTGAATTTACTGCAGAGCGGTCTCAAAGAGCAACAAATTCGTTCAGCTCAAAATCGAATGTGTATTGCAAGGAATTTTTTAGGTTTCAAATCAGCTTTTGATTATCATCCTGAAAATGACTATTTGGATATGAAAGAGGTTCGAATAGGTAAAATGATCAAAAATATGTGATCATTGTTTTGCCAAAAAATGGTATGATGAAACTCCTGGACATTATCCACAAGAGTTTCTTAATGGTCTCAGCCCATCTGGATTCCCACCACAAATTAAAATTAAAAATTGGTACTCCAATTATGTTGTTACATAATGTTCAACTTCCCAATCTCTGTAATGGTACCAAGTTACAAATTACAGCTATGCATGACAATATCATTGAAGCTATAATTCTCACTGGACCAGCGACTGGGGAAATTGCATTTATTCCTAGAATCCCAATGATTCCTACCGATCTACCATTTCAATTTAAGCATTTACAATTTCCAATTAAAGTTTCTTTTGCTATTACAATTAACAAATCGCAAGGCCAAACATTCCAACACATTGGAGTGGATCTTCGTACGGAGAGTTTCTCCCATGGCCAATTGTATGTAGGGCTTTCCGGAACTGGAAATCATAACAATCAAATAATTTTGATACCAACGGGTGACAAAACTCGAAATATAACTTATTCAGAAGTATTATGATTTTATATTTTGCAATACTCTATTGCAATACTACACATTGATTACCCAAAAATAATTAATGAACAGTTACTTCAAATTTTTAAAGTTCTATATAAGAGTGGGCAAGGCCGTGACAGAGGATGCTAGTAACACACATTTTCCTGGGTATGCAGGAAATCCATTGTTCTCGATATAACAGATTCTCAGAACAATGGATGATTTTCAGTGACCCAAGCAATTTGTTAAAACAATGAACTCTTTTTTTTCATATAGCCTAATTCCCAGATTTTAAGGTTTTAAAGGTGTATATTTATCATTTATATGTATCCAGTTTTGTATAGAAGAAAAAGAATTTCATTTCTAGATGTTGACAGTAGAAACTGCCAACATCTAGAAATTACAATGCCAATAATTTAATCCAAGATTTGGTTTGTTTAACAAAATGCAAAATTGTATAGTTATTGGCTACATGCAAATCAGAAAAAGCTGCAGGATTTTTTGCTATCTAGTGACATCAGAAACTTGTATTAATATTGCCATGGAATATTTCCAGAATAGCTCTTAAAGAATGCTTATTAAAGAGGTTTAAATTTGAAATTGCCAATTACTGTCTGCTGTTCAATAATGATGCCATTTGCCCTATACGGAAAAAAACTATTGGATTGCTTTACAATTAATTATAAGTATTAATAATAATAATATAAGAATTGTTAAATGTTTTAAATATTTAGGAATAATAATATGAAAAGTAAAAAATGTTTTGTAGGAAGAAGTATTACAAGAATCAATCATGATGGTTCCAGATTGTCGAAAACGTCTTTTTGCAGCACATTCTGATCTTAAAAATATTATTGTGAGTATTGTAAATTAATTTTCAAAATAAATCTGTAGAACTCTAGTTTACATACAGGAAAAAAACTTTCTAACTGATGCTTTTATATTAGACAAGTTGCAGTATAAACATATGTTTTATCAAAGTAAATCACATCACTTTAGATTTTGTCATTGTCATTTGTAAAATTACTTTTCTTACATTTTTGTAAAAAATTATCAATTGGTTTTGCTCACCATTATCATTTGATAAATCTTAATATAGTGTATTGCATTTTACAGTGTACTTTAGTTAATTTTAAATTTGGCAATAGCTGGAAGTAATTAATTTTCTTGAATGTATGTGAATCAAACTTTAAAAATTGTTATAAAATTATATCTAGAATACAGCATTGACAAAATTCACTACAATAGTGATAGATGACATTTTCCACTAAAAATTGGATATGTATCACCCAATCTAATACTGTTTGACTTGTTGATACATATCCAAATTCCAGACTGGCAAAATTGGGTAAGTTAAGATTGTATTGCTGTTACAGTGAGAACTTAAACATTTATAATTTGGGTTCAGGGTTCTGAGGCAAATTACTAGTAGACAACAAAATCTATATGAAAAATGTTTTGATTTTTAAAAATTTTATAGTTTGATAAAGCTTGCATAGAGTCAAATTCAAAATGAGTCACCACTACATATAGTTGACAATAACACAAACATTTATATTAACTGATGAATATTACAAAGGTTACAAAGTTCACGACACTTAGAAAACAAAGATGCAATGATTAAACAGATTTCCACACACATACAACTAAGAGTTCAGACAGTTACTGAATCCATAACAGGTCCATTGGAAGAACACCTTGCGACCTTTCTTGCACAGACATATCTGCAGTAGAATCTTCGAGTCCTTTTAGCACACCCAGCACTTGGTAGTCTAAAGAGAGCTACACACTTTCTCAAGTTTAAAGGGAACCTCTTTTCCGCCTAAAGCTGTCTCTTTTATACTCGTTGAAGTTAAAGATGCCACTCCACCAATCAGTGTCCGATGTCTCCAGCTTGTCCGGCCAACGTACGATCTCCGCCAGCCAATCGCCAATCGTAGATTTCAAACAAACGGCAGTTTCTTAACCACTGTTCTCCAACGGTTGCTTTCCAATGGACTTTGTAACGGCTATCGATTTGAATTACACAAATTCCGTTATAATCGAAAAAGGTGGGAATCACACGTCTGAGTGATTCCAGCCACGACACATAGTTTCAAGTAAAAATATTCTTTGTCTTTTTTCCTTCATTTTTGATGGATAACAGCCAGTTAAATATATAATAATAATGAATGCTAAAATAAACTTGAAAAAATTAAATATAAAAATTTTAATGTTGATTATATCCAATGACATGGGTTTTAGTGCCCATCTCTGTAAATCTTGAAAACTTGTTTGCTGTAAAGAGCTAATGTATGATTAAAATTGATAAAATTAGCTTCTAAATAACTCTCTTGAGAGT
The DNA here is from genome assembly GCF_030686945.1 of Centruroides vittatus. NCBI lineage: Eukaryota > Metazoa > Arthropoda > Arachnida > Scorpiones > Buthidae > Centruroides > Centruroides vittatus. The sequence continues at coordinate 9,012,396 of NW_027122718.1, forward strand.
TAGTATATAGAAAGAGAGAAATTATCAGAAATTCATCAGCTTACAAGTTAAAGTAGGAGTATTTAATATCATCAATTAAAGAATGGATTGATGTATAAAAATGAATGGAACAGAACTAAAGATGAGGCATATGTATGTCTTTGGCGATTTTGGTTGTTACACTGTAAATATGTAATAATTACATATTTACAGTGTACTGTAGTAGAATTTGCTAATAGTTGTAAATATGCTAAATTACATGATTGTAGATAATTTTAAGACAAAAATGGCCAAGCAATTTCTATCTTTTAGTTCATCTCTAAATCAGCTAAATGAAAAGTAATACAGTAATATTGTTTGGAAAATCCTTTACTCACTGATGAATATGTCTGCAGTGAAGAAAGAATATTTTACATTTGTAAAGATGCTTGAAGAAAGTCTAGACAAAGGAAAAACCATTTGATAAATTCATAATTGTATATTAAAATTGGCAACTAATCAATGAGGTTATTCTTAGAAATTACAGTAATTCATATAATTCAATAACTTTACTTGTTGAATTAATTAAACTTATTAAAGTATCCTTTAAAATAGAAAGTACTCGTGTTCTGTAATATATTTAAGATGTTTTCAATCATTTTGCAAAATCAAAATGTCTAAATGTAGAATATTGTATCAAATATATTCAAAATATTAATGTCAAAGGAAACTATAAAATATATAATTCAACTAAATATAAAATAAATATTTATAAATTATAACAAATTTAAATAAAGTAATTAAAATTTTATTACAGTATTTATTATAAATGATTTTAAGTAGAAAATATTTATTTTATCACATCACATAGTTTCAAATTTCAGACAGATGTAATGTTAGTATGTTACAATAATTATGTAACTTAATTAAATATTGATTTTGTTAAAAATAAAACCTTAGATCATGAATCAGAAGTGAATATATAATTTTACTATATTCTGCTCCAGTACCACTTTTATTTCTTTTGTTTATCTTTTTTATGCTCTAAAATCTGTTTTGTTAATGGTCTTTCTGTTATGTCAATGGTAGTATAAGGTAAATAGTTTTATTTGATTTTTATATATTGACTATGTGCAAATTGTGTTTAAAATTCTAATAATCAAATATTCCAATTTTTGTAAAGTAACTAAAGTTGTCTTAAATTATTCCAGGATGACAGTGCTTTTAAAATATAATTTTATTGTTTTATATTGTCATGTATATTGTTAAGTTTGAGTAATATAATAATTACATATTTACAGTGTACTGTAGTAGAATTTGCTAATAGTTGTAAATATGCTAAATTACATGATTGTAGATAATTTAAGACAAAAATGGTCAAGCAATTTCTATCTTTTAGTTCATCTCTAAATCAGCTAAATGAAAAGTAATAACATTGCTTGGAATTAAGGTTGTCACTATCCTACTTTTGGTGGGATTATTCCTCTTTTATTTAGTCTCATGTTTCACTCAATTTTCAAAATGTCCCACTTTTCCAACATAAGTATTTTTTAATTTGGCATTTATTTGGTGCCATTTTGTATGTAATGATCATTTCATTAATAAGCCTCAAGTGACAATGAACAGAGCATGTTAGATAGCTCATCTAACATGCACAGTTTTGCTATATTCTTTGCTGTTCTGTGAGAATAGCCATAGGATTGCAGTATTTTTTCTTGGTAGCCATAGCATGTGTTTTTTTAAGTGTATGATCTAATAAATTAATGTATTTCATTCTTATGTTTGCACATTTTACTGTTTTGGTTTTTCAATGCCATTTTACATCATGCAGCCCTAACAACAACAAAAATATTGCTTGTCTTGCTTTTTACTTTCCAAAGATGGCAATTCTACTTTGAAAAATATTTAAACTTTTTACAACTTCCCAAACTTTCCCAAACTCAGCATAATTAATGACAGATTTATCTATCTGTCATTAATTATGCTGAGTTTACTGAATAGAATTAGTTTTGTATGTATAAGATTTTTAGAGTTATGACACAACTATACAAGCAAGGACTCACTGTGCTGGTTGTAAGAAACCTTATTTCCGTAGATTTTCTGTTTTCTAATAATTACCAAAAAATTCAAAATTTACCAGGTTCTCCAATTGTTAACAGATGGCGACACTGTAAATATTAGCATCAAACTGTTTCCAGTAACTCGAAATTTTAAGAACAACACTCATTCTATAAGTTTACACATTACAAAAATTCAAAACATGGAACACAAAATAATCCCAAAACAGAATATTACTTAGATTTTGAAATACACATTACATAGTATAGAATATTGATGAGCTGTTTGAAAACCGAGAAAAATATTCAACAAGTATTTTGGAATGTTATACTAATACTAAGTTGCCTGTTAATTTTCGTGTGTATTTGTATATGTATATATTGATATATGTACAAGTGGCATTCTAAAAGTTCCCTGATAGTGATTATTATTCATAAAATAGGGTGCTATATTTATAATTAATTGATGTGAGCATAAACTTGTTAAGCATTGTTTTTATCTGATATTCATAACAGCACTTCACTAGATTTGTGTGTGGTGTTATATCAGTTTGAAATTACCCAAGCATTTGCAAACATGGATTCAGTCAAACTTGAAGTAGGCACTAACATTAAATTCTTAGTTAAATTGGATTGGAAAAAAACCTGATATTATTAAGGCCATCACAGATGTTTATAGAGAGAATGTACCAAAGAAAACCACACTTTATAAATGGAGTAATCATTTTAGTGTTTAGAGAACATTAAAGATAACAGTGACAATGAGAGACTGCCAACTTCAGTTTCTGAAGAAAATATCCATGCTGTTGGAACTATAGTAAAAAGTGATGATCAAATAACAGTACAAATGTGAGAGCACAGACTTTAGATATACTTATAGAATCAGCAGAGAGTATTCCAAAAGATAATCTAAATGTAAGCAAGCTTTCATTGTGATGGGTTCCAAAGCTGTTGCATGAAGATGGCATTGTCTATTTACTACCTACTTCAGTTTCTTAAAAAATTTGACACTGAAACTTTTCTAAACAGGAGTGTTACAGGTTATAAAACTTGGATCTACTAGTTTGGTCTTGAGAGCAAGCAATCATCAAAGCAAATGCTCACATAAAAGTTAAAGCAGAAAGATCAGCTATAAAGGTAATGGTTACAATTATCTGGGATTCTAATAGCATGTTGCTTATAGATCTTGAAGACTAAAGAACAATAACTGCAAGCTATTATGAGAGAGTTTTAAGAAAACTGCCTGCAGCTCAAAGAAAAACAACTTGGAAAAAACTCATCAGCACATTTTGTTCTATCACAATAATGCACTGGCTCTTTCTGCAAGATTTACCAAGGCAGTATTGCATGAATACCAATGGGAAATTTTGCTGTGCTATCCCTGTAGTCCAGATCTAGCCCCATCAGATTTTTTTTTATTCTTAAATGTAAAAAAAAAGAAGAATTTAAAAGCAATAACTGGCAGCCAATAGATCAAGTGATATTTTTTTAGTGCACTAGCTAGAAAGAGCACAGATATCTACTGGTAGGGTTTAGAAGGGCGGTGACATTGTATATAAAAATGTTTTAACTTGAATATACTGTATGTTAAAAATAAAATGCTAAATTTAATTTGCTGTCTTTTTATTTACATTTCTTGGAACTTTTTTGAATACCCATGTGTGTTGGAGTGTAAACATGATTGTTTCATAAAACAGTTTAAAGATTTATAGAATAGCAATCATAAAAGTGCTTGTTTTGTTGAATAATAATAAGATTTTGACTTAAACTTAATTTGGCAAAATTATTTTTTAATATGGTTTATAATTTGGGATCATTTATTTATTTATTCCATTAGACTTCCATTTATCATGATAGCATTGTTTTTGCTTATGTTGAATGACAAAGTTGAATAAAAATAAAACTTAAAAAAAAGCATTACACTATTATTGATTTAGAATGTATTTCTCTTATTTTGCTGATTTTTCAATTTTTTATTTTACTTGAAATAAACAAATTTTAATTCACTGCATTCACTGCTTGAGAGAATAGTGAAAACAGGTAAAAACCAAATATTTATTTTCTTTTTAATAATTAGATATTATTTTGATAGATATCAGGAAATCCCTAAACATTACTTTTTTATTTTGTTTAATTGTATTATTATATTGAAAAAATTTTCCAAATATTTTAAACTAATCTTATATTTACAGTATATAACAAATCATATGGTAAGGAATATTTCATTATACACTATAGAATATTTATTTAGTCTTCACATTTTTAATTACCAAAGCATATTAACAATATGAAAAATGATAATTAATACTTATAATTAATACTTAATACTTTTGTATGTGGATTTTCATTATATCATGTCTTGATGTTATAAATTTCATCATCATCAAAACATGATGTAATTAAAATATACATACAAAAACATGTGTTTTGAGATGGTAATGAAAACAACAATTATTTTTCAAAAAAATTATTATTTTGCATGGAACATTCACTTTTTAATTTTGTTGAATATGCCAGAAATGATAATTTTCTTGCATTGTATTTGTATAATTTAAAAGAATTTTAAATTAAACACAAATTAATTAAAATTTTTTCCTTCAAAATTTTGTAAAATTTCAAATATTGCAGAATTTGTTAAAACATTTTTATGTAATAAAAATAAAATTTTGCTTTCTTAACCATAACTGTCTGTTAATGCAAAATTTTATAATAAATGTAACATAACACTGTGCTAATGCAAATGCTAGTAGACTTCTAACTCTAGATCAGGCCTGGCCAACCCAAATTGCGGACCACTTTGATTACGCGTAACATTACGGTGGGCCACAATTTAGACAAACATGCTTTTAAAAAAGTAAAACAAATACAGAATGAGTAAAATTTTATTGTTATACCAAGAGTTTGTACTTGCATTATAACAATGACACAGACAAATTTTCATTTATTTAATTGTTTTGGTATAGACATAACGGCAAACACAAGTTCTAATAAATATATAATATCGCTTAGCGGGCCACACAATTTAACGTGACAGGTCGCAGGTTGGCCAGGCCTGCTCTAGATACTAATACTGAAAATAAAATGATAGATATGGTAATTCAAAATTGTAGAGAAACACAAAATTTAAATTATTTTAAAAAATCTGTTGTCAAAATTTTAATATTTTCTTTACAAAACTATTCTCTAAACTTCTAATAAAAATAGTAGGCATATTGTCTGCAGATAAAATATTCAATAAGGTCATTAATATTCTTTGTTTGAAATATCACTTCTTTAGAACATACAATCCTTTACATTATGAAATTATTAAAAATTATTTTTTTATGATAATTCATTATTAAATAATGGCAATGAATTATTACAAACAATAAAAAACACGAAATAATTCAATAGCTCAATAATTAAACTGTAACCAAATAACCATTTACTGAATGATAAAAGTGTACTAAATTACATAAAATATTAATGCTAAAACACTCATAATGTTAATCATTATTTTTTTTTTAAAGTGCATTAGTCTAATACAGTTTAGAACAGTGTGTTAAATTTTAATACAAAAATAGAAAAGTAGAAAATTTTGATATTCCTTTATATGAGCAGTTCAAAATAAATTTTGTACAATATACTCATTGAAAAACAAAATATCTTTGAAAGCAGTATTAAATATGTATAAAATATAAATAAGACAATCATATATATATAAGAGAGAGAGTATTGTAGTAGTTTTGAATAAATATTTATTTTTTAATGAGTAAAATAGATGATTTAATAGACATTTTATTTCAAAATATAACAGTTATTATATCACTGAATATAAAGTAAAAACACATAGTATTGTTTTTTTTTTATAAAAGTTGTCTTTTAATCTTAAAAGAAATTTATATATTTGAAAAATATGTTTCATAAAAATTTTAAATAATTATCTTTAAACTCAAATAATAATTTTATCCCTTATTGCAATTATCATCACTTATGTTAGGAATGTAAAAAACCAATAGTTTTCAAGTTATTGATAAACTTTTTGAAAAGTTTAAAGTTGTAGTACAATAATTTTTAGTTTTGTTGAAGAGTTAAGGTATCAAATTTCATTATACCATCCCAGATATGTTGATAAGAAAGAAGTTTAATAAACGTATGATTAATTATCTGTTTACAGATCATCATTCAAACTGTGTATATGGTGACCGTGACAATTGCCATCTACAAAGATAAATCGTAGATCAGTTAAGCATACAAAAAAATGTAATTTTAGAATTTCATTTGAATACCAATGTTTTTATATCTACTTTATGAGTGTTGATATAAGGACTGCATAAAAATCACTATCATTATTTCAATTTTTTTAATAAGTAAATATAAAACCTAACTATAGCAGATATTTTAACACAGTTAAAAATAGTTTCATCGGGCATCATTGAGAAGATATTTAAATTGCATTGTATGTATATATTTCTTTCCCGACTGTTATATATAACAGGGAAAGTATGGCGATTGGTCAAGAAATGACCCACAAGATTTTTACATTTTTTGACATAGAACACATCAAGAAATGTAAAAAAAATTGGGGGGTAATTTATGTACAGTACATATGGATGTTTGTGTGTGTATGTGGGAGGGGCACAATTTTGTTCATCCTCTTTGACTCCTGTGCTTCTTGTCAAAAATTTCTGAAAGTTTGCAGGGAGGTTTGTTTATTAGGGGAATTGAGGCTATTGAATTTTTGTGGTTAAAGGTTGCAGGGATGGGGAGATAACGTGGGATCGTGCATAGCTCCGGTAGAGTCGGACTTAATGACGATTTTACACATTATTAGCATTTACAGTTTCTTATAAAACTCATCCCTGCCCTCAAAATTAAGGTTTATGCCATTTTATAACATTTAAAAATATATATTTTATTTTAAAAACTTTTTAACAGATGGTGCCTCCAAAAATTTAAATGTTGCTGGGAAAGTTGACCAACTCATCACTGGTTTATATGTAAAGACCATCATGTTCATGTTTTCCCAAATAAAAACTGACTCATTAGGAATCAGTATGAAGACTAAATTTTAACTCATTTCTAAAGAGAATTTGTTTGAGTTTATTCAACACTACTTTGGGATAATTAAAGTTTTATGAGGAGATTTTAACAGAATTGCACTCTGTATTATGCATATTAAGAGAAATAGATTTGTGCAAATTTCTTCGAAATTTCTCTCTTTGAAGATGCATAAGCACAAAAATAAGTTAATCCATTTCTTTGATTTCCAGAAGTTAAAGATTAAACTGGTTGTTTTATAATATATTTCTAGAACAATCTTGCTGTGATCTTCTACAATATCAATTATATACAGTACAATAAATAATCTAAAAACATTAGAATATTTTTGAGATACTTATCTAGGAGTTTTACTGTTTCAATTTTATCAAATTTGTTTTTATTTATTGGATAATACTGTATCATAAATATTCTAGATTGTTTTTTTTCATTAGAATTCCTTTAAGATTCTATTGTTATTTATATTAGATTTTTAAAAAATAAGATGTTGATCTGTTTAATTGCATTTATTTGAGCACAGTTATTGTTATCAATTTTATTTTGAATATGAAAATGTAAGAAATATTATTCTATGAAATAATAATAGAACTTTCAATTATTTTTGTAATTTTTAAAGTGCAGAAAGCAGTTTACAAAAAACAGAATAGTAAAATATTTGTTTCTTGAAATTTCATTTATTGTTTTGTTTGTTGTCGAACATTTTTTTTATAATATCAGATAATTCATATAATGGTTTGCGTACACCCAAATTTTTATAAATTTTCATATTCAGTACTTAATTTTAATTCAGTCTAATTTTTTCACCCTACTTAAAGATAACAGTATTCACATTTATTTTTTTAATCATCAAGAGAACATGTTCATAAAATAATAGAAATTTCTAACCTTAAACGCTGTTTATTAAATTTTTATAAAATTTTTTTTTTTTAAGGACGAGTCAAGGTATAATTACAAAAACTCTTCATAGATTTAGCAAAAAATTGAAAGCTTCATATCCTCAGTGGAGACTTTTACTTTCCTGGCTGTTATAATATAATAATGTAATTGTGTCACATTACGTTTCTCTGTGTTTTTTGAATATTGACATTTTGAGAAGCTAAAAAAGTCAAGGGGAAAAAAATTGATATGTGCGTGTGTGTGTGTGTGTTGGTGTCTATTTCTTTTAATATCTTTTAATATTAAGTTTAAGAAATAAAATTGGCCTGATAGCTTTTATGTAAAGGCCATTGATGCTATTAAGTTTTGGTGGTTAAGCATCAAGGGGATGGAGAGATTGAGGGGGAGGTCATGTTATATCTCAAATGGAGTCAGACTTAATGAAAGTTTTACTTGTTATTGGCATGCACAATACTTTTAGAAACTTGTCTCTATCCTTAAAATTAAGCCTTTTTATGAAAATTAATAATATAAAAGTTATTTTTAAATAACATCTCATAATAGATGGCTTCACAAACAATTTTATCTTTGTGGTAATGTGTTTCTTAAACATAAGTATTTTTAAATTCAGTTGTAGAATACTGTAAAATTGTAGAATTTAATTTAATTTTAAATTTAATTATAAGTATTTTTTTCCAGAAAAGTTACACAACTCATTGCTGAATTTTTTTCTGAATAATATGGATAAAGGATAAAAGTTCAGAAAAAAGAATACTATTCTTTTATAAGAATGCCATTTTGAAATGTTTAGAATGTAATATTAATTATTATATTCAAGATATTGCATTGCATTATAGAAAGTTATAAGTATCATCACGTATTAAATTGTTTTTAATATGTAAATTTTTATGTTTTGTATATTATAATTTTGTATCTGATGTGATATACAGGCAGTCCTCTACTTACGAACTTTCGAAGTTACGAACAAAGCCGACAGATGGTGGGTTAAAGTGCAGTTGGTTATTTTTTTATGTATAGTCAAGTTTATTTTTGAAGTTTTACGTTAAAACATTTACAGTACATACATATGTACATTTGTAGTTGTTTTAAATGAGTAATTTTAATAAATAATGTACTGTACATGTGATTGATTTGAATTTATACTTCCCTTTAACAATCTTAATTCAACATTATTCAAGTAGCCTAAACATTACATAATTGTAAAAACATTGTTGTATTTGAGTTTTTGCGCCAAACATCTTCTTTTCGACTTGCGAACAACCGCTACGAACGGATTAAGTTTGCAAGTAGAAGACTTACTGTATTCTATTTTAAGTTATCTTCTGATTGAATGTAATGACACAATTAAACACTCAATTTTATTTACAACTATATTAAAATAAATGTAAACTTATGATTATAATTAAAAATTCCTCTGAACTTTTTTAAGTTATGTTGTTGTAAGAAGTCATCAGAATAAATTTTTAAAACTTCTAGAAACTTTTTCAAATATTGCAACTTGCCTGACCGAGATATGTAAATGAACTGAATTATATCATTTTTATTTTTTTATACATGAATTCATGTTGAATAATGTAGAATCTTTGTGAAATATGTCTTGGTTAATTAAAACTTTACTGTGAATAATTTTCTTTATTACTAAATAAACTTATTTTAAAATTTAAAATAATATAATTTATAATAATTGTTCTTTCTTTTAGGATTCAGAAAATGATTTAGCTGAAAATGAAGACTATCAACTAGCTCAGACAATATTACAGGAGACAGAAGAATCTTTAAAATAATTGTAAATTTTTATTTTAAATCTGCAATGCTTTGCAAAAAGAAATTAATCCAAATAATATGAAATAATGTGATCATTTTTTTTTTATAATTTTCAATTTCAAAATATATGTACATTTTGATTAAAAAATAATAATTCTTTCATTAAATTAATTTGCTGTATTTTAAACACTTTAAGACTTAAGATAGATTTGATAAATCTATCGCAGCTGTACTGAAATTATTGTGATATAAACTGCAAGTTACTAATGATGATACATAAATAAAATTCAGTTTAAAAGTTTACATGATTTTTATCACTTGAGTGCAAAATATATATATTTTGTTCTTTAATTTAAAATTATAATAGAGTAGCATCTGCATACAAATATGATGGCATTAATGAAGTCGAGAATATTTTATTAGTTATGGTTTGTTTTAGTTTCAAGCCAATTTTTATTTGGATTATTTTAAGTCATTTTTTATTTATTTATTTATTTTTCTTTTTTAATGTGAATAAGATTTTTATAACTATTGCACACATCGCATACACCATTCAAAATTATTAAATTTGTCATTAAAAATATTTACTGAATTGCAAATGATTGTTATTTAGAGCATTTTCATTTAATATTGCATTGTAATATCACATATTGTGAGAATATTAGTGTCACTGATAAATTTATAATTTTTTTGTAAAATTATATAATGGATATTAAAAATTTAGCATTACTAAATATTTTTGAAAAAGTTTGTATAAAATTAGTTTAACATATTATTTCAGTCTGCATCAATAACAAATTAAAGAAATTGAAGTGGATGACGAACATCTTCATCCATTTATTTTTGATATTAAAAAAAATATACGGAAAAAATATTTTAAAAAACTTCTCTGCAAACTGAACTGTATGTAACACAAATTACACAACAAAAAACCTAAGTCCTTCCAGTAAGAACATTTTAACAAAATATGAACATTTTCTACCTCCTGACAGGGCCGGATTTACCAATCCAGGGGCCCTGGGCACAAATTCGGTGGGGGTCCCCCCTTTAAGAGTAGGCAAATTTGATGATTTAGAAAATTTACACAAAATACTGTACTTTCAATTAGATTTGAACTAGGAAGTTGTAAATTTCATTTAAAAATAAGATTATTGTAAACATACATATATTTTATTGTGTAAAACTAATTATTTTAATTTAACTGAAAAATACCTATGTGAAATTTTTTCCCGAAATTTTCCGATGTTTCATAGGTTTTTTCCCGGGTTTGGTTTTCTCTGCCTGTTGCCCTCATGATTAGGCCACACTAGGCTGTCATGGTAATAGAAAAAAAAAATTATGTTTAAACATAATTTTTTTTTTTTTTCAGTTTTGTGGGGGCCCTGGGCACAGGCCCCAAATGCCCCAACAAACAGAATGTTTGCAAAACTCAAATAATTATAAATTCTGCAGAATTCAAATTTAAATCAATAAATTTGAAAAGGTAATAAATATGAATGAAATAACAAGGAAAATGTTTGTATTTCATTAAAACATTGTTACTGGAAGGACTTAGGTTTTTTGTTGTGTATTTTGTGTTAAAAAACATGTTTTATATATTATAAAACAGTGGTTTCTCTTTCTAGTAGACGATCATTGTTTAGCAATAATGATATATTTTAGAGTTTTAAAGCTTTAATATTCCTTTTAAAGAAATTGCAATCTAAATATTTTCATTCATTTACCTTTACAATTAAATCATCAAAATTTTCAAAATTTTATGATTTTAAATAGAATGTGATTGAATATAATTGATTTTTTTCAAATCATGGTTGTTAATAATAATGTCGTATTAATTTAAACAAATATTTTTTTTATATTTAAAAAAAATACCATAAAAATATGACCATGTTTTATTCACACTTATATTTGGAGTTATAAGCAATGAATTATCAATGTTTAAAAAGCTTTTATACAAAATTTAAAGTATTAGGTAATGAAGTTGATAAATAATTTTTGTGATTTATTTATTTTTTTTTAAAATTCTTTTGTAATAACATCATGCATTCTTAAACCTACCACAGAAAATGACTTTACAAAACAATATTATAATAAAAATATTGTACTAAATAAATATTATTTTATATATTTTATTATCTATTGAATTACATTTTTCTCTTAAATCTCTTTTACAAATTTTCTAGCTAGGCACCAAAGGTTTCCAGTAATTTTCCTTCAGAACTACCTTGAACATAAAAATGCGTTTTGCATGTGCATTAACTTCCATCAAAATTAGAATCTTGTGAAGTTTATAAACGTTGCACAATATTATATAAAAAGTATTTTATTTAAATAGTAGTAATATTTTTAAAAATATCAAATTTATTTTAATTAGAAATTTATCATTGTTTTACAGACCAGAATTCCATAGACAAATACTGGGTTAAGGATGAGAAACACTGATTTAAATAATATACTAAATATATTTTAATTAAACCAATAAAATATAAACTGAAGAAGAGTAATAGATATCTAAAATATCTATATATAAAAATTTATAATATATGTCTCAAAAACTTGATGTAGAAAGAGTGAATTTGCAAGTTATGGAAAGTTATTTTAATGAAATCATAAATATTGTGATACATTTAAGTTTAACTGTGATGCTTATATATATATATATCTTTGTTATTTCTTAGGTACATAGATAGGTACATAAAAGTACAATATGCTGCAGTAAAGTTTGATCAGTGTGTATAAATTTTTTTTTTAGCTAGCTATCAAGTGTAACAAATGTGGAATCTATGATCAGGAGACTGCCGTAATCAACAACTCCATTCATATATAACATACGCTGGTCAAATTTCAGTGCAGTATATTGTACAAACAACAAAATATTATTATCTTATTAATGCAAGAAATCTGTTACTTGTGTTTGACATATTTGATCCATTATCTTCAAAGCACTTGATCTAGAAAACCTTTTATTTCATGTATAATGTAGCCTCTAGAAATTCTCTTAAAACATTTAAAACAGTGCACTATCTATAAGATGGCTTTTTTGGTTTTTTAATTAAACAGATTTTAACTGCAAGAATTTTTGTCATTAACCATTTGTAATTTGATTTTTGTTATATTTATAATCCTTTGAATTTCAGGTTTTGTTAATCTTTATAAATATGTTACATTATTATAAACTAGGTAGCCTGATAGTTCAATTAATGTTAACTCACTTAAAATAAATTTAAATTAGATTATTTTTTGTGTGAAACAATGCTAAAACAATTTCAATACTTAAGTCGCAAAATAAAAGAGAGTTGCAATTAATTTAAAAAATTGTAATTAAGGATTCAAAAAATGCAGGAAAAATTAAATAAATAATAATAAATTAATACTAAAAATAAATTAAATTTAAAAATAATAAAATTAAAACTCTGGCCTTTACACCGAAACAAAATTAAAACATTCTTAAAAACTGTTTAAAGTTGTTTTGAACTTTTTAAAATGTATATCATTAAATTAACCCTTTCCACAAATTTGTGCCAAGTATACAGGGGAAGTTAATGGGCGGTTTTTTCGAGGAATGAATTGTAGACCCCCTTCTGTGACCCAAAGTGACCTACTTATACACTGTTTCTTTGTAAAGTGGTTGGTTGGTTGGGTTTTATTGGCACAAGAGCCATACAGGCTATACTGTGCCATGACACATGGTACAATTAGTACTAAAAAATAAATAAATAGGTAAATACATATATACAAAATATAACTATTTAACTGTTACAATGGCAATAAAATTGTGTAATCTGTACTACAATAAATAAATAACTCATTGATTAGATTTCTTTGTAACAATTAATGACTTTCACAAAGTTCAGTATCTTCTCAAGACTTGGGCCTGTGACCCAAAATTCTTAACGAACTTCCAATCCCAAACCAACTTGTGCGAGCACCCTCAAATTCAGGGCATTCACACAGTATATGTTTAACACTTAAAGTACAATTGCAATACTGGTATACTGGCTGGTCATCACCCTTCAAAAAATATTGATGAGTCAGCCGAGTATGTCTGATCCTCAGATATGTAAGGAAAACCTCAGATCTCCTTTCATAACTTCTTTTGTACTTCATTGTAAGTCCAATTTTCTATTAGTGGTTTGATCTCATGTAGTTTATTGTGGACTTGTGCATTCCACATGTTTTGCCATCTCTCTGCTAGTCGTTTTTTTATGACTAGCTTCAAATCACCTCCTTCAATAGGCATTGTATGCTCTAAAGAACTTGCTGACTTTGCAGCTGTGTCAGATTGTTCATTCCCTCTTATAAAGTGTTTATTTCAGTTTCGGTGGGATGAAACATTTTGCTTTTAATATATATACAGATTGTAGCGTATAAGTGGATTTCAATTTTTAGCTGTTCTGGCTTAACCTTATACTTAACTTTATAAATTGACCTTAAAACATAAAGCAGGCTAGAACTGAAATATGGATATGATAAGCAGTATTTCTATTGGCTATACCAGTGTTTTTCAACCTTTTTCATTGAGTGGCACCCCTGATTGAAAAATAAAAAATCGCGGCACCCTTAACCGGCGGCAGATCTCAAATCTGAAAAAGGAGGGTTTTAATGGGGGGAGATGAATTTTTTGTGAAAACAAATGTTATGTGCAATGCTGGGGTGGGGTCCGGGGACTCCCTCCCCAGAAAGAAAACTTTTAAAAATTGACAGTTTGAAGTAGTATTTTAATGCAAAAATAGTGTTTCTATGTGTTCAAAATCAAAATTTAAGTCCATTGAATTTTGCCAAAATACTGACAATGAATTATCTTGAACTACACTTAATTAAATTTCCAAGAAAATGCCTAAAGTTTCTAAACTTTGCGACACCCCAATGGTGGCACCCTGGTTGAAAAACACTGGGTTATATTGATGCTCAAAAAGTTGATTTCTACATTATTATAAGATAGTGCATGGCAGCTCTGCTCAAAATAGTCCTCTATGGATCAGTGTTAGTCTGTAGAGATTTTACGTGAAATGCATAAGTAATATGTACAGTACCTTATTTTGGATTTTTGATAACTGATATTATCCTGTTCCTTTCCTAATTAGCTGCAAATTTTTTCTTCTATACCATATTATTTATTCTTTAGGCTTAATGTTTATATATAATATGGTTCAAATATTGTATCATTCCATGGAATATTGGAAAATTATTGCCAGTATATTACCACAGATAATTTCAGAAGCATTAGTGTCATTATAATCTTTCAGTGGCATTAGTCTTAGGATCTCGTAATTTCACAACAGTCTTCTCTGTTCCTCTGTCCTGTACTTTCATCTCCATTTCCTGGATTGATTTTGATACTATGCTCTCCCTTTATCTGTTCAGTATAATTCTTTCTTCTTCTGTCCCCCAATCTTGAACCTTTAATACTTTTTCCAGTATTCTGTATACTATGTTGTTTATTAATGTGATAATTCCTTCTATTCTCCCTTTTTCTTATGTTTAAGATACTTTGTGTTCCATCAACTTCCCTTCTTTTCTGTTTGTCTGACCACTTTACTTTCAGCATTAGTCTCTAACATCATATATATATATATATTTTTTCCAGTTTTCTCATTTAGTCTTTTTCTAAAATTCATATCTCACTTCTGGAAGTCCAAATATAATCTTTTATTAGATTTTTTTTTATTGTGATGTTTAGTCCTTGTAATAAGTTAGATAATTTTAAAAATTAGTTTTTGCAATAGCTAATTCTTGTTCCGATATCTGTTTTTGATCTATCTTCTGTTATTATATTGTTCAAGTAATATTTGTAGCTGCTGACATAATCTACTTCTTTGCCATTTAGTTTTATTGACTTGGTTATTACAAGATATCATTGACGTTACTAAAATTTTACTTTTCCTTCATTCGTTTTTATTTTATATCCTTTCTGATTCTTATTTAATGTGTTTAGAAATCTATGTAATTTTCTGTTATTTAACAATATTGCTATATCATCTGCAAATCTGATAATTTGTATTTATTTTAATGCTTATATTTATTTCTTTTGTTTTTAACAGCATTTTCTATGTATATATTGGAAAGCGTATAGATAGTTTATATGGTGAGCTAATGCATTATATGGTATCGGCAAACTTGATTTTTCCTGTTTGATTAAAAAGTCGATACTAAATTTAAAAGTTTTCAAAAATTTTTTTATTGAAATTATCATAAACAAATATTTATTATTATTATTGAACTTATAAACTCAAAAAGCATTTGCTTTTACTTTAAAAACTATTTTTCAAAGAGAAAGTTATACAGTATTTATAAATCTTTGTCTGAAAATGTTTCGTTTTCTAATTATATCATTTTTGTGAATCTTTGATTTGTTGAAGTAATTGCAATTTTATTCATAATATTTGTTAAAGCCTTCTTAAAAATATAAATAATTTTTTAAATTTAAAACGGTAACTGTTTTGACATAGTTAAACTGACAGTATAGTTTTGACTTATCAAAAAAGAAAAGAAAAATGACAATGCTTTTAAGTAAATTAGTCTGTTATTTTTTTAACAGTTTTCTAAAGAAATCATTCCTTTTTTTTCAGAAACAGATATATATATATTATGACATTGAAAACTTAACATTATGAAATATCGAAAGAATTCTGAAGTAGAATTCTAAGAATATACAAATTAATAAAACTGACTTTTTTAAATTAACAAATGAATTTTTATGAATAACTTCTTTATAAAACAATTTTAATATTTTGTTTTGAATAACTTAATCTTGTTGTTTGTTTTGATTTCTTATTATAATATGTAATAATAAATAAATTAGAAAAATTTCTCATACAAAAGAAAAATTCTTTAAATAGAAACTTTAAATATGTTATGTTAATGTAATACCAATATAAAAGGAAATATTTCTAATATTTTTTTTCATTTTAAATTATTTAAATTATATTACCAAATATTTTTTATTATAGATTAGAATACTGTATTAATAAATCACTTTAAATTTATTACATATTTGCATAGGAAAATTACCGTATTTTCCGGCGTATAAGACGACTTTCTAACCCGGGAAAATCTTCTCAAAGGTCGGGGGTCGTCTTATACGCCGGAAAGTACGGTAAATCACTTTTTTAAAATATCTGTGTGAATATATTACATTTTTAAAGTTGGAAAAATATATTTATTGCTAATATTAGTTTATATGTATTGCAAGTAATTTTTATGCTGATTGCATTCTTATTAGAAAGAAATCTGTTAGAAGAGATAGCGGATACTGTTATACTAGTGAATGTATTAAATAAGACCATGATATTTTAATAGTGAAAAAGTAGAAATTATATTTTAGAGTAATGCACTAATTTAATAGAATATTACATTGATAAATAGATAATGTAGGCCTATATATTACAAGAGATTTAAATAAATAAAAAATTTGGGAATAATTTCTATATTTTAATTAAGTAATAAAGATATTAAAAGTAGATCTACATATTATTCAATTAAAGATACAAAAAGTATTGTGTATCTGTATATAATTTATGTATACATGTATTAGGATAAATTAATTTTTTTAAAATCTATTCATTTAATTGATTGTATTAAATGGACAGAACTCTGTATTGATAATTAATAAGAAGTTTAACTTTGTTTAGAGTTTATGAATTTAAAAAATATAAAGCATTTAGTAATTTATATTTGATTATATTTCTGTATTTTTAATAATAATTATCATATATTTTTAATACTGATGCAACTAAAAATTAAATTTATAAAATATTTTATCAAATTTAAGTATAAGCATAGGGAAATTACTTTTAAATTTGTGTTTAGAATTATAATAAGTCCACACTTGGAAATGTTACGGATGAAAAAATAATAGAATCTTCACAATTCGCACCATTTACTTTTAAAAAATAATCAAGTTCCCTTTTTGTTTTTGTTAAATATTTAAAAGTTTTCGGAGTCGCTTTTCTTTTGTATTTTAATCCGAATGTCTGAAAAGATAAATTTTGCATTGCTATTCTTTAAAATTTTTTTGGAACTTTCTAATTTTTATCATTTTAATTCGAAATATTCTTAAAGAAAGTGGGAAAAAATTGGAGTGCGATATTTATTAAATCCTATTCCATATTTATATTTTCAGTTCAGTTCTTAAAGATAGCAGAAATGTGTACATTTTTTTTTTTTGAGATTAAAACTTATTTAAAATAAATTTAGTAGAGTTCAACTGTCGTCATCTGTAATATTTAAATATTTTAAAAATTCACAGATTTATAATTCTTTTATAAGCGGACTTTTCGAACTTCGTAGGATTTTCTGTGGATGATCGCGAGAATTTTTCGTACTAATAACTTACTTTATTTAACTGTGTTTCTAAATAAAACGATAGACGATAATTTCAAAAAGAGAAAAGTTAAAAATTTTTATTATATATATATATCATAGATTAATAATTATATTTAATAAATTAGAATTTATTTATTTAATTCTATAGCCAAATAATAAATTCTGTTTTTCAAGTTACACATTATCCGGTAGATCTCGACAGTGGAATGTTCACAGTACACAATTATATAAATTTTGTTCTAAAATGTTTACAATTGATTAAATTAGTAATAAAAAAATGTATTTCAAATATTTGCTATAGTGTTTAATGGAAAACTCGTTAATATTTATTTATATAATGATTATATTTGACAGATATAAATTCAGAAGACGAACAAAAAGAATGTTAAGAAAAATAATTAAAATAAATTTTATTATATGAAAATATAATCTTTAGAACAATTACAAGAGACTTCATATAGTAGATTGACTTTTTTAAGTACATTTATTCATGAGAAAGTTGTAATTTGGTTATCACTAAAAGCAAGAAATTTACAGGTAATTTTTTTATAATATATTAATAATCAATACATTAATAAATCAATGAAAAATTATCAAAATATGCTTGTTTTAGATTTAAAATATAAAAAGAATCATTAGAAAAATCAGATTTTTAGAATTCTTTCTATGAAATTTTCCTTAATATTATGTTGTTGAAGTTATATTCTGATAAATCTAAGTATTAGAATCTACACAAAATCATTTCTACAAAAAAAAATATATATATATATATATATTAGATCAGTCTTTTAAATGGATAATTTCAGATGTATGAAGTAGTCTAGATGATATAATCAAACTAATAACAGTACAGATTATATATTCTAAGCATGGATTTGTTTCTTTAGAATCTAAAGAAAGAAACAAAAAAAAATTAGAATCATAATCCAAAGTTTAGATTATGATTCAATCTTTTGACTTTTGATAGCAAATTTTTGCATCGGTTTCAAGTTATTACAAGTCGAATTTGTATATAAATGAACTGTAAATAATTACTTTTCCTATAAACCAGATCTACAGTATATATATATATTAAAAAAACAGTAGAACAGTCTCATAAACTGTAGAGAATTTCATATGAAAACAGGCAACTTTGGGAAATAGATAGACATAATTCACTCAAAATCCAAAGTTAACTTCAGAAAACAATAATTAGAAAAACATTTATGATAAATTTAATTATTTTTAATAGCATGAACATTGGGAATATAAGTTTTAGAATATATAAGCATGTAAATTTAGTTTCTTACATATTTTTGTATATTTATTTAAACTCTATAATTCGTACTGAAAATTGATAGTTTTAATAAAAGGCATACAAGTATTTATCTACTCTTAGTATTATATTATTTATTTAATTTTTTCTCCTCCTCTAATGAATTCATCAGTATTTAGATAAGAGTGCAGGTATCAATATTTGATACCTTCTCGCTCATTGCTATTAATTAGAAGTGAGGTAAGTAAAGAATTGTAGAAATTCAAGTTATTTAATAAGCGAGTTGAAGCGCAAGATAGAAAGATGTCATTTGGAAATGTGGAGAACACTCCTCCAGTTATCGTTGAACGATATTTTGTGGTGGGGAGGCGTGAACGAAGGCGTGGAAAAGAATAGACCAGAACATTTGATTGATGTATTGATCGCCATGTCCAAACGGAAGATTATCATGTAGCGCTTTATACTCCATTCGTACAACTTATTACCGAATTCGGTATTATCCGAAGTTAATTTGTAACGAATTTCATCCAATTAAATTCAATATTTTTGGCAAAACTAAGTAAGAAGATCCCATGCCAAATGATAATCGATAGTTATAACTAATTATAACTTATGTAGGCCTTTATTATGTTAAACAGAAATAACTCACTGGCAATCCCTATAAAATTTCTGCTCGAAGATTTTAACGTCAAAATCACACTAAGAGTCCATAAAAAGAGATTTGATTTTATTGAGATTTATCTTAGGTGGTGTTAAGATGAGGTCTACATAAACTGTCTCTCTGTCGTAAAATACTGTACGTTTCTATCTTATGAGATTTTACCATAGGAAAATTCTTTAATAAAATGAAAATATTTGGTATCTTTATGGTATTTTGTTTTACAAAATATGTTATACAACGCTTTGTAAATTAACAGAGACGAATTGGAAAAGTGAATTCTTTCTATGTCCGTTTTGTTTAGGGAATACGAGAATACCATTTGATGAGGGATACTTTCTCTTATTTAGAAAATAAGGGGTTCTTTCGGTTGTTTTTAATTAGTTCCATTGGAAGAATTCGAAGTTATGGTAATTTTTTAATAGAGTCAAATTATGCGACGATTCTAAATTGTGGATTTATCCTGGGTTCAAAATTTTCCGTATAAATTCATAAATATTTGCTAAATTACAGAGATCGGAAAGAGAGAATTTTACACAGTAGTTGAAGCTGCCGAGTGTTATTAATTGTAAACAACAGCTCGGTTAAATGTTTATTGGAAGACAGAATAACTAGAAAAGAAGCCATTCCTTAGTCGCTCAGATAACAAATAGGAGTAAGGATATAGAGGGGAGAAGAGAGGGAAGTAACACAAAACACGGCTTGTGTTTTAATCCCTGGGACCGGGGGCTGCTCCGTGACAAATCGACACCCTGTGCCCACGAGGTGCCAGAGAATGATGACGGATGGTATCTAGCGCCTGGCCTCTCACCTCGCTGGCCACGGGGAACTGACGTCCAAAGGGACCTGGGTCCTGTATTAAACTTTCAAGTCGGATCAGGCCCGATGACAAATACCTGGACCGTTGATATAATCCCGCCCTCTGTCCACGAGAAACGATGGGAGGTAGCGGGTTGCAGACTTTATACGTTGCTCCTGTTATTGTCTCCGTTGGAGCGAGGGGTAGCAAAAACCCAGAGACGAGCGTTGGGAGAGGGATGGAAATAAAGTTTCTCGTTAATGAAGTGAGAGTGGTTGACATGGATTGTGTCGTGGTTGTCTGTGTGTGACATTCCTAGTCGGTCCGTCTCCTCGGAGACGAGCTTCTGGTATCGGGATGTCTGTCATGTCAATGGAACTTCCAGTTGCTTCTTGCGTCTCCTTATAAATGAACATTCGTTACTTTTGTAATTAATTTAGATTTTTCATAACCAAGAATAGTTCAATTGATAATTTATTCAAAAATCTCCAACACTTTTAGTCCTTTGTAAACCGTCCTAGACTTTTAACCCAACTGAGATATAGCTAAACAGAAATGACTTTTTATACAAAAATCCTAAATATAATCCACAAAATTACTGTCGAATTCTCATTTTTATCCTTGTTAACTATATTTAAAACTCGCGTATAGTTTTCAATAAAATGCATGCATTAGGCAAGCGGATTTAAATCCGAAATAGCTTTTATAGTAAAATAAACGTTAATTCATTTTGAAATTTTAGGAAAACCAGACTTTTAAATTCGCTCTAGACGATAAATCTTATTTGTTGGCAGTTTCGTAAAGGATCTTTATACGTCTAGACGATGCGAATGTTTAAGTAAAATTGGTGTGGATCGACGAAAGTATCCGCTCAAATAATGGATTTTACATTTAAAGCGAACATTAATCATGTAACTGAAAATATTTGCGTTCGACGCATCTAATGATGAAGTATAGAAGTGATGCTCTCTTCTCCCTGCTCCAGAACATCTCGGATCTTAGACGCAAATTGTTATCTGAATAACTTGTCAATAAATGATATCTGATAGAAAACAACTGATAAATTCGTTTTCTAACTTTGTTACTCATCTTTATTTATTGTTTCTACACTTATCTATTACAGTCTCAGATAAATATTATACTAAAATGGGATTATTTTCTTCTTAAAAGCGTGAGGGTATGTAGAGAAGTGATACTGATTTAACCGTCTTCATTATAGCAATAAGCGAATGAATCACAAGAAACACTTGGTAACCCTCTCCTGTATTTCTGAACCATAAAGGAAATCGATCCAGTATCTTTTGGAAGGCGATGTACCCAGGGGTAAATAAAGCATTTCACGGGTTTCCGACGTGGTGTCAGTGATAATGGCCCGCCAGGAAAACCCTCCTGCCACATTAGTGGGACAATGGGGAGACCCGACACCTAGATTTACGGGATATGATAAAGAAAGAACTGGGAAAACTCTGCTACTGATGATGATAATTCTAAAAAAAGTTTTGTTAATCGCCAAGCTATTTTTTGAAAATTTATATTCATAAATAATTATCTAAATGCAGATTTTTTCAGTTGACATTCTCAATTCAAAAGAAAACACCATCAAAATTTAATAATTACGAATTTATAAGAAAGTTTTCTATTGATTCATGTAAAAATTTAAAGCATATTTTTGACGTTTTTATGCAAATTTATGAAAGATATACTGTATAAATGTGAAAAAAAATATAAAGCAACAGTTTAATATACGTGAATCTTCAGAAAAATTCATAAAAAGATAGCCAAAACAATATATATATATATTTTTCCTCTCTTTTTTTACTGGAAGTTGTGTTTACAGATGGAACTTTTTTGAATCGAGTCAAGTTCTTAAACTTTCAACACGATTTGACCGTGGACAATAGAGGCCTGACAGGAAATTTCACTTTCTTTTTAATATCAGTATATATCTGGAACAAAGTAAAGACTTCACCTTCCTTTTAAGAAGCTCGTGTTTTTCTCTTCTCTACAGTTTTCCGTAAATGGCGAAAACTTGGACATCAACGTCTTAGCTACGACAAACTTCTGGATTTCTTTTCCGGGTATCGCTATAAATCAACTGTCACCTATCAGAATGATAAATTTCACCCCTAGCTGTCAGAAGGTGGAAGAAAACGATGGGACTTCCTGATGTCTTCTTTTTTTTCTCTCTCCTTTTTTTTTCCACCCATTGCTACGTCGAAAGTGGCAGAACTGGCATTTCGTGCAAGGCACTGGTGGATTGCGGTGGAGTATATCGACAGGGGAACTCACTTTTGCCATCTGGCATCATTCAGAAATATCGAATAAACGCTTGTGCTTCTTAACTGTTGTGACTAAAATAGAAAATAGTAAATTTTATTTATAAGTAATTCAGATATTTTATAAATAATCCAAACTTTTAGAATTCAAATAAAAGTATAAATAAATATCAATTATACGCTCTAATTTCAATAAAATCAAATTTTAAATTGCTAAATAGGTTAAAAAAAAATCAAGGAAATTAATAAAAATTAAAGTATTCTTCATTTAAACAATCGAAATTTACTTACAGGTATTAAATTCGGTGTGATTTTTGCAACTGTTTCTACACATAATTCTACATACATTTCTCCTTCTTGTATAAAACTTTAATAAATTAACGATATATAAGAATATTTTCTTTAAATTTTCAGTTGAAAATCTTCCTAAATTCTAACATAAGACATAAGATGCTGATTATGATGTCACGATCAATAATCCACAATGGTGTCAGCATGACTGTAAGATTGAAGGATAGGTCTACGGAGCATTGGCCTTTTTAGCATTCAGTCTTTACAAGGATATAGCAAATTCTA
This sequence comes from Centruroides vittatus, assembly GCF_030686945.1. Classification (NCBI taxonomy): domain Eukaryota; kingdom Metazoa; phylum Arthropoda; class Arachnida; order Scorpiones; family Buthidae; genus Centruroides; species Centruroides vittatus. Next base: position 9,036,001 of record NW_027122718.1, read on the forward strand.
GTGAATATCTCGTACAGCATCTTAAATGAATAAAATAGAAGACATTTTTTGTTTTTTTTTTTAATAAAGAAATACGTTTATTTTTCATAACAACATATAATATTGAATGTATGGTAAAACTTAAAGAAAAGAAAAATGTTCGAAGAAGGGAAGAAAAATATTTTAACGCATATTCATAATCGTAATGTTTATATTCTGATCTATTAAATATGTATATTTTTATATATTAATTTTGTAAAGAAGGCCTGTAAGAATAAAGGAATAATGGTAGATAATCGAACTCTTCATAATCACCATTTTCGTACAGTTTCTGATGAATAACGCTTAGATTCACTTCAAAAATGCAGTTTAGATGTAAAATTTGTTAATTTCCGTGAAATTTTTCTATTTTTTGAACAAAGAACATTAAAAAAATGGAATATCCGAAGAGAATTTCAGCCTTACGAAACTCATTTTCAAGTCTAGTGAGGCTCATAAGTTAAAGTTACGATAGCAACTGTGCCAAAATGAATACTTAAAATCGAATAAAACATATATAAACCAACCAAAGAACGTATTTCTGATACAAAATTATCATACGAATATCTTTAATCAGTTCAATTATTCGATTACTTCGACGTTGCGAACAGGTTTCAGTGCGTTATGTAATGGAAGACGATTGGAATAATACGATGAACTTTCTAGCAGAATCGTGAGATAATTTTCAAAACCGATTTAAACATTAAAGAAGAGGAAGTGGAGCAAAAAGAGAATGGACATAGTGAGGTGTAGTGTGTGTGTGTGTGTGTGTGCATAAATAGAAGGGGCTGACTGTCATTACTCGTACATCCAAACCGACTTTAGGAAATTTTCAAAGAAGAGAGATTTATCAAAGTACCCAGAAGCTTACAATGCACTGCACTTACCCAACCCCGGCGGATTTCCCTGAAAAACCATTAGTCACATTACTGTTCTCCAGGAGAATTTTCTTTCTGGCGTTACGATTTTTACGGTAATTTAAGTTTTTATTCGTTTCTTTCTTATCCGGATGCGAGCCATCGGACGCAATCTGTTATTGTCAGAAACAAACGTCTGAGTAAGTATCGAGGGAGCAAAACCTAGTTTTTTTTTTCTAGATTTCTGATGCTAGAATATACAACGTTTCGTCCAGACGTAATTTCTCCGTTAGTTCTCTAATGGAGGGTGTGGTGGTTACAGTAACCGCTTGTTTAGTACTAGGCCACGCTGGGAGATTGTTCATCCAACTAAATACATCATTGTCTGTGCTTGGTAATTACTGCAAACAGTTGCCGTCTCTCTTTGTTATCTAGTGGATATTTCAAGAGAGATGAAAGAGGGATTGACTTATATTGTTGGACGGTTTTATATTGGTTAAAATTAACGCTTTTCTTACTAGAATTCAACTCCAAAACTGGTTTGATAAGTCGAGAATGAAAGCGCTTTGAATAATGAATAAACTAATATTAATACAGTGCGAATGTCTACGCGTGAATCGCTTCTATAATTAAAAAAAATACCACGCCTATACTGCTATATATTAAAGTGCAAATTCTCTCTCAACTTGTAGTAAACTGAGGTTTGCATTTTTCTTTCTTTCTCACATCAATATAAGAAGAGAAAGAAGAAGAAGAAAAAAATTCTTTGTGTAAAGTAGGAAGAGAAAGAGGAGGGGAAGAAAGTCCGATACCCGATGACAAAATTGGCTATTTGAATAGGAAAAATAGAATTATTTTTCGCATTTTCAATGAGAGAAATAAAGAAAACGGACAAACAAAGCGACATTTTATTATAAAGACTTACTTAAAAAGTGATTGAGAAAATTCACGATACAAGTTTTATTTTATCAAACAGAAGAATATTCATCTAAGAGTTGTTTTTGACTAGGAAATTGGATTTGTTGTCACACACTATTCTACTGTCACCAAGAGAACGGTTAGAGCAAATATTGGCAAATGAATAATTCATTATTCTAAAATTTGTAGTTTCTTTTGAACGATGCTATTTCCGAGTGTTTTCCTTTTGTATATTAATTTGAATTCTACTTGAAGAAAATGATACCAATTTATTTATTTTTATTTTTTCAAAAACTTTGTTTCTATAAAATCAAGCATGGAAATGAAATTGAAATTTATAAAACGAAAAGAAATAATAATAAAAAAAAAAAAAAAAGAGAGAGAGAGGGAGACTGAAATGATCTTCGACTCTGCAGTTCGAAGTCTATTTTCAAACTATCTCATCACTAAAATTCTTGATTAATTCTTTTATTTCTCTAAATTTTATTGGAAAAAAAAAGAATATTAAACTCCATTTTTATCTTTTATCTTATACATAAAAATATAAAGAATTGAAATATTTATCTTTTAAATCAGTTAAAACATTCGCGTGTATCACTGTAATTAGTTGATATCCGCTATAATATATGGATATTGAAAGGAACGACACGAGAAAAATATTTACAGGTATAAAAATTAGTGTAATGCGTATAGAATTGTATTATAAAACTAAAGAAAATCACTTAAATAATCTTCAATTAAGTCCAACAGAGAATATACTAAATACTTTATTCTCTTTCTCTAAAGATTATCAAGCGATTTACATTTTAAACAGTAATTTTAAAAAATTCATTGTTTTAAATTCGATTCTTATTAAAATTTTAACTTTTAAAATATATATAAAATAACAAATTATTATGAAAAATATATAAATTCGAATTTTAATTATTAATTAGACATTTACAAACACAATTAAATTAAGAGAGACCATTGTGAAATTAATGCTTTTAAATGATATAATTTGCATTCATCCACGTTGTTTACTTGTTAAATTTTCCTGGGATGATGGTTTAAAACTTCTATTATTCATTTAAAAATATATTTTTGAGAGAAAATGATTGTAAATATATTCATTGATGTCTCGAATTTTAATAGATTTTCTCCTGTTGGATAATTATTCAGTCTTCTACATTTATCTTATCCAATTTTCTCCAGCTTAAGTCTATGATTCTGGAGAAATCTGTAAGCTTCTCCCTTTTACTGCATTGTATCCATATAGTTGCTGGAATTACTGAATGTTAAGAGTCAAAATGTCATTTTAACAAAACATTTAGGTGTAATTTAGCAATTCTTTAATAAATTATTCAGTCACATTCTTCAATAGTTGATATGTATTTATCTCCTCTTTATAATGATATATTTTCAATCTATGTTTCGAGATTGTAAATATAATGCTTGTTTATTGATGCATCGTTATGTTTACTATATATTCGTTAAATCTGTGGTGTTAACAATAGGAGAAACCATGAAAGAATACTGTTAAAACCATGGAAGGAGTTCCAGGCTTGATTCAAAGTGAATACATCAGAGCGTGGTTTCGTCGATTAAAAACTCCGAGAATCCAAAAAATAAATAAATAAATTCTAAGATACAAACCGAATATATAAATTAATTAAAAAATTTACAATATCCTACGGTAGAAATTCATAAGAATTCAAATATTTAAACTCCGAATGTTTCGAGGAAACCGAAAAATTCAAGAATCTTAAATAATTTATGTAATATTTACCTATTAAATATGAGAGAAAGATGTAAAAAAGTAATTAAAAAATTAACAAGAATAAATTAATTAAAAAATTTTATTATAAACGATTTTATTAAATCACGATCAAACGATGAGTTTACGATGAAATCAGGCAGCGGAAAAAATAAAATAAAATAATAATAAATTAATAAGCAATAAAAGTTGGATGAACGTAATCTAACGACAATGAAATTTGTAAGAAAACTGTTATCTTCAATCAAAGCAAAGTAATGAAAGTTGATGGGAATGCGAGAGCCAGTCTAAATTTACTAATAAAATTCTCGTTTCTCGGTAGCCATTGACAGTTTTTGCAGTGGTCGAGATCCAAGTGGATGACGAAGACAATTTTGTTGGAGGTGATGTGTACTTCATTCGCACTCCACAATATCAGACGGTCCAATGTCCAGGAACACGACCCGTCTGGAAATATGGTGTCAATTGGATAAAACGATACCGGGGGAATACCATCCGGTAAATGTGATTGAAGCGTTATGGGTATAGCTATTGAGGTGATATTTATGAAAACGGCATAGAAATCTTCTCCATAAAAGTTTCATCCACGGCACTCAGAAACCAGTGATGGTCCTAATATGTAGTGACAGCCTGTCTTTTCTCGCTCCCTAATATATTTTTATTATAGTGGACGAATTCATACAGCATCCTTCCATCCTCGCATGACGTAGCGTTGCTTGGTAACGTGTTTTCTCTCGAGTTGATTGACCACCGATGGGTCAATCTACGAGCTCCACTTTCCACAAGAAAATTCTTCGATAGAAATTCTCAAACACGTTTGTAACGCTTTAATTAAATAATACGAGACGTTCTAATATTAATTTTTCTTTTTTTCTTTTCATTTTTCCAAACGTATAGATTGATAAAAGAAAAATTCTTCGGCATGGTCTATGTGATACACGCAGCAATCCATCATCCCAATAATGTTACTTTGCCAGTCATCTCTTCTTTCTTAGCGCTTAATTCAATAACTTTACGTAATCAATATCAGAAACTTTATTTTATTTCTTGGTTTAAATTATTATTTTTATAAGTACGTGAATTTATTTTCTCTATATTATTAAATCAAGTTCCGTTGTTGCTCCCGATGCGATGAAGGTTTTATACAGTTGTGAAGTACCGAAAATTAATTTATTCTTCGTCTCCAGTTTTGGAAAAGTTAAGAAACAGTACATATGAGATCGGAAGAGATAAACATATTAAATTTTTTCTTTTTTTCATCCTTGTCTTAAGTCTTCTAAACGATTTTTTTAAGTCTCCTACCGTAATTACGACTTTTATTAAGCATTAAATGATCAGAATGCTTTCAGAATGGATAATAATCTTATCGAGTTAAGCAGGATATTTTTAGAAAGTATTTTTTTATATTCAAAAAACCCATTGAATGCCAAGAATGTAATAAAGATTCCCAGTTAAACATGATCCAAATACTGAGAATTTTTCATAGATTAATACATTTTTTTCCTCTTTAAATATTGAAAAATTATGCATCTCATTTACTAATATAATATTTAATAATTAAATCTTAAGAAAAATAAATAAATATATATATATATATATAATATATATAGGCTAAGCTCAAATTTCCTCTTTTCTCGTACAAAATTAATAAAGAAAAGCATTGTTTTCATATTAATATTTGTAGTAAAAATAACAAATATTTATATTGAAGTTTTTAAATAATAAAAAGGATCAGCAAGAAAAATATTTAAATAAATAAATAAAAAAAATAATATTAATTTTACCAATCGGAAGGAAGAGAGAAACGAAAAAACTTTACATTTTCTAGGAAAGTAAAGTTCAAAATTTGTTACATTTGCCTTCATTTTTAGTCCTGTTCTTGCCGAACACTTCATATATCATGACGTTTGCTGTGACGCGAGGGAATTACATTCTTTTCTCATTTTAAATTAAAAGATTCTGTGTGGAAAAAAAAGAAAAAAATTGTTATTTTTATTTTTTTTTCTTTCATTCTAATTAACATCCCACGTGGGAAATAGCCTTTCATTTCTGTTCAAGTATTAAACAGCTTTTTGACTATTTACGGGTTTTTATTTCCAGCGTTATAAATGAGATAGGAATTTTTTTAAACTCCGAAAACAAAATAGCAATAAAATTATAAAAAAATTTATTATTATTTAATGAAAAACCGAAACTATATAAGCTTAAAAATATAGAAGAAAAAATATATATATATACATATACATTATCTGATATTGCTTCAGGAAAATATCTATCAATAAAATGTAATTATTAATATAAAAAAATTACAGTAAAATAGTTTATAAATGAATAATTTATAATTTGTTTTTTAATATTAAAATATTCATTTTTTTTTTAGGTGTAAGTCTATTGAAGTTTCAATGCGCTGTAAACACTTAAGAAGCTAATTTACAGACGAAAAAACTATTAATTTACCTTTATATAAATAAGAATCAATAAAATAAGTTCTTATAAGTGCACTTTAAAAATATATTTTTTTAATGTATTAGCCATTTTAAAGCTTAACAAGTTAGAAATCAGTAAAAATCGGAATGGTGGCAAATATCAATACTTTTGGCATATGATTTTTCAGGCATCGAATGAAAATATAGTTCTAAATTTTATGTAAATCAATTCAAAAAACCCTCGAATTTATGTCAATGTAAAAAAAAAAAAAATTGATAAGGCCTCCATTTTGTTTCATTATCATGAAGTAATACAGAATATATCTTTATAAGCTTTATATAAAATCGATATTCATTTAAAACTTTAGAATTTATTCCAACAAAAAGAAACGAATCTCTTCTATTTTCATAAAAAAACATATATATAGGCCCTATATATTCTTAAAATATTTATATTTAGTATTTAAGTTCGGCTCACTCCACGAGAACATCCCAAATTCGTTAATGGAATTGGAGGTAGAATCTTCGTAAATATAAACGAAAACGTCGATTTTTTTCAAGTTAAAAGCCTTAAATATAATTAAAAAGATAGTTTTATTGATTATACAATGATATATTACGGCAAAGAGGATATATTTATAATGCAAAATGAATTCAATTCAACGTGAACATAGACGTTATAGTCCTATTTACAAAAATTGGAAAAAAAAAAAACGATTAAATATAAAATATCTAAGGCTAAATTAATTATTTAATAAATAAAACGTAATTATTAATAATCTAAACACATTTAAAATTCAAATTTACTTTAAAAAAAAAAAAAAAAAAAAGAAGTTCTAAAAATGTAAAAATATTTAAACCGAATTTATAATTCTAAACAGTTTAAATTATACTTTAAATAACCAAGAAAAAGTTTTATAAGAAAATTATAAATTTATAGACTAGAAAATCGTGATAAAATTGTTTAAACTATTAAAAATTAATTGATATAAACATAAATTCTATTAAATAAATATTTCTCATATATAATTCAAACGTATTCAATCGAACAAAGACGTTTTATATATATATATATATATATATATAACTATATTTATCCATCTACAATATTAATAATATCTTTATGTGATATTGCATATTAATAATGAATATTTCAATCTTCTAGTATATGATTTTTATGATCAACTTTCTATGATCTTAAGAAAGATTATGGATGAATTTTTATGATCTTTCTTAAGAAAGATCTTGGATAAATTTTGAATTTTTCTTAAAAATAATCAAGATTCGTAGATGCTTTTCATAATGATTAATAAAAACTTTTATCAAGGTTTTTCTTGGATCATTTTCTTAAGAAAGATCTCTCTTAGAAATGATCTTAAAAATTCATCCAAGTTCTTCCTTTATTTTTTTAAAAGATAAATTAAAAATTTATCCAAGATTTTTCATCTTTCTTAAGAACGATTTTACATGGATTAAGCTCTAATTTTAAAAATAACATGGAAGATTTGGGATCATTTTTATAATAATCTTTCTTAAGAAAATTATGGGGAATTTAAATTTCATATAATAATTTTTTTTTTTAAATTAGTAATAAAGAAAAATTAAATATTTCTATCATTGACGAGTGTATCTTTAGATAAATAAATGAAAACGATGATAATTAATTCAACGAACGTTCAATTCTTTCCTGAACTTACTTTAAGCCAGAGTCGTGTCAGCAACGAACGTAACACGAAAAGAGGGGGAAAAAATCAAAACGTAAATAATAGATAAAATAAATGAATTAATGAAAGTTTTTCAAAGAGGTTCTTTACTGAAATAATATCGTCCATTTGAGCTTGAATTGCCTCTTAAAGAAAATCATCTTGATTGAATGAACAACTCTCTCACCTTATAAAAACCGATGATAAAATAATTCTTACTTAATAGATTTATTGCTTAATATTTAAATGTACTCTTCAAATAAATTGTAACTATTTTTCTTTATATATATATATATTTTACCTTATCATTTATAATTATTTTCAAATATATTTTTACTGTTCAGTTTGTGTTTTGGTCACATTTCAGGTTAATTTTTTTATCATACTTTTTAAAATTCTAATTTATAATTTTAATTATATTTATCATATTTAACAATTTCTACTTATATTTAATTATATTTTCTCGTCTTTTTTTTAATATTAAATTTCGATCAATTTTTTTACAATTTTACTTTTATATATTTCTCGGTTTAATTCATGTTTCTTGACTAATTTAATCATTTAATTTATATTTTTAAATAATTTTTTACCATTTAAACTTCATTTTTCAATTCAATTTATGTTTATAAGCAGATTTTTCCATTTAAATTTATAAAATATATATATATTATATATATATTATTTTTTAAAATTTTCTTACATATACTTTATCAAAAATAAATGAAATTATATTATATATATATATATATTATTATTTATTATAGTAAAAATAAATAAATTGTTAAAAGAATATATATTTTTTAAATTATTTATTAGAAACATTTTAAATAATAGATAATTTAAGAAAATTAATCTTATACATATTTTTTATTTTTTATTTTAATAACTTTCTAAAAAGTAATCTTTTAAATATTTTAATTTTTTTTTTTTAATAAAAATCTGTGATTATTTATTTAATAAAATGTCAGAAAAATCTATTTTTAAAAGCAAAAATTTATTTTACAAATTTTACTTTTTATCTCTAACAATTAACAAAAGAAAACATTAAATATATATATATATAAACTAAAATTTAAAGTGATAATATCCTTTTTATTTTATTTATTTTAATTATTTATGAGTTATAAAACACATTTAATAATTTATAAATTAATTCTAAGTATACAGAAATCTTTTATATTTAATTAATAATGATAAAACATGAAAAATGTAATTATTAATTATGGTTTTTATAGAGATTTTTATTCAAATTTACTCAATAAATCCAAAATACCTGTTGCTATAGGCATTGAAAATTGTGTCAGGCAACATGACTCATCCCAATTTCACAGAGTTGGATCGTTAAGTAACAATTATCTAGCAATATTAAAGATAGAGCAGCAGCAATGTCACTAAAATCATTAAATTTAATTTTATTAATATTGAATGTCTATAATAATAATAATTATTATAATTATTATTAAGTGAATAACTATAAAAATCCAATTTGTAAAGCGTGTTTTATCGAGTGAATTTATTTAATTTTTATAATATAAAAATTAAAATATAATAAATAAATTTTTTCTTTTAAATTACATAAAATAAATGTTTTTTTTTATTTATTTATTTAAAAAAAATGTTTTACTGAGATTTATTTTATAAAAAATTTTTTATTAAAAAAATATTGATGAATATTTTAGAATATTTTTATCTAAAAATAGTCTATTTTTTGAGTTTATTAAGTAAAATATTCTTCGAACAAGTGAATATCAACAGAATTTATATTTACTTCAAACGTGTGTACGATTAAACTGTACAAAGTTAACTTTTTAATTTATATATTTTTAAAAAATTATATGAATATAAGTTTTTCAAAAGTTTAAGTTAAATTATATACATTTTTTTTTTTTAGATTAGAATTATTATTTTAAAAAGGGCATTTTCAATTCAAAAATTACTTCTTCAGAAATGATATCGTTGCATTTTGTTATATTTAGCTCATCTAGAAATTAAAATAAATTTAAAATTTGTTAATAAAATTTGAATAATTTATATTATCTTCCATCGTCCGTTATCCTGAAAGGATGATGAGGATAACGGAGTTATCCTCATCATCCTGAAAGGATAACGGATACGGATCAAAACTAAAAGTTTCTGTTAAATTTCTTATTAAATATAGCAGAATTATTTGATAAAATTTATTAAATAAATCTGTAAATGAATACAAATAAATTTATCGGAATTTTTTTTAGAAATAATTAATTTTTTTTTTTTTTAAGAATTTTTATCTTCGTTTTTCGTCTTTCATTGATTAACATTACGTTTGAATTTTTCATTATTTCTCTACGGAATTGTAAACTCATATATAATCCATTTAAAATAAAACTTATTAATAAATAAATATTTTAAACCATTCTGTGGATTTAAATGTTTAATTATCATAAATTTACTTCTTGAATTTTCCAAAATGTAAGATTATTATCGCATTCATTCAGGTAGATAGGTAACATGATTTTGAGCATATCCTTAATTTAAATTTATTTAGCATCTTTAATGTATTATAAACCAATTTATACGCAAATTAACTTACTTTTTTCTTATATTTAAATTAAAATAAACTAAATTTATATCTGTGTAAATGGGTTATGCATTAATTTGACTAGGATTGCATCGCCTAAACACTACTAATTTATAAAACTTTTAAAAGCACTTACTGTTTATTTGTTCTGTTTATAAGCAATAATTTTTTTTAATAAATTTAATTATATAATTTTTAATAAAAAATAAATATATTATATATATATATAACTACATTAAACCTTAAAAACCTTAAAATAAATGACATAAAATATCACAGAAAACTCATATTTAAATTCACAGTATTAAATGAATTATGTACTACAAAAGTCTGTAATTTAAATTGTAAATTATTAATTATTTAGTAAGAGCTCAGTTTAAAATAATTGGCCTAAAACAAAGTTTAACTATTAAACAATTCTAATTAATTTAATTGTTAAATTTTATTCTTAAAATAGTTTCAAATATAAACAAATCTATAAGAAAACTTCGATTGTCTTGCTAAAGCATTAAATCAGTTTGTCTTGTGTAAAAAGCTTACTATATTATTATATTTACTTAATAAAATAATTAAATTTAATATTTTTATAAAGTAGTTGCTTCCATCAAAGAGGAAGAAAGTGATATATTTAGAAGTGTATAAAAAAAAAAAAGAAAATAATTAATCGGAACGTTCTTCAGGACACGTCAGAAACCAACTCATTCCCAAATTTTACGTTTTGACATTAATAGTAAAGCGTATCGAGTTTACAGATTTTATTTATTTATTTTATTTTTTCTACTTTTTTTCCATCTTCTTCACGTATATAGAATGTGACAACAATTCTACACCTGTCCAATGCCAAATATGTCGTAGATATATTTTGAAAATCTAGGCCTATTTACGTCAAACGATGACACGTGAAAACAGCACGATGACAAAATGTCATGTGTTATTCTACACTGTAAACTTCTCGATTTATTCGGCATCCTAGCGCAAACGCTTCTCAGCCGTACTTATCAATTGACATCATCTGATTACGAAATAATAATTCGGCGGAGAAACGTTAAACAGAAACGTTAAACGCGTTTTTCCGTATGGGAAATAATGTAATTTTCTTTGGTGTCTTTCGACACGTTTATTCGACGTAATCAATTAAATGCCAACCTCCCCCCCTTTGTACGGATTTATCTCCATGTATATAGGTTAATGTCTGCAGTGCGGAAGATAACTTAACTCGGCAACAATTTCGGGTGGACAAAAGGGTCGTATTAATCAAGACATTCTTATCAAAGACCCGTTTGACAGCGTTATTGGCCAGAAAACGGATTACGGCGATCAGATTACGGCCGCAGAGATAACACTCAGTAGCAATACTCATAAGCCAACAGTAATCCGGAGTTACACGTGTATCGTGGGATCTATGGCACGTGACCCAGTCGAGGTCGCACGTGCTGGACTTGGAAAATCACCCCGACAAGCTAGATGTCTTTATTAAAGGTTGGATATGGGGACCGATGGACCCCCTACGGACTGTGTTATTAGCCTTCGGACCCTATATTGTCGAACGTTGGAGTAGACGAACAGACCGAGAGTAAAAAACCATTTAGGTGGCTTAGTGTCCCTCCTTTAATGTTGGCCAAACAGGAGAACAATCTGACAATAAAGTGACCTTAAATAGGACCATAGGCCGAAAATATTATTGAATGATAGCTTGTTTTTTCCCTTCTTCTAACTCGGAATTCGACTGATTATCTAAAGACAGTCACGTTCGGGCAACACTTTAAATATGACAGTCGTTATCCCGACACGTATGGTCTCCTTGACAACGGTTGGAAGATGGAGAACCGAGACAACAAACCTCCCTCAACAAGCCGTGTTATGGCGGATGAAGGTTGACTCGATAAGAACTCTAAAAGCATAAAAAACTCGCAAGAAGAATAAATACATCACCTGTAATCAGAAACATTAAGATGAATTATTTTTCAATTATCCGCATTTACCATTTTCAACGCATTTTTAGCTCAAATTCGACAATTTTTTTTATTAGTTTACGGTTTAAAAACGAATATTTCATACTTTTTAATCGTTAAAATCTTCTCGAAGCCACGCATCGTGTCTTAAAATCACGTTCTTTAGATGACGAGAAAATCGTTTATGATCAAATTTTCAAGTAAAACATCCGTTTATATTTATAAAACACGTTTGAATTTCCCTTTAAAAACTATTATTCGGCATAAATTTATAATTAGGCTTTATATATAAGAGTAATTTTGAGTAAAGTATCGTTACAAAGTAAACTGTCATAAGAATTTCGAACTTTTCCTATAGGCCTGAATGCAATCCTCTTTAAACCATACACTACATAATATAATATAATAAATACGTTAAAAATAATTTTTTAAATTCGTAATTTATAATTTTAACACAAACATAAATAATATAATTCTATAATTAATTTAAACCAGGAAGATAACAAAATTATGTAATCATCTTGATTAATTATATTCCTTTAGGGAAATAAATTATTAGATTTGTTTCCTGGTCCTAAAAAATATATCAGAAATAAATAAATTCGTAGAAATACGTAAGAAAAATATTCATTTATTATTAATTCCTACAAAGGAATAAGTAACTGTTATTGGTTATAAGGTCTTATATTACAAAACCTATAACCTGAATACAAATGCAAGTTTTAAAAGCATTATTTACTCTTCATTTGTACAATAATTATTCATTTTAAATAATTGTTTTATATTTTATTAAATGCGGCAATTTATATTTTTAACCGAAGAATATAAACAAATAATCAATCGTGTGATGATTATATTAAAAAAATCCTCGATTAAGTCTGAAAAACACTGTTTTGTAATTGAATTTTTTGCTTAAGAATAAGCGCATTTATATTAAGTTTTATAATTTGATTTCTTTATAAAGTAATATCCAAAGATAGGATTTGTATAGGAAAACTCCTATAGGACTTACTTCTATTAATTAAATATACTTTTAAGCAGCGCATTACTCTGTAAACTATAAAAAGGAGTGTTCTAAGATTGGAGAATTGAGAAGAATAAAATTAAATTAAATTAAAGATTTTTGTATTTTTTTAGAATTAAGATTTTTTTTCGGCATTTTCTTTTTTTTTTATAAAAGTTTTTAGCAGAAGGCTGCATTAATTCGTCGTCATTCAATTGAATACATTTTGAGGGGGAGGACTTTGGTAGGAACATCTGGCAAATGATGTGTTGCGATTAGCAGGTGTTATAGACCTGAACCATTTATCTCGGAACGGAAATTGCTCACCCGTTTACTTACAGAAGACAAGGAAATTGAACGGGCGCCTGCCTACTCGGTCCGTCACAGGAAATCACTGCCATAAACAGGGGACGTGCCCAATACCCGTCCTCTGTGACGTCAGCGGGGAGGCGTTTTGTGTTCTTTTTTTTTCCCTTGTCTTTCTCCTCCTCTTTGAGGAATGGGTTAGTGTTATTATGGTTCTTCTTCGTTTCTCAAATCGAAAAAGTACAAATGCTATCTTAGTGATTGTTTTTCAAAAAAAAAAACTCACTTATATTCTCTCTTATATAATTTATAAGAAGAAAAGAATAGAAAAAAAGCGTAATTGCTTTAAAAAAAAACTGTTGTAAAAGTTATATACATTAACATAGAAGAAAGTTGTTTTACTTTGCTTTTAGTAGTGAAAAGCGTGTTGGAACTTATGAGTCCATCTATGCCATTCGGTTATTTATCGTCTCTAAACATTCAAAAAAAGGAAAAAAAAAAAAGAATTTCCTGCATCGATTTACATCAAAATGCATTCTGAAAAATCCAGATTTTTATTTAAATTTTTCAAAGTCAAGCCAATTTTGTAAAGTTTACATACGATTATAAATATTAATAAAGTTAATAGTAAATCAATAATAATAATAAAATTAGTTTAAAAACTACAAAATAATTATAATTTCCTTAAGTAAATAATGATTATAAATAACTTAAAAATAATTCTTTATCATCACTTTAAAAAGTAATCTATATAAAAAAAATAATAATAATAATTTATTTATATAAATTTTTTCATGCTATTTTCTTCGTTTGTAATTATAAGTAGTAGTCCTTTACCATCTCAAACAAACGAATTAATTAGCAAAAATGATCATAAACAGGAGGAGATAGGAAAGGAAAAAAAATGAAAAGGATCAAGTTTAATGTAACAAATATTTAATAAGGATGCAAACAAATTAAAAAGTGTATTACATTCTTAGATAAATTATTTAATTAGAGAAAGAAAATACATTCTTAATAATGCATAAGAAAAGTGATTAGTATGATTAAAAAATAATACTCACGATTAAGTCGAGACGAAATATGTACTTCGAAGGTCTCATTAGTAAATATTGACCCTACGTCTGTGTCATTTTTTTTTTCTTTTTCATTTTATATAATTTTTTAAATGAATCTCGAATATTTAAAATATAAAAAATTTGAAATGAGATTTATTCGTGTTGATGTTTTATTTTATTTTTTTTTTCTTTTTAAAGCCTTCGTGTAATGCGAATTTCCGAATATTTTCCTCTTGAGTTTTCCATTCGTTTGATGAATTTCGGAATTACTGACTTGTGCATGTATTTTAAACGTCGTCATTGTAAGAATTTATGCAGTTTAGCGATTGTTAAACCTCTTTTCATTTGCCAAAATTCGTGGAAAAACCGTCTATAAGTAATCATTTTTTTTCATTCTTATAAAGGCTTATAGAATTCATTTCACTCATTCTTCAACGATTAAAATCATTTAATTCTTTAAAAAAAAAAAAAATACTATAAAATCACTCAATAAACAATAAAGATCCATAAAATTTGTACAAAGAGTAACAAGAGCACTGAGATGATGTAGATTTTAATTTTAACCCTTCTACAATAATCTATTCGATCTTCATAATCGTTAGAACTAACTGTGCATTTATTAATATATTATCTATTCATAATTTTAAATTTTAAATTGTAATAATAATCTAGGCCAACGAGAGAGAGAGAGAGAGAGGAAAAAAGTGAAGGATTATTGAGATGTATATCACAATATGTGGCAGAAGATTTCATGAAGTTGCAGTTTATAAATAAGTTGCAACAATCTCTATGACAGTTTCGTAAGTATCTTTGCAAAATTAATTTTCTCAATCCTGAATTCTATTTTCTCTTCTGTATATAAATATCAAAAATACAATTCTCAATCATTTAGTAAATTGTCTTTTTGCCATATCGATGTATCAAGAGAGAGTAGTGGATCTACACACACACAAAGAATATCGAAATCTAGCAAGGCCTACGTGCTTAGTTTATATTCAATTTATAAAAATTACTATAACAATTAGTATTATTAACTGAAATCCTTAATAAATGACATAAATTAAGTCGAAGAGATTCTCCGTTTAGTAAACACGAGGGGTTTCTAAATAACAACAATTCAATTATAATTAGGATTGTATAGAAGTTTAATATTAATTCCTGGATTTAATTTCTTTTTATACAGGCCTATAATTTCCTAATAAGACGGAAGAAAGTATTGAAATTAAGCAGAAGAAGAAGAAGAAAAAAAAGAAAGAAACCAATCAAAATATTGGAAAATAGTATAAGAGAATCGTCTCTAGTTGATAATTAGTAGGTTAAACCTTGTTAAAACTTTAGTAAAATACAACTCTATAATTATTCTTAATCTTCCAATTAATTTTTGAAGCCGCAAGATTTTTCTTTTAGTTAGAATTTTCTAATTCCTAGAAGATGTTAACTCACTAACATCCTCACGAGAGCGTTACTCGATACAATCTCTTTCTAAAAGATCAACTTGTTTCCTTACAAATCAGTTAATAGAATATTTATTCTTATATAAATAATTCAAACGTGGCAATGTTCCCGATTTCTATTGAACAAAATCACACGTAATGATTACTAAATTTATCTCTTAATGTTTCAACACGTGTTTTAATTTATTATAATTCTTAATGTATAAAACCCACGTTATCAACTCTTATCAATGAAAATGCTTATCTTTAAACGAATATAAAAATTCAGCACTTGTAGAAAAAAAAAACACAGAGTAATTTGCGTTTTTTTTTTCTTTTTTAAACCATTCATTAATAGTTTAATAGAGTAACAATGACCTAATTAATTAAGTTAACCGTAAATTTAACTTTTTATTACATAACTTTAATTGGAAAGTAATTTAATAAAGAGGAGCGATCGATGCTCTTCTTTATCTTTTTTTTTTTTTTAATGGAGAGGAAAAAAAACAAATTCGTTTTGATATCTTTCCAAAAAGTTAATTTTTATCTAAAAAATTTATTGTTCTTTTTAGATTTTACAACGAAATTTTGGGTGTTTTTTTATTTACTTTTCTCTCTTACTTTATCGCCTTTTATCTTTATAATAGTCGAAAAGTTACGTAAAATTCGTTTAAAATTTTGTAAATATTCCTTTATGTACATTATTTATTTGAAGTTAAAACTGTTTTTTAATCACTTTTCTTTTTATTTTTTAAAATTAAAGCATTTTAAAATATCAAAAAGAAGAATCAATTCTAAGAATCATATATAATTCCATAAGATAGTGTTGCTTATAACTATGATAATTTATATAGAATTGCAGATTTTCCATACAATTTTCTGCTTATAATCACGTCCAATAATGTTTTTTTTTTATCATTTAAAATCGGTTTTGCACGTTTAAATTAGTTATTAAATCTATAAAATAGATATTTAGTATACATACTACGATTTTATAATTGATTAATTGAATATATATGTAGAGACCTATTTAATGTTGTTACATTTGTATATAAACTCGCTATATTTCCGAATTTAAAATAGAAAATAAACTAAAATACTTAAAATATATTAGATCTAAAGTATTTTTTTTTTTTTATAAATTTTTAAGATAATTCGCATTAAATAAGATAATACAATTTTTAATAAGATCTAAATTGATGCAGAGACAAAGTTTTCGATTAAATTTTTAATTGAATGAGAAATTTGAATCAATTTTCGGACTTTTATCAGTATATTTTCGTCATTATAAAGTATATTTTTGGATAAAAGAAGACGAAATATTAGAATTTAATAACCAAATCCATCATAGAAGTTTCCAGATGAGAGGGAACATGCCTGAAAATGTATTATAATTTTTATATATAAAGGTTTAAGTTTAGAAAATTTAAAACTGGATTATTTAAGAATTAATATAATAAAATTCTGCATTAAAAAATAGTATTTTCATTGATCCAGAACACTATCAGAGTTGTGTCATTTTATTCCGAATTTTACCTTAGAAATCAATCTACATCCTTCATTTTAATGTATAAAAGCATCTAATTTTAATTCTGTGACATTTTATTTTAATAAAATGATTTATTTTTCATCAAAATTGCCAACATCTCGCGAAAAAAAATGGTATATTTTCTCTCCCTATCGAGTCACGTGTCTATTTATTTACAAGCCATTATATTGGTGGGGATGGTTAGCAATGGTCCACCCGAACGATCACGTGGATCGAGACGGCTTCACCACTTAATTATCAAAGGTTCCATTGTGCACCCTTCCTGCTATAGCATGGAAAATTGTCAACTGGCGAAATAGGAAACCGTAACATATCTCATCACCTAAACATGACAAGAACGATGAAAAGAGGAACTTAACAATAAATTTGTAACGTTATTAATTATAAGCAGTTTTATATTGTCGACATTATTAATAGTAGTCAATTGATAACGTTTATTATCAAGATTTTTCACCTGATTAAATTTCACATAGGTTTTTACATGAAAGAAGAGGAATTTTTCTGATTCATCTTCCTTCTGTTTAGGGACCTTTTCATAAAAAGTTATAATTAAATATGAATTTTTTTTTATTAAAATAATCTTATAATAAAGTTTTCGAATTATTTTAATTAAAATTATTTATATAAACTTTATAAAAAATGACTTTTAAAGAAGAAAATGCGAACCTTTCTACTTCTTTTTAAATAAAAACATATATATATTAAAAATATATATATATAAAATATTCCTTAATAAATGTTATATTTTTTACGTTAATCTTAGACGAGAATGTTTATTTTTACTTAAATTTAACGACGTTTAAAGCCGTAATTCCCGGAGAAACTTAGCTGTAACGTTGTATGCATCTATGACACAATTATGAGGTAGAAACAATTTAAAATAATTAAAATATATATATATATTCTCCAAATGATCATTTTAACATCATTTAAAAAATTTCAACATTTTCCCAATAATCTTAAGTAAAACAGAAAGGAATATTGAACGAATTCTGAAGATTAATCCAACTTAGGAACAAGTCAATTTTGTCGGTCTCATCAGTCTGCTCGTAGCTTTATGTTCTTTCTTGGGGTCTAAAGTTCTTGATAGAAAGCATCCCCAAATGCCATGGTTTTGGTCATCAGAAAACCAGGTTATCCTCATAGGACCCATCTAAAATAGCTCAGAGTTAGGATTATCTCAAAACCTTGGGCAATCAAGGACAACAAACAAAATTTTTTCAAACCATGTTTTTGCTCGTAAAAATGGTTATATCGAATGAGAAAATATCAAAAAAAGATAGACAAAAATTTAATTTCGTTCCTTAAATTAACATTTTTACAATTATAAAACATGTTTACAAATTTTTTGTGTGTGAAATAATTAAGAGAAAAAAATTTATAATTATTTTATAATATTTATACACATTATCAACTAAAATAAATAATTTTTTTTAAATTTATTATTTCAAAATCCCTCTCAATTATTTTTTTATAATGATAAAAAATATCATTTAAATTCTAGAAAATACATTTAGAAAAAAAAAATTCTAAAGAATTATCATTCTTACTCCTGTAAATAAATAAGTTGTGTATCTATGAAAATAATTTCTTTATAAAATAAATTATTTGATATTTTTTAGAGTAAAAAATAATAATTTAATAATTTATTTATTTTTTTTAAAAAGAATATTTAATAAATTTTCAGATTAAAATTTACATGTCATTTGAAGTTACTTCTTTTTTTTTCCTGTTTAAATAATTCTATAAATAAAGTTGATATATTATATTTGAAATAAGGATATATAACAAGAAAATATTCTTATAAAAACCTTAAAAAATAATTATATTTTTCAGAATAAGATTTATTTCTTAAAATGAATTTATTTTCTATTATTATTAGAATATTTGTAAATTTTACAATATATCTTAATAAAAAATATTATTATTTAATTCTAATTTTAAAATTTACTCCTTCTACTATAATTATAAAGTAATTTCAACGCTTTTATATATTATAAAATTAATTATATTTATAGTATCTTCTGAAGAGTGATACAAACGGGTTATGTAATATGAGCATCAGTTATAACTAGAAAAATGTTTAGGCCTTAAGTTATGTAAGTTTATATCTGTAATTTGTAAATAAAAATAAATAAATAGTTTAAATTTTTTATTATTTTTAAGTTATATTCGATACGAATTTTTAAATTAATATTTAAGTGATGATGCGGATGAGGATGCGGATGCAGATGATGGAGACTAAATGTAATGAATTTTAAATACTTCTACACGTTTTGGTGGCAAAAATTCGATTATTTACGTTTTATTTTCCATTAATTTTTTTAAAATTTATACAAATTTATCAATAGATTAGCTTGTTCAGATAATTTTTTTTCTAGTTAACAAGAAGTAAAGTAAAGTTTCCAGATAATTAGAGTGGAGTAGGCCTACAGATATTTTTATATTATGCCATTTAAGTGAGAATTTATAAGGAATTTTTGGAATTGTTATAGAAATTAAAATATAATAATAATAAGTTTAAAATAGTTTCATTTCTCTGCTTATTTTGTACTTAAATCAAGTCAACAAGGGAATAAAAATGTATGTAAAGTAAATTATGAATTCTTCTCTATATATTTTACTATAATTTACTTTCAATATAAGGTATAACTTTAACTGTTAAAAAAAAAACCTGTAGAAAATCTTCGTTAATAAAAATTAATAATTGAAACAAGTAGACGAGTTTGTTTACTTTATAAAGATGTTAGAGGAAATAAAAATCCGACCTGATCTTTGCTGTATTTTTCTGTTGTACAATTACTCGAAAATTGTAAATTTTTAGTTGTGTTTCTTACTTAATTTAAGAATTTAAAGGCGTTTAAAAATATGTTGGAGATGTTTAAACAAAATTAAAAAGTTGTAGAAAAGTTAGCGAGATGTTAAATTGTAAGAAAATAAAAATCACATTAGGAAGAGTAAAGAGAAGAATGGATGTAGAGGAGATAAGATCCTGTGGGATGAAGAGTTTTTTGTAGGAATTTTTTAGGAGGATGGCTTAAGATTTGAGTATATGTTTAAATGGAGGATAGATATACGACGGAGAATTTAGTATAGGAAAAGCAAGGAGTACGTTTGTGTGCATTTGCGTAGGGAGGAGGACGAGAGGAAGAAGAAATTTGAATCAAGCAAGGATAGAAATTCCTCTCACCTCTAACGGCTTGAGACGGAAGCAGAGGAGGCGAGGCTGCCGCAACCGGCCGAAACACTTCCCGGTTTCCTCAGACGTGTGCTTCACGGCCTGACAATGGCTGACAGGCAACTAAGCTGGAACCTGATTGGTCCGTTGTTGGTTTGCGCGCGGTGGCAAGCCTAGAACAAAAGGACTGGCTGTGTATATTGGCGTTTTAAACGCATTGGCAAATTCTACAGGACTGCAATTGATAAGAGGGGTTAGACAGAAACTGTCGTGGTGGCTAGCTGCAACCGTTCGCAACTTTTGGCACCGAGTTTTGCTTGGCGCCTTCAGTCAGACTCGATGCTCAACAATCTCCATGGAGCAACCGTTCCCTTAGGTAAGACCACACTCCCCAGCCGTTGGCAGTCAGGGAAGACAATTAATTGAGTTATTTCGCTCTTTCATTAGCTCGTTCTGATTTGATAGGTTTGCTGCTGATTAAATTTGTGAACAGGGATTAACTAGTTTACTGTCGGCCTATTCTATGCAGTCTCCTAAATGTAATTTGCCGGTACGACGGGACTGCTGCTCCGGCGCAGGTACTAGAGGCGTGGAAAAATGAGACCTCCTAAAACAAACATTTCGCTGTGTTTGTACATAGTTTTACAGTCAACGGACACTTGCCCGTTCTCGTAGTTTATCCCCCACTTAAAAATTTTTTCCATTTTTTCTTTTCTCTCCATCCTCTTCTTCCTCTTTGCTCTCGCTCTCTCGTTCGCTTTTATCACTTTCTTACGGTTTATTCTTTAGTGTTGGACTCTTTCTCTTGTTTAGGGAGTCACTTGCTTGACCCCTCACAAATTAAAACTAATGAAGCTGAAATTAGGTGATGAGTATAAACAGTGTTTTTCCTCATGTCTCAGTGGCAAAAGAAGACAGTTCGGGTGATGTATTGAAGCCGAATGGTGGAGTCGATCCGACGCAAGTAAGTCATGGAGGAACCATCCAGAATTTGGACAACACTTCGCATTCAGGTGGTCCTTCCGGAAGCGATGGAGAGAAACCTGTCAAACAAAAACGTCATAGAACAAGGTTCACACCGGCTCAGCTTCAGGAATTGGAAAGGAGTTTTGCCAAGACCCATTATCCTGACATCTTTATGAGAGAAGAACTAGCCATGCGCATTGGACTCACTGAATCTCGAGTTCAGGTAATTTTATTTATAAAAAACATATAATTTTTCCACATATTACCATAATTCTCCATTTATAAATATTTATTTTCCATTCTTAACTGTGCGACAACTCTTGCGAATCCAAATTTATCCTTCTTTTCTTTAATAAACGCACTTGGAGTCGTTGACATTTATCGCTCTTCTCGTAACTGTTTCAAACTTAATTTTTATACAAAACTGAGAATTATATTCTTAATTTTCTGCCAAATTAAATAGAATATAATCAGATTAACAATATAATTCATTAAAACTTGTAATTTACTTCAAAGGATAAAACTGAAAAGCAAATAAACAGCTTTCATTTCTACATCTTAAAATTAATATAAAATATTAAAGATTTAATAAAATTTCAGCTTTGAATCTATTAAATAATAATATAAATCTGTTATTTTTATCCCATTATTTATAAAACATTTAATAAAAACAATTTAAATAGTTATATAATAAAAATTTAAATTGTATTTATATTAAGAAAAAGCTTTTTAACGCGTTTTATAAATTTCCATTTAAAATTAATGCCTCATATTTAAATAACATAAAAATTAATTTATAAATATATAAAAATATTATTTTTAAATGCTACTGATTATTTTTTTATGTTATATATAAGTTATATAATTATAAATTATATGTTATATAACTTTAAAAAGAAGAATGATAGTATTTAAGAAGTAATATTTATTAAAATAGTTACTTTAAAGCAATTATTAAATAATGAAAATCTTAGTTTTCTTCCTAAAAAATAATCATTTTTATTTGTAAAATGATACTCGATAGTGGAAAAATTCTATATTGTATAAGATTATTTCTCCTCTATTTTGACATAAAATTAAATAATAGTAGAGCCAAATATAAAATTTAAATAATTAAATCACTATAAATGTTTGACGTCAAAATAAAATTTATATAAGTTTTCTTTTCCATAAAATAACAATAAAAGAAAAATATGAAATCAAATTTAAATCGCCATTTTATTTAACGATATTGTTATTATTGTATATTTTATTATAAAATTTATTCTTTTATATTATTTTAAAAAATAAAAAGTTTTCAATTTAATTCAAAGAAAATTTGCCATGTTTTTTTTTTCTATCTGAAAAATTATGCTTCATAATAAATAATTTAAATTTTAGATTAATTTATTAAATTTTCTATAATTTTTCTTTGCGCTTCCGTAAAACCTGATATGCTTTGTATATATGGAATAGGGATTTTAGTTTTCGTTTTGTTTATTCCGCTATTGTTAAATATGATTTGAAAGGTTTAGATACGTC
Organism: Centruroides vittatus; assembly: GCF_030686945.1. Taxonomy (NCBI): domain Eukaryota; kingdom Metazoa; phylum Arthropoda; class Arachnida; order Scorpiones; family Buthidae; genus Centruroides; species Centruroides vittatus. The sequence continues at coordinate 9,059,202 of NW_027122718.1, forward strand.
AGATTACAACAAACAACTGACACGAATTGAATAAGAGGAACTGAACATGCATTGATGTTTTCGGTGGTTTGCTTCTCTCAAGAAGATGAAATCTCCAGTGGACTTTTCTTGTGATCTACCGTTTCTCAAATTGATCCGATGGTCTGCTTGATAGAAGAAGAGAGTGCTATTGGTATTGGACGATTTTTATGTAGAAAAAAAAAAAGCTAAAAATTTCCAAACAGGAACGATATAACGCTTTAAATTTTATATTTAAAAAAATCTAAATTCATTTATACCATTACTACTGTATATTAGATATAAAATTATAAAACTTCAGTAAATTCGTTAAAATAAAAATTATTTAAGCTTAGTCGAAAGTTTTAAGTAATGTTTTATTTAATATTTACAATTATTTATTGTATTATTAATTGATTCAAATTATTTCTAGGTGAAGCGGTTTAATTGTTTAGTTCCTAGACTAATGGTGTTAATTGTTATTTGAATTTTCTTTAACGAAATATAAAAATATAATCTTGGTTTTATAAAAATAAATTTAAAAACGTGCAAAAAACTCTTAATCATTTCTTCCATCTTTCCGATTAAATATCATTAAACGGTTTATAATTTTCTTAAGCTTTACTCATTTGAAAGGACTAGTCAGTTCCCCTGTAAAGGTCTCTTTACAGCATTGACTTCTGTTATGCAGTGAAGCTCCCTTCGTCATTGTTATACGTTTATTGCTAATTAATAATTCTTTTTTCCAAAATTAATTATTTATTTTGGAATTATATAAAATTAGAACTTAGGACCAATTCAAGTTTTATGTATTAATTACAAAATTAAATTAATTTATATTATTTTTCCCCTCTTATCTACGCGACATTTCATTTTAGAACCGAATAGAGCAATACAATTGTGCCAGTGATTTAATTATTTGTTTTTAATTTTATAAGATAAAAACGTAAATTACGAATTAATTAAATTTTTTATATAATTACATTATTATTTAAATATTATTTTCTGAATGATTGGACGATTGTTCTTAGATTGGATTCAATCGAAACAAATTATTTGTTTAATTATTTTCTTCTTTAAATATTACAATTGCTTGTAGATAACTAGACAATATGTTGTCGCTCAATATCAAAACATACAATCCGATCTTACAAAACTCTCCATAAATTTCAGAAAAACAAAGTCAGAATATCACTTCAGGTAGCAGTCATAATTTATAGATGCACTGGCTTGTGTCAGCCACCGTAATAATTTCTAATTTAGTTTGGTTCCTCTCTCGTAATGTCGAGTTTTAAAAGAACGAAAGGCAAAATACGGAGCCATACAGAATGTGTAAGGCCTACAATGCTTACTACATCTCATAGTATCATTAAAGATCGCATCTCTCGTTTAAAATATATATATATTTGTAGACATACAAACGGCTTAAAGCATTAAAGGCCTTAAAAATAATTGTAATATTCGAAATAATCTTGTTTGGTAATGAATTTTTTCTTTTGTTTTTTATATTTTTCTAGAAATTCTGGAGCAAATATTGGTTCGGGAAATGCTACAACGAAATATTTGAAAGTTTTACTATTTTGTTCTTTAATGTGTTTGTCGTTTGTTTAAACTAAAGAAAAACTTTCATTAGTTAATAAAAACGTAGGCCTATGCCTACTTATTTTGATTTTATAAGGTATATAAATTTGATTTAGACTTTTGGATACGTTTTTTTTCCTTTTATAAAACACTTAGCTTTTAGGATAATATTTTAGGCTTTAATGTAATAAGCTCTGTCTTTTCGACTTCAGTTTGAAAATAAAATAAAAGGTGTACACGACTCTATATTTAATATCGTGTTTACTACTTCGAAAACTCCATTCATAAGCAAAATTCATATAGAATTTCAAAGATTCTAATGTTAATATTTACATTTTGTCACATTAATTTTAATTTTATAAAGTTGAAAAGTTAGAGAGAAGTATCTAAAGAAATTTATTAGCAATCTAATTATAGAAATTCAATATTAAATATTCATAAATACATCTCTCTATGTTTAAATAATACTATTGTTCTAAATCAAGATGCTTAAATATTCACTCTTGAAGCATTTATACTCGTAGATTAAAGCATTTATTCAGATCAAAACTAATAAAAAATAAGTTATTATATTAATGATGTTGATTAATTATTATTTTTTGCTTAATTATTCTTGATAGTATGTGAGACGGAATAGGCAAGGAAATTATATCATATAACAGTCAAGACTTATGATTGTTTGAGTTTATAATATTAAAAAAAATGCTGCTATCTTTATTTTAATATAGGGTCATTATTGGGAAAGTAGGGTCATTTGAACCAAGTCGCGTTTGTATTAAATTAAATAAAGAACAATTAAGTGTTGTGCAAATATGTCGACGCATGGAAGAAAAAGACGAAAAATCACACAAGTTAGTGAAGTTTGTAGAGAAGTTGTGCTGACATTCAGTGCGACGTGTTGGGTCCCCGGCTAATTTCAGCCTCCCGTTTCGCTCCGTGGTCCATCTAATCCCGGCCATTTATCTGTGTTTAACACGGTGGAGGGAATGTTGGAGGGGAGAGGTTGCCTGTCGGTAGGATTAGCGACCTCCGGTGGCGGAATTGGACATTACCATGTGACAAAAATGTGACGCTAATATTTATGGTGTTTCCGACTCTCTAATCATCCGGTGGTTTTTCTCCTTTACCTGAAACAGAGTTTTGGTCGAATTCGTTAAGCCCTACTCCGTGTGTTGGTAATGGCGGAAGATGTCATGTACTGTAGACATGCCGCGTAAACAACAGTCAATGCCGACATCGGGAATTAAGGTGTCTTGCTCGTTTGATGCTCCATTCCGAAAGTGAAGCGAGTACCAACCAGAAGAAATAAACTGTCAAACAACAACAAAGTTTAAATTTACTTGTAATGAAATTACAACCCCAAGGAAAATATCAAATTTCGATTTATACGACGTGTTTAATCCAAGTTTTATAATTTTGGATAGTAAAAAACTAGATTAGAGAATTACATTTATTTCTATATATTATGTTACATATATTAACTAAGTAGTTTACTCTTCGTTCTTTAACTAGAGAATCGCATCATTTAACTCGTAGAGAGAGAGAGAGAGAGCGAGAGGAGTATTTTTAGACGCTTGCAAATCGCTGCAAATTTTATAATTTAGAATATTTAGACGCTTAGTAGCTGTCTAAGAATCAGAGTTGCGTAAAAATTTCTCTACTTCTTGATGAGGCAGTAATTATTCTTCTAATTTTGGAAGCTGTAACGCACTGGGTCAGAAAGATACCATAACGGCACTAACAATCAAAACAGAAATAACCGAGAGCATTCCTTAAGGAGACATTCAGGCGATCGAGAGAACTTGGGAGAAAATATTTTGGAGGATGTTGGTATTAGGTGAAGCAAATAGTTTATTCTAAACGAGGCGAAACATTCATTTAAGACTGTATACGAGCACACCGCAACTCGAAACTGTGGAATAAATTTTACACCTTGTTAATTAGGCCACGAGCGATCTATTCCTTAATCAGAAGATCTAGATTTAAGTATTAGAAACAAGAAAGAAAGAAGTCGACATCTTTAACGAGAACAAATAGCGCGAAGAATAAGAATAAATGACGAATGGCACCCGATTTACGAATCGTTTAAAGTCTTATTGACTCGACTTCATTGAAGATAAAGAGAAGAAAGAACAAGTATCATTATTATCTTATTGTTGATTATTTTAATATTCAAAAATCGTATCGTTCGACGTCGTTACAGAGATCAGAAAACGTACCGAGCTTCACTAATCGGATAGATTTGAATTAAAATGGCGTACTGTGACTATAGAAACGTAACAGTATTCGGTTAATCGTTATATACTGATTAATGCAGCTTTATACGAATACGGGAACGTAACAAAATTTTATTTAAACCGAGTACAATGGCTGAAAGTGGCCTAAGATGCGTAACAAACTTCTCTTAAATGTATTACATTTGAGTTAAGCGGCCTACTATAAAGCCATATATTTAAAATAGATTAAATTAAACGAAATGAATTCGATCTAATACGATTAAAGAAATATAACAAACTTTACTCGAAATGATAAACCGATTTATATGGCCTATAATCTATAAACCGTAACAAATCATACAAACATAAGGTAGGGCGGATTTACGAGGGATGGATAAAATAAGAACCTATTTTTAAATGCTACTACTAAGAAACTTATGGACTATAATTATTACTTGCCATTTAAACTGGCCTACCGGGCCATAGACCAGATTTAAAACGTTTGCTATGCCATAGAAACAGAGGACTTCACTTAAAAGAGGTTTAGTTGGCCTACTGTGAGTAAAGAAAGGTAGCAGAGCATGACTTAAAATAGACATATCGGATTTACATGGATAATCGTGACGTTAGAATCGTAACGGACCCGAGTTAAACGGAGTAGACCGGGTTAAAGTGGCCTACTATGGTCATTCGAGTTCCCACGCCAATCGACTGCAATTAGGGAGCGATAAAATCAGTTGGAAAATAGGATTAGCAGAATTAAAGACCAAAATAGAGAATCCCTACGGTGAATGGTTTCCAATGAATTTGTCTTTGGTTTGCTGATTAACGAGTTGTACATCATTAAACAATATCTTTTATCCGATTATTTGCTATACAATTGATGCTGAAAGTTATCGAACAAACACTTAATTTTATTTATTCATTCCAAAACATGTTTCGGTGATTAAATTTAATGTTATAACTTGACTACTACTTATAAATAATGAATTTAAATCAAATTAAATTAATTTAATTTATAAATTTAATAAGAAAATAATAAAATAATTCAATTTATATAACTGAATTAATTTTGCTGCCAAGACTTATCCGCTTACAAACGATGCGAAATACTTTTTCCTGGTGATTTTCGTAATGATCTGAATGTGTTAATCTACAATAAACTATAGATTAACGCATATATTATGTAATTTTGAGAATTATACTCTAAGATTTTCTTAAGGTAAACAACAATTTTCATCATTATATAAAAGATTCAAGCTCCTAGATACAGAACATAATGTGTTCGACATTATGTTCTGTAATCTGGAAAACATCCTCGATTCTGGCTTTTACAGTTATTTAATATTTATAATTTATAGCTTAGAATGGATAATATTCTTATGGTAATATACGTACAATGGGTGATTCATTGACTAACAGGAAGCGGCTTATTTAAGTGAACAATGTATAAACCTATTCAGTTCAGTCTTTTGTGTGAGTTTAATGCGGTGTTTCCCCAATTTTTTTTTATGGTCACTCCCTATTAACGTACTGAAAGATTCATAAATAAGTTCGGAAGGGCCGCGACCTACCAGTTGAGAAACGTCGGCCTAAAGAAAATAACATACTATATAGCTATTATATAGAAGAGCATTTTGGGTGATTTCAACCTGTGGCCTAAGATAATTTGCTAGCGATTTTGGTATTAATAATAATCGTATTAATATCTCTAGTAGACATTCGAGTCCTATTCCGTCTAGAAATTTAAATTAATATAAGCTATCTTGCCAGAAATCTTCCCAGGCCAATGTGTTCATTGGTGTGGACTTATATACATTCTCAAACGATAGGAGGCCAAATATTTAATGGCAACATAAGTACTCGAATAAGATATTATTAAATATGTATATAGTAAGATAATATATAAAAGTTTATTTATGCTATGACAATATAAACAGGGCTTGTTTAGGTCCATCCTATTGATAGCAGTTATCAAATTTAGAAACGTAAGAGGCCTATAAATAGAATTATATTTAAATAAATTCTATCTCTAAGCTTCCAAAGACCTAAGACAGCTAAGGTAGCGATGATAATAATTAAGTAATTTTCATATTCTCGTAACATATGTATTCATCTTCGTACAGGAAAAAAAAGGGAAACTCTTGCAAATTTCTTTAATTAGTGCCTTTTTAAGGCTACAGACAACAAAATATAATCATTTTTTTTTAAACTTTAAGCACGGATTTAGTTATAAATTACCCAAAAATTCACACAAGACGTATCACATGTAACTCCTGATCGTATCCATAGAGAACACATTTTAAAAAGTAAAATTTAGATCTATTTATGATTTATAAATAGAAATCGAAAATAAAATATAATTTTAAACTAAAATTTCAGACAATACGAAGTTAAATTTCTGAAAAATTCCCATCCAAAGATGTAAAAAAATAGGCGAAATGAAGACGACGAAACCGTAAGATATGCCGAGCGATAATACGAGAATTTAATATAGGCCCTTTAAAATTTTAATGTAATTTTAGTCATTTAAATTTAATCTAATTAATTTCTTAATCCTAAATTTTATTTTATTACAGAAAATATTACAATTTATTCTCTAGTTATGATATCCAACATCAATGGATAGTGTGATACACAGAGAAGGGTCGAGTTAACTCTCCTTAGATCTACCCACTGTATTACATTATTAGTTTCTGAATTGCTAGTAAATTATAGCATTATTGCCACTTCGATTCCAAATGGGGCTTCTATAGGCTATAACATTATTCGGTAGAGTGAGAAAACAGCCGGAACTGCATATTTTCTAACGTCATCTGTACGTCAGAAAATATTCATTTCTCTGACATTTCCTGAATTTTATACCCGTCTAAGATATGCATTTCCATTATTTTTGCAAAATAAAGTATACAACCATCAATATTTTATATATATATATATATTTTTTAATTTTCTTCGATCTGGAAATATATAAATTGCTAAAATATTCAAAGACTCGATTGTTCTGTAGAATGTTTTTACATGGAAACTATGATTTATATATTTTATTATTGATAAATTTAATAAAATAAAACTAATCTGAATGCTCGAGATCATTTTTAGATGAGTAACAAAGCTAGAATATCAAATATTTCCCTGTTTTTTTAAGATTTTCCAGATGTTTATCATCTCCAAAATGTATCGACTTATATATTTTTTCTTCTTCTATTTCCATAGATCTTATGATTTGTTGATAGATTTTTGTGATGAATTTTAGAAAATATTTTCATTTATTAATAAAATTCCCACTCCTGTCTTTATTATTATTATTATTATTTTCAGTTTTATTTTCAATTTTACGTGTGATGTAACACCGAAAATCAAATTATTCTATAGTCAAGTATGGAAAAGTCATCATCGAAAAGGCTTAAATTTTATTCAGATTTAAGTCATTTTATGTTAATAATCAAAATATTTTTGCTAATTAATAGATTAATTAGCTTAAAATTTTGTTATTAATTTATATTAGTCATTTTTATTAAGTTTTTAAAGCTGACTAAGTAATTGAATGGGTCAATGTATTTTCTACGCTCAATTGATGATAAATAGACTTTTAATTATCAAAATTTAAGTGTTTTTCGGTTAAAATATTTTAAATTTAATAGAATATCTTTGTTAATTTTGATCACTTATCTCTAATTTTGTATATACAAGAATAAATATTAAGCGATATTCGTCGACAACAATTCAGCAATAAAGAAAAGATGGAAAGATGTAAAATTTCTTCAAATTTTTTTAAATATTACGATTTATTTATTATTATTTTATTAAAATATGTATTTATTTTCGTTATTCTTTAAAATATTTTAATTAAATTTGCCTTAAATACTTACCTGTTTCCTTAAAAGGCACGTCTAGTTTGTATCAAGACCGTTTCTTTGTCTAAAAAAAAAAAGTTCTATTATAAAATCTAATATTTATTTTATATAATAAATAATTAGTAAATTTAATCATTTATTTGGTGATTTTTTAAAAAATAAAAATAATTAACTTCTACCTACCAAAAATCGTTTCTAGGCCTATGACATTGCGCTACATTCTACGGAGATGGTTACCTTTCGAGAAAATTATTTAGCTTAATACTCTGTAAAATATTAATAAATATAGTTTTATAATATAAAAATATATATTTTTTTAAATTTTAAACATGTTTTTTAATATATATTTCATCTCAAATTTCCAAAAAATAAGCAAAAAACTTATCACTGTTCGGTTTGAGTCGGAACGATAAAGGAAGAAAATAAGCATATAAATTGAATTAATTAATGAATATTAATACTAAAAAAAATCATATTTATATAAATATATATTTAAAATAAACTTTAGTAGAATTATAATAGAAAATTTTATAAAATTAACTAGATTTAAACTCGTTATTTTGCGTTAAGTTTACAGATAGAATAGGCAAACTTAAGACGTATCCAGTAAGAAGAATCCCATCGTTTTAAATAATTATTTTAACATTTTCACGTAAATTATGTTTAATTAATACTCAAATATAATAGAAAATTCATCGGAATTTAATTAATCTATGTAAAAGTCATTGTTATGTTGATATTGATGAAGATGTTGTTTGATGAGGATGCTGTCGGATCAACAGCATCATTATATATTATACGATAAATTTGACAAGTAAATTTTTATTAAATAACAAAAATTTACATCAATAGACGTTAATATAATAAAACTTTAATTTATTTCTGATTCTTTTTGGTTTCGTTTCGTCAATTCCAAGATAGAAATTAAATGCAGACAAAACGATTTTCTTGATCAAAATTTATGGATCATTATCGAGACTATATGTATGATAGACCTTAAGGTGTAAGCATTGTAGAAAATATAAGCGATTATTAAAGATAATGATTCAATAAAGTGTTTTTTAAAATTGGTTTTAAACCAAAAAAAAAAATGATGATGATGAAGTTAGCATCTTTAATCTTTAATCTTACAAAGATGACGCTTTCATCATTAATTCCTGATGTAAATTTAAAATGTTTACATTAAATACTTAAAGAAATATTTATATTTTTGAATAATTTAATTGTTTTTATTATTTTAAAATTAAATATATAAATTTACAATAAAAAAAATTGATATTTTTTCACTCGATTAACGGCCTGAAATCTTCACGATAATACTAAAATAAATTCAATTGATTAGAAATTTTAAAGAATTAATAAATAAATATTGAAGAAATTGCGAATTTATAGATTTTTTTCACTAATTTTTGTAATTAAAAACTCATCAAGCGTTAAGAAAATCGAGAAAATTCAATTTTATTTTTATGCATACGAAATTCAGCTGTGTAAAAAAAGAATTTTCTTAATGATAAATCAATTAATTTACAAATTGTTAACCTAAATTAAGGTGTTAACTAATATTTTCAACGATTTAAAGTTTAAGTTTTATACATAAATTTAAGTAAAAATATATTATGAAGATTTATTTATTAAAGGATGATGTTAAATTGGATTTTAAGGTTTTAAAATGATCATTTCTTATCAACCAGAGATCGTAATTAATTAATTTTATCAATGTTAAATTGTGGATAAGATTAAGAAGATATTTTCGTAAAAATCATATAATTAAAAGCATTAAAATGTTTTAAAACTTTGATTATTTTGAACGTTTTATATATATGATGCGGAGCGGATGTTGATTATGAAATGGGGCATTACTTCTCTAAGTGATCTTGCTTCATCCCGAATATACAGCATCTTTACGATAAGATATGCGATGTTTTATCAGTTAGAATAGTTTGTCGTATTCTCCCGAAACGAGATCGTTATTTTTTTAACACATTTATAAATGGTTCCGTTTGGCTACGTTTGGCTCACTCCAATGGTATACAAAGGTAGAGAGTTTCTAGATACGGCATTGAAAAATGATTATTATTATTATTCTAATTCTTTACTTTAATATAAAAAAAAGAGGAATTTATCGATGGCCTATCGAGTGAAAATATAATAAAAAGTTTAGAAGGATAATCTACAAAGTTATACAGGTTTTTGCACTTTTAAAATGCTGTAAAGATGGAGATTCTCTGGAGAAAATACTCGTAAATAAAAATTTAGTTTTTAGTTTGTTTATAGGAAACTTAATATAAAAAATACTTCAAGTATTACTTGATAAGTTATTAGGCCTTACTTTAAACTAATATTTCTCGTATTTCGGATTAAATTATTTGTTTTAATTCGCTGGAAAAACTTCATAATGTAATTCGGGGTACGCGATCTACCGATTGGGAAATTTTATATACACTAGTAAGACGTTATCGGTGATAATTACGGTAAATATTAAGATATTTATATAAAGTTTATATTATTTTATATTAGTAGATTATAGAGAATATGGAAAATTAATTTGTTTGAATGAAAATATCATTTTAGGCTAGAATATAACGGAATGGAAATCAGATTTCGAAACATAAATTTCAACGAAATGAAATAAATCTCGCTTAGATCTAGAAGTAATAAATAAGATTTAGATCTTATTTATTACTTCCGTATAAAGTAAACAACCATTTAAACTATAGATCATCTCTAATATATATATATATATATATACAGTTAGAATTGTTTATAGATTTCGAATTATGTAACTCGGATAACGAAGAATTTCCGCTGATGATATAAGAATAGATTAAATAGAAGATTTAAAAAAATAAATAAATTGAATGTATTTAATTTCTAAAATTCACTTTTAAGGATAACCAATTAATTTTTTAACCAAGGATACTTTATCATTATAAAAAGCACTTAAAAGTGAAGATTTTCGGGTTAATCTTTAAAGAAAAGAAACGAATTTATTAAAGTGTTAAAGAAATGTTCATAATTAATAAAGTTTTAGAGGAAAATTTCTTGTTTTTTCTATCGATTGGAGAGCATTTAGCGCCGAGAGAATATCAGCAGATGCATCTAACAATAGAGTTACAGTTGTCAATCAGGATGGTATCCAGTGATTGGATTGATAGAAGGTTATAAACAGAGGGGAAAAAAAGTAAAAGTTTTAAAGACGAAACTTTTGTGAGTGATCTAAATAAGAGAGTGGCATAGGAGTAGCATCATTTCATTTCCCCCGTTTCCCCCGTTCCCCTATAGAAATCCCTGAACTTTTCTTTCAACGTTGAACTTGCCTTAGTTTGTCCTCTTCAATGCAAGGTGACATTTTATCTGTTTCAGGTGGTACCCGCAAGGATGCAGTCTCGCTGGGACGGATTACTTTTTAATGGGACAGCAAAACCACATTAATATCAAATGCGCGTTTGCTGTACGGTCCACCCCACTCTCCTGCTAGTGGAGGACTGGCTGCTTGAGATTGCTTCGTAGCTAACGATTCCCTTGAGCATAGTTGGCAGCGGAGAGGACGAAGTCGATCTATACCATCCACTGTCAACGTGTTCATGGATAATTTATAAACTGAGCCACGGTTTGACTCGGTTCCGCTTCTCTCCAGGGATTCGACTGCTTCCGACCGACTCCCCGACGTTCATTAGAAGACACGTATATATACCTGCGTTGTATAGGACAGAAAATATGAATATAGAGGAGGACGTAAAGCGTGCTTTTTCTCTATCCTCTTGGTTAATACAAAAGTGTCTTCTCCTCCTCCTTCTACCACCTTTTATTGCTTATCTTGTTGGTTATAATTTTTAACTTCTCGTCCTAAACTTCTTCTTATATAATGTAACTTAATTCGTCTCCGTGTTAATTGGGATGATGATGATGATGATGATAATAACAACATTTTTATAATAAGGGCACGGGTAAAATTACTGCTTTAATTACAGCCTGTATACACGATTCGTTTACAATTAAATTATTCTAAATTTAAATTTATTATGTGATGTTCATTAGGAGAGAAAATTGTAATTCGTTAATTTTCTTAAATCTGTTTAATTTACGGATTTAAATCGGTTAAGGTATGATTTTAATAAGTAGTGTTAGACGTGGATTTAAGTAGTTTAGTTACGGATTTGATGCTTAAGAAGTGGAAGAACGTAGCTTAAATTTGCTAAAGCAGGAAATTTGGACTCGAATTTTCCTTGTTTAAAATATAAATTACTTGATTTAAAATAAATTAAGATGCGAATTTTTATTTGCAAATTCTTCTATTTCTTACTTTAGGGTTGTATAATAATTTAAATATTTTGTAAACATTCTTTTATAAGTGCTGGCTTATCTAAGGCTGTAGAAAATGTGATCCACATCCCAAATAACAACGGATGATGTGGTAACCGCATCATCAATAGAACATCTCAATAGCTTTGATCTTATAACATGGTTGGATTCCTCTTTATGATTGGGAGGACCGAGATTTCATCTTAAAAAAAGTCTTCTTATACGCTTCAATATTGAGAATTAAAGCTTAAAATTTCACAAAATAGGGGTAGTTTAAAGAGTATTTTAGCACGAAAAGATTTTTTTAGACGATAAAAATTTAATTTTTGATCGTTTCCTTATGTTTTTTGGTGGAAAATACAGGCTAAAAATCTCCTATCAGTTTATATAGGCCGCAGAGAGGGATGCGGATTTTCATGTTAGCATCTTTTTTTCATAAGATCAAAGGATTTACGCGCGAATTTCTCCTTTAAATTTAACAATATTAACGATAAAGTAATTCAAGTATTAAGAGCAAAGTTCAATATCCTACATTATTAACAAACGTTTAAATATTTAGAAATTTAATAGAATTTTCTAACGTTCATTAATAGAATTCCAGAGTAACACTTTCCTCTTTGAGAAGATATATTTATTTCATTTCGAATGACAGTAGATCCTTCGAGACATTGCAGACAAATCTTATATAATAAATGTTTTAACGACATTTAAAAACTAAAATATAATATAAATTGAATTGTTAAAATATAAATAAAATCAAAACATTTGTACAGTACACGACGATTGAGTTTTGATAGAAAGTAGTTGAATTCTAAATATTACTTTAGGAAAATTGCATCTGTTAGAAATAAATAACTTTGATTTTTATTTTTAAAAAATCATTTTATTTGATTAATTTCACTTATTATCATCGATTTTTAACCATTTACAAACGTGAAATTCGTCGAGGAAAGTAGAAAATCAAGGAACAAGTCGCTAGCGATGCTTGTGTTTTTAAACGCTTTAAATTGCATATTAATGTAATTTAATGCATTAACACGGTCAAAATAAGCGTAAATTGCAGCTGAAAAAAAGAGGATACGCACCGTAAATATCCATTCTTATGAATTATTCAAAGAATTGGTAATCTGAGATACACGTTGACTGACAATATACAGTCGAATGTTTGTCACGAAAAATGTGACACGTCCTAAATACTCAGCTTCTATTGGTACTTGGTAATATGTAAAAATAATTTTGTTTAATAAATAAAAATATATTTTATGAAGATATCTTTAGTGGATATTTTTATTTAATTACAAAAATTTGACTTGTATGTATTTAATTCGTGTGTTTTTGGTTTTTAAGAGATAATGTCGATAGTAGATTTTTATAAATAAAGAATTTTATTTATTATTTAAATAGAAATAAGTGTTTCTGACGTAGATAGAAACTAATATTTGATTCTTTCTAAGTATAGCGTTAAAATGTTTTTAATGAAATATTTTGAATTGAAATGTAAATTTGTTGATTTGTTTTGAATTATGCACTAACGTAAGCGTTAATTTGTTCAGGTTTGGTTCCAAAATCGAAGAGCCAAATGGAAGAAACGAAAGAAGACGACAAACGTCTTCAGGAGCCCTGGTGCCCTTTTGCCATCACACAGTTTGCCACCATTCGGATCGATGAGTGACGGATTTTGTTCCTTCGCCGCACCAGATACTCGTTGGTCCATGACAGCTGGCATGTCCCAAATGGGAAATCCGGGACTTCCATTGGGTCCTACACTATCCCGCCAACCGACTCTGGGACAAGCATTATCTGGTCCTTCGGCAGCGGCTGCTATAGGAGGCATGAACCAAGTGTCATCCCCATTGTCTCCCAATTCTCTCCCCTCCATCACGACGAGCGCCTGTTCTTCGGCCGTCTATCAGCCACCTTACGGTGGTCTCAACACGCTCAACACGCACGCGGGCGTGGCACCACCCCCGGGTTTGGCACCCGTTACAGCAGCCGGTATGCAGACGGCAACTGCCTCAAGTCCGCCCAATTCGGGCTCGTCCTCACCCCCGCAACTCGCCGGTGCCTGTAGTATGGGCATGGGCCACGCAGGAACGGCTGATACGTGCGATATGTGGAGAGGATCAAGCATAGCATCCCTACGAAGGAAAGCACTCGAACATACAGCTTCTATGTCCGTCTTTAGGTGAATAATAATAATTCTTGTGAAGAAATGTGATGCCAATTTATGTCCTGGACTCCATTCCTCTGTTTTATTTTGTATAGCAGCCAATATACAATTTAAAATATCCGTAGAAAATATCCAAAAACAAAAAAAATGTTCCAAGAATCGATTCTAGGAACCTTGATTTTTTTAGTAAAGAAAGTCGCACTCGGCTTCAAAAAATACACAAAAATAGACAAAAAATATAGTAAGACAGAGGAACCGATTTCATCTCGTGTTTCTAAATTGATCATTTTTCTAAGTACACATTTCATTTTCTTCCTTTAACGTCAATTTGTTTACATTCGAATCAAGAACAATGCTTTTGCCTATCAACAGTTTACAAATAATTCCATCCGAACTCAACCTGAAGAACTGTGTCATTGCTCCTGTTTTATCTCCATTTAAAAAACAATAAACCTTATTTAAATATATATATATATATGGACTATAAAATTAATAAGAAATTATTCAATTTTAATGATTTGATTTCACACTCATCAAGAATTATGCTGTGAAGTAATGTAAAATTTTTAATCGCTTTAGTTTTATATTAAGCGTAGACAATTTTACATTATAATTAAATTTATTTTTTTAAATAATTTAATTTAAAATCAATTTTACAAAGTTATAAAATTATTATGTACTATAAAACATTGCCAATCAAAACACACACACACACACACAAAAAAAAAAAAAAACAATCAACATAATCTGAAGATGTCGACTCGATTCAACTATTAAAAAAAAAATGTTTTTTAAAGAAGGAAAAAAATATTTCCAAAAAATTCTTTATATAAAATTCATTTATTTACGAATTAAATATTTGATTTTCTTTTAAATTCCTTTAAAATTTTAATAAATATAATAATAATAATGAAATATCCAATTGTATACTTTGAGTATAGAGAAATTTTTTGGAAAGATTTGATTTTCTTCTCTCTTCGTATAAATTCTTGATCTTGATTGTTTCTCTTAGAATTAATACGTTATCGGCAACGAATAAAAATTGTTCGATAATCAATATAACGTCATGTATGCTAATTATTTGAATACAAACAGCGGTTTGTCTAGTAATACCTCGTGTAGTTCTTTGTGAAAGTCATATGAATGTACAGTACATCTGTGTACAACTAATAGGTGTCATTGGGAATTGAATAAAATGAAGAAAAAATAAAATATGTATACATATTTGTCAACTTTTCTTCATCGAAATTCATCCGGATAACAAATTTCCTCTTTCTCTCTCTCGCTCTTAAATCATAATTTCGTATTAAAACTCGAGTTTTAACCATTTTTAGTTCTTAAATAAAGAAAATATTATGTATTTTAGAAAATATACACGCTATAATTACGTTTTTTAAACACTTTTTTTCGTGAAAATTTAAGGAATTAGACCTATTTTGCTAGTTAATAGAAGCAAATAGCGTTGAGCTATTTGCGGATCACGAGTGATGAGATTATGTCAAAAAAATAAAATAAAATAAAATAAAAAAAACTCTGCAAAGAAGAATGACAAGTAATTTTGGTGATAAAAGTGCCATTTATTTCTCTTACCAAATAACCTATTTTCTTCGTGATCTAATCTCCACGTCATATTATCGTCTGATGCGAAGGTAATTGTCTGTTCTTTCATTTTTTTTTACTTCTACATTTATTTCTAATTCTATACACGGAGAAAAAGAATAATTTGCAAAATGTGTATGCAATTCTTCAATTATATTTTCTATTTTAAACATCTAAAGAACCGGATTATATCGAATCGAAAGAGAAGAAAAGAAAGGAAAAAATAAATAAAATAAAATAAATTGCCAAACATTCCTCTTTTAAATATCTTTTAATTTATTTTACATACAATTCAGTTACTATAGACACGTAAAATTAATTCTTACAAACTAAAAATTTCTGCAACAATTGATAGAAAGTTAAAGGAATTAAGATATCTTCTCTGCTTGTTGTTATCGTCGAGTCTAGACTTTGTATCGGCCATTTTATAGGGCGGAGTGTTACTGTCTGTCACCATCATTGGTCGTCGTTACCTAGCAACCGGAAAGAAGAGGCGGAGCAGATCTTGGATGTCAACTAATGATGCCTGGGATGCCATAGAAAGATCATTTTGTTTATGGGAAGTTATTGAAGTGGTTTTTTTTTCTTCTTCTTTTTTGGGGGTGGAAAAGAAGGTATCAGATTTATTTCGTCGTTGAGATGAAGGGCACGACGGTCAGTTTTATGTTTTTTTTTTTTTTTTTCTTCTTCTTCTGGAGGGAGAAGAGGCTCAACCGAGCGATTTACTGGATGCTGAGTTTTAAAATGACCGCTATTTTCAAAGATTTTCGCTTTGTCAACTTTAGTTTTTCAATAACCGTTTGAACGAACATGAAATAACAGAGATATTGATATTTTTTGGTACAAATAGGCCTACTATATTTGTTAAAATGAACTAAAAAGAAATATATATATATCTTTATTGTCCTTGTAAACAGTCAAAGAATTGTTCAAAGATATATAAAGGTTGCTGTAATGGTTGACTGTTCTTTTCTCCGCATCTTTGTGCTTACGAGGATCGAGATGACGATGTTTGAATAAGTGAAAAATATCCAGACTACTACTACATAAATTTAAAATGATCTACTTTAACTCTTGAGAATTATAAATAATAAATCCTTGTATAAAAAAAAAAAAAAAAATTCTTTCGCTAAAATATCACTATTAATTTTCTAAACATTTTTAAATCTAATTAAAACTTAAATTGTATTTATTTAAATTCGTGTTTTATTGCTCAAATTCGAATTTAGATTATCACATAATTATCTATGACCTTCATTTAAGATAAAATTCTGTATTTTTTATATAATATATATATATATATGATCTTTAAGAAGTGATAGTAAAAATCGATTGTGTGGAACGAATAATTTAATGCCTGAATTATATTGATAAATTCTTGGATAGAACCCTGTTTCAGCTGACAATCGATAGCATTTCGAGCTAGTAACAAGAATTTTATAACTGAATTTATTTCATTGTTTTAAACCTGAATAAGTTAGAGAAGTGTTTCATTAAGAATAAAATAATTAAGTATTTGATTTATTTATTTATTTATAAATAATTGTTGTAAAGTAAAATGAATCCAAATTTATCTTAAACTTATTTTATTTATCATAAAAACAATATGTTAATAATTATTCAACTTTTTTACTAATTATCTTCATCAAATTGTTATTAAACTATGATCCAATAATCCTGTTGCTAACATAAATTATATAATTAAAATTTAACTAAATTATAATTAAAATAAACTAAATTTACTACTAAATTATTAGTAATAAGAATTTTATAGTTAAAATTAATTGAATTATTTGAAATCCGTTTACAATTAAGACGTATTATAACGTAATGAAGTTCATACAGTGAAATTTTTCTATTCAGAAATATAATTTAACGTAATAATTCGGTTCAAATTTTGTTTTAAAATCATTTTATCTCATCTAAGCAACGAGTTGTATTAAAAATTTTTAGTCAATTATCATAAATTTATTTAATTATCTTTACACAAATTGTTATTAATCTATAATGATAAGCCTATATTGCAACACGATTTTTACCAATGGAAAATTGTTTTATCACCGAAATTTTTCAGAAAACTCTTAGTAGATAATATTATAGATAATTTTATTCAAAAACAATGTTTCTAAACTTCATTTTTATCATAAAAATATACATATATTAAGACATAGAACACGTACAGTATTAGGAATTTAGAGATCAGCATCCTTAAACAAAGGATCCTGCGACTTAAAAGATTTATCTGAGCACAAATTTAATATCTTAGTAGACAACTTAATCTTTTTTAGAACTTTTCTTTGGCGATAAAAAATAATAAAATTCCAATTTTTTGAATCTTAATAAGACACTCGAACCACATCTAATCATAATACGTCTACTTACCTTGCTCAAAAGGGGGACTTATAGTATTATGAAACGATATTTATTCAAATCTGACGATGAAAATATTCATCTTGGAATTATTTTTTTCTTTACAAAAATTAAAATAATAATAAAAAAAAATGTAAACTTAATATTTATAATCAAGAAACAAAAGAGATTTAAAGTTTAAGATAAACTTAATTTTATGGGTAAGATGTTTATAATAAATCTATATTTTCAATAATTAAAGTACAGGAAAATAAAATAAATTACTGTACAACAAAATAAACGAATTACTTCCTTAATAATTTATTTTTCTTTCGAGTTTATTGTCTTAGGACAAAATAAAAATATATATATATATAAAAATTACAATTTAACTCTTACAAATAAAGTAATCATTAAATATTTTATACAATTTACTTACATGTTTAATCTATTTATTTAATGATTTGATTATTTTCCTTGTAACTAAACAATTGTTGCTTTTTATTTTAATTTTTTTTTTTCTCCTCTCTTTCTTTAATTCTAACTCTACTAATTTCTGTTTTAAGCGCTTAAAATAATAAGAAAATATATTAAATTTATTAAAATAAATATATTTATTATATCATAAATTAATTTTAATTATAAAATTATTAAAAAATATTGGTTAAAATATTTAATTTTACCTTTTTTTTATACTCCTAATGCCAGTTTCTATACTTTCATGTTTCCATTGGTTTGTCAGATTGTCTGTTTGTAGTAAGTAAAATCTAATTATAAAGCATAAAGTTTATTCTTTCTTAAATTTTGTAATGTTTAATTTTTGCTTTAATTTATTCATTTAAAATTTCTTAAAGCTAGCATTAATCTGGGTGTTGAGGATGAAGAAATTTCAGGCATAGAGAGAAAGAGAGAGAGGTGGGAAGATTCAAGTAACAGAAATATTTGTGTGTGGAGCTATCTTAGCTGATAGGATTAGGAATGAGCATATAAGGAATAGTTTAGGAGCAAGGACATTAGAGAGAAGATTGTGGAAAATATACTTAGATGGCTTGAGCATGTGATTAGAAGAGGAGCAAAGGATGAAGACAAATAGTTGAGGATTAACAGTGAGGAATGATTTAAATCAGTTATATAGTTAAATGAGAAAATGGCTTAAAGTAGGATAGTTTGGAGGGGTGGTATGTCAAGATCTCACCCTTCTGTGAGAGAGAGAAAGAATAGACAATGATGATAATGATGATATCTTATACTTAAGGTTAGTTAGTGGCTATACTCTTGTTAAAATCTGCTAATATAAATATGAATAAGGACAGAAAACTCATCTTAAAATATGAGATAAATAAAAATTTAAAACACACAGTTGAATAATAATCATAGCAAGGTTTTTTTTTCTGAAAATTAAAAGAAATATTAAATATATTAAACAAAAAAAAAACTTTAATTTTATTATGATAACTCATCATTATTTATTATAGATTAGTTAGATTATTCATAAAATATATATTTTTCAAAGGAAATAAACATGAAATTAATCTCAAAATTGTTGAAAAACCACAAGATATTTTATTATTTTAAAAAATAAATCATTTTGTGATTTTAAATTGAAGGCTTACTGTATATGATGTTATATATTAATAGAAAAAAAAAAACCTATTATATACTGTAGAAATGACTTTAATATATCAAAGAAGGGTTTAAAAATTTTTTATAAGTAATTTAAAAGATATTTTAAAAATTAATCCATGAATAGGCCAAAGTAATTTCTCTTGGGAAGTGAATTTAACAAGCAATGTGTGATTGACAATGAATAATTTATTTGTATTACAAGAAGGACAAACCATTAAAAAAAAAAAAAAAAAGCACAATTGATCAGTTTTTAATGAGTGTAATTTTAAATTAAAATAAAATAAACATTAATTAGAAAAAGTTTTAAAAGAATTTTACAATTTTGTGATCATAAATGCAAATTAATTATATAATTTTGTTAGACAGAGGTAGTACTCTTAGAGATAACAAAGTGTAATATATTTATTATTATAAATCACTAATATATTATTAAAAGTTTTAATGAATAAGCATGTGATGTGTTAATTTAATAAAGAAAATAATAATAATAATGAATTGGATAAACAGGATGAGGAGGAGAAAATGTGTAATTTTAATTTAAAATTTAGATCTTAACATAAACTTTTTATACAGTTTTTTGTATAAACTGGTATATTTTATAATATAAGCATATAGATTTAATAAATATTTAAAGGGATTTTTAATTGAGATTAAATCATTCGCAACTACAAACTCAAAAACCGCAACTTTAATGACCACGGTAAATCTAACTAAAATAATTAGTTATTAGTAATATTTTTCCATATTATACGTTACTAAATTTCTCAGAAAATAATCAATTTACTTTAAAATATATTATTTACATTTAATTCAAAAATTACAAGCAGAGAAAATGCAATTAATCAGAAGTGATTGTTTTCAATTTTTGAAGTGTTATATTCCCAACTCAATTATATTTTCTTATTTAAAAATATTAAAAGTCCTATTTTAAATTTAATCAATCTAAAGATATGTTAAATGAATTGATAAGTATAATAATAATAATGAAAGATAAAGATAATAATGATTGAAAATTAAATAAAAGTTATTTTTGTGATCAGAGTTATCATCTACATCATTTACCAAATTTTGAAGATAAACAATTAAATATTAAATTTAAAAATAAAAATATTTTAATGTCTTTATCTCTCATATTCAGCAGAAGTTCACTTAATCTCTCATCTTCTATTTTTCTTAAAAGATAATCAATTCCTCCTGCTTCTAAGGTAGACAATCAGCTCTTCCTGCTCTTTTGAAGCACATAATTATAACTTTATAAAAGTTTTATAACTGTATTAATGAATAATTTCTATAAATATGCTTTAATTATTTACTTTAATGAAACAATGATTGTATAACTCTTGAGATGCTATGCAAAAAATCTAGATAGAGAGTAAGAGAGAGAGAAGCATTCTATGATAGAAAAATATTATGGAAGGTTACCATAAATCCCCTTTGATAAAATTGGATATATCCAAATACAGAACGTGATTGAAAGTTCTTTATTTTGGATAGACTTGCAAGATGATAACTGTGTGCGCTTCCTTGACAACTTACTTCATAAGAAATAAAAGGCAAATTTCTTAAAATTTCTATAAGAATCAGCCCTTGCGATTCAGACTAAATTCACGTATTTTGTAGGGACGGTTCGTGACTATTTTCTAAATCAATCCTGAAATTTTTCAACCGTATTTGATTCGTGCTTCACATAAGAATCAATGGTTTTTATTTTCTGTACACATTTTTAAACAATATATTATATTTTTCAACCCATTACTGATTCAAAATACAGCTTCACGTAACGAGAAACTAGTTTAAATCTTAGCTTTATCGTGATTCTATGTCTAACATATAAATATAGGTATATAAATTGTGCGAATAAACGCGATTATCGACTTCAATTAGCAAATTAAAATTGGAATTTCGTGAAAATCGCAGGATAAATTCTCATATATTTTAGTTTATAAAATATAGAATTAATTTCCTTAATCTAACTTACAAAGAAAAAGCATTTATCATACATATTTTATTATTATTATTATTATTATAAAACATTCTTTAAGTAGTTAGAAGCGTAAATTTTATGCGAAAAAAGCGCATTGATGTTGAAGACGTGGCATTTTTTTTTTATTTGTTATAAACGTTTCACGTGCCAGAACGAAGCGGGTGACCAAGAAGAATAACCCGACAAAGGTCACATTAGAAAATAATTTAAGTAGTCCAGACAATTTATTGATTAGTAAAGACATAAATTAACATGCGCTGCCTTCCATTTTGTGTCTCGAACAAAAGCATCGACACGTGACAAACGTATTGCACTACGTCAGATCGGATGCGATGACAACACATCGGATGTCGGCAAATCGAATATCCCCCCACCAATTACTGGTAGTCCGTTTTATTAGCTAAAAAGGAAGAAAAGCGAAATGAAGCCACGTGATGTGCCATGTCATCCGTCACAACCCCCAGCCATATGCATTTAATGGATAATGTACTTCGTATTAGTTGGACCAACGGGACTTTAAACGGGTCGATGTGATTACGTTTTGGTCATCTACAGCTGGCGCAAGCGCATCCGATTCCATTAATCACGTGTTAGTGGGGAGGCCACGTGACCACTTGCTGGGACAGGGTTTTTAATAAAAGTCTCTGCAGGGCGCTGTCACTCAGGAAAGATCAGAAGTCAAAACTTTTATCTTCTTTTTTTTTTTAATGCCGTGTACTTTACTGGTGTAATAAATTGTCAGAAGGATACAGAAGATTTACTGCTATCGCTTCGGATAGTATCTGGTGTTTTACACCGATGGGCCAAGTAAACATGTTTTGCTATACCAAAACTTGTCTTCTACAATACACTGTAGGGAATTTTGGTGTGAAAGAGTGTATTGTTACTGTGAATTATCCGCGAAAAAAATCTTCTCGGATCAAAGAAAAATATAGTAATGCTCCGTAGACACCAAAATTCAAATATAAAATTAAAATGCATTTCTTTTTTCCTCCTCCTCCTCCTCTTTCTTCTTCTTCTTCCTCCTCCTCCTCCCCTACTTCCTTTCTTTGGACTTAAGTTTAAACCTTGCTAAGAAAACTGTAGGATCGATTAAAATATTCTTTGTTAATTATTTAAAATATTTAAAAGATTTTTTTCCTCTCTATTCTCAGGATTAGTCCTTTTTCCTCTTTATATTAGAGATTTAAATACTTACCTATTGAATATGTATCAGTGGACTTAATGGTGATAATCTTTCTCCATTTTTTTTTTTTTTTAATCTCTCTAACGATAAAAAATTTAAGAAATTTCGTTATTTGTATTGTTATATAAATTTATACAATATAAATAATTAAGAAAAATGGATAAATTTAGAACTTTTCAACCGGTGAGTCGCGATCCACAAACTGTATTTCTCAATAACGTCGCATAAGAAAAGGTTGATAGATTTAATATAAGTTAAGTTAAAACAGCTAAATTTAAGAGAAAAGAGCTTTAAATTTTAAACATATTTTTGTTTAAATATATATTTAAATGTTTTATATTTAGGATCCGATGAAGACTAGTTTATAATTACTTTTCAGGATTAGTCGTAGAGCGGATTTATCGACAACAGCGAATAGTTTTTCTATTATAGAGGTTAATTGAGTAGTAGCAGAGTGAATCACACGTTTCTACTTTACATTTCATTCTCACTTCTAGTGGGATCAAATAGGAGTAAGCACGTTAGGAATTTTTCAAGGGTGCAATCTCTCAATGAACTAAACAATGTACTTAATGATATTCCCTGTATCTATATATTAAATTCATCCTTACTGTTTCAATAATCATCCTGGAAGAGAATTATAAAAGTGTATACGTGGAGGATGCGGAAGAGATGATCATTACAAAAGATGAGGAAGAGAAGTTCGCTATAGAGGTTTAAATTAAACGAATAAATTTATTAATTTACTCGAAAATGAGAAAATCTATCATTTTAGATGTTATACTTTAATAAAAAGAGAGGAAAAAAATCTAAAATTATTAATATTTTGGAAGTGAGTAAATGTGCCGCCATCTGTTGTGCGAAATTTAAGTTAAACTCTCAGGAAAGGAACAATATATTTTTATCAAATATAATTGTAATAAATAAATTTGTATCAATAATTTTAAATTCTTATTTTTAAGTAAAATTATTATTATTATTATTATTATTGTTATTATGTTGGGTTAAGTGAGATATACTCGGTTAACACCGGTGGCTGTGTACTATGCCGGACCAAAGTCAAGGCATAGTAACCAAAACAGAAATTAAAGAAGTGTATCAGTGTGTGTGTCTGTATTCAGGAATTTTCTCACAATATGACATGTATTCAATATAGTGGCCTTCTGTAGTGTGATGTATGTGTTTCTATTCAATTCTAATGTGCCCAGGCTTTTGTGTAGTGTGTGTGGTATGACACCTGTAGAGGAGAGAACAACAGGTACAATAAGCACCCTATCCATCCTCCACAGATGCCTTATTTCCTGGGCGAGTTCTGTGTACTTGCTAATTTTTTCAGTGCATGCGTTTTGTATGTTGTGAGTGTTTTGTATGTTGTGTGTGTATGTGAATGGATATGTCTATAATGTATGTGATTTTATTGTGTTCGTCAATGAGTGTGATGTCTGGTCTGTTGTGGTAAATTGTTTTATCTGTGATTATGGCTCTGTCGTAGTACATTTTGTGCGTGTTGTTTTCCAATACTGTCTGTGGAATGTATTTGTAGTATGGTTCGTGGATGTCTACTAATTTGTGTTTCTTTGCAAGCTCTTGGTGTATTATATTTGCTACTTGATTATGTCTGTGTAAATAATCTGTCTTTGCCAAGAGCTTGCAACCAGAGGTGATGTGTTGTATAGTTTCTGGCATGATGTGACATTTTCTGCATGTGTCATTTGTGAGTGTTGCATCTTTGAGTATGTGTTTTCTGTAGGTTTTTAGTATTTATGACCTGATCCTGTATGGCGATCATGAATCCTTCCGTCTCCCCAAAGAGGCATCCCCGAGCTAACCAGCTGTTTGACGCAGTTTTGTCAACAAAATCCTGGGCCAGGTCGCAAGGATGCCTGCCAAGGAGTGCCTTTCGAGCCACGATTGCTTAATGGTGTCTATGCTTTTTATATGTTGTGTTGTGTCCATATGATGTGAGTGTAAGTTTAATGATGTGTTTGAGTCTGCTGGAGTTACTGCTTTATGTAATTGTGATGTTTCTTGTTTCTTGTAGAAAAACTCTCGCAGTGACTATTTGTTTGTAGTGAAGGTTAACTATGTCAATCAGGCCACGTCCGCCATCTTTACGTGGAAGGGTTAATCTTTCTGTGGCGGATTTAGGATGATGTTGTTTATGCTTAGTAAGTGTAGTTCTTGTTTTCCTTTGGAGTTGCTCAAGATCTGTGTGAGTCCAATGTATAACTCCAAAAGAATATGTGAGTACTGGAATGACATATGTGTTTATTGCTTTAACTGTGTGTTTTGCATTTAACTGTGTTCTGAGAATAGCATTTAACCTACTTTGGTATTCTTTAATTAATCTTTGCTTTATTTGTGTATGTTCTGTTAGTTTGGCCTGTTGGAATCCTAAATACTTGTAGAACTCGCCCTCTTCCATGGATTTAATAACGTTTCCATTTCCAAGTGCAAAATCTTCTTTCTTCAGGATTCCTTTTTCTATGTGAAGTGTTTTGCATTTATCTAGGCCAAATTCCATTTGTATGTCCTTGGTGTATGAATGTGTAATTTGTAGGAGTTGATGAAGTTGTTTTTGTGTGGATGCATAAAGTTTTATGTCATCCATGTACATGAGACGTGACAGTGTATACTGTGTTGTTTTTTCATGCCTGATATTGTAGCCATATTGTGTGTTGTTTAACATGTTGGATAATGGATTCAAGGCTAGGCAGAACCAGAGAGGACTCAAGGAATCTCCTTGAAAAATTCCTCGCCTAATAAAAATTTGGTTTGTTTGTATGGAAGTGTTACAACCCTGAGATGTAGTTGTATGGAAGTGTTACTAACCCTGAGATGTAGTGTTGTTCTCCAGTGCTGCATAGTGTTTTGGAAGAATGCAATGAGTGATGGATGTATTTTGTACATGTGTAGAATATGTAGCAGCCAACTGTGTGGAACACTGTAGAATGCTTTTCTGTAGTCTATATATGCCATGTGTATGTTTCTGTGTTGTTTGTGTGCTTGCCGTAGAATGACTGAATCTATGAGTAACTGTTCTTTGCATCCCCTGTGATTTCTACGGTAACCAGCGCCGGATAAAGGGCGGGCAAGCCGGGCGACTGCCCGGGGCGCCAAATTTTGAGGGGCGCCAATATAAAAATAAAATATTTCTTTACATTCATTATTTTTTTAGATTTTATAAATTAAAATTGATCATTTTTCATGAGACATCGAATTTTTAGCAAGCAATAAATTGTTTTTTCTTTAATAAATACGGTTAATGTTACCCTAGGATCCAAAATGGCGGCGGGGGAAATTTTTCCCTACGTTGGAGACTGCGACGGGGAAAAAAATTTTCCCTCGATTCAAGATGGCTGCGTTTCCGGCCGCCATCTTGAATTTCTCTGCACACTCCGCGGATATTAACCGAAATAAACAATAAAAAAATAAAGAATTCTTTTTACTCACTTCTCGATGGTGGTTGCCTGCTTCTTCCTATCTTTTTTTTCCTTTCCGAACGTATTTTTAAATATACGCCCTTTCTCGTACTTTCTTTTACATATTACGGTCTCGTCGATTTCCACCGTTTTATTCGGCACTCCTTTTTTAAACGATGTCAAATTACTCAAAGCTATAAGCAATACCAACCGTATGTGATTGGACCAATCGACTCCCGTTTTTCTGGATTTGCCCGCCGCAATCGCCGAGGTCGTCGCCGTACATTCCAGACATAGTTAGTGCCATATAAACGACAGAATGCAACTCCAAGAAATGTGGCCAAATTTACTTTTAAATGTTCCATCAAAGGCAGAGGTCTTCGTTCCGCACTTACTACATCGCAAGAAACAGCTTTCTCTATTACTCCGATAGTATAATTTGCATAAAGAATCGCAATGAATGCAAACGGACTCGGTCGGCTGTATGCCTAATTTTACAGCAAATTTCAATGCGTTATCGATACTGGGAGGCAAACCTGGTTCCAAAAAGTCGTCTTCAATTAACATGGAGAAATCACGGGTGGTGCATTTCGACCAAAATTCGTCGTTGCAACTCAAATCTGCAAAACTACTCATTATCGAACAATTGCAAATAAACTATACGTTTACCGATAATAAATTGTGCGAGAATGAAATATCGTAACGAAATAAAACAGCAATTATTCCAATACGCAATTCGTCGCAACACTACAGCAAACGATTCCAACTGGAAACTAGTCGATTTGCATAAAATTGCCCGGAAAGGAACAGAATCACGTCGTAGATCATGCATTTGCATATTCGTTCGTAACACCCCTACGTATTTCCCGCCGATTTTACTCTCGCACGACGCTACGAAAAAGCTCCCTCTACCGTCGCAAATACACACTACCGTCCGTTTCGAGGTTACAGGAAACTCGGCCACGTCGAACGCAGGGTCGAAACCGAACGGGGAAAAATTCTCAATGGCGTCGACGTCACGACTCTAGGGAAAATTTTTTTCCCCGTAGTAGTCTCCGAAGTAGGGAAAAAATTCCACTGCCGCCATTTTGGATCCTAAGGTAACATTAACCATAATACCAAATAAAGGTCACACCGCTAATTATTTTATTATTGTCAACAGATATAAATAATATTCAAATTATTCAAAGAAAACTATTTGTATAGTCAGAATTTATAAACCCTCAAAAAAAAAATTAATAGACAAAAACAAAAATTTACTAATTAAAATAATGAAACCTAAGAATTTTTATGGCTTTTATCACACAACATTGATGCAGACAAATGCTTCTTAATCTCTAAAAAGTTTATTTTTATTTATTTTGAAAAGATAATTTGTAATCAGTATCAGGTATCACAACAATCTACTCAAAAAATGGACGAGATCAAATTTATAAATTACAAATATCAACAAAATTATGAATAGTCAAAGTGATACTGGCGCCTGTCATACGCCTTAATGGTTAAATAACTTTGCATTAACAACACTTGCCGTGCTTTAAATAAATTTTTTACATAGTTCTTTATTGTGTAATTTTGATTTTTTGCCTTTTTTTTACTATTTTTTTTTTAATTTGCAGTAAATTTGTATATTCTTGTATGAAAGGGCGCCAAATTTTGTTTTGCCCGGGGCGCTCAAAACCCTAGAACCGGCCCTGACGGTAACCTTTTTGTTGTCCCGTTAGAATGTCGTGTTCTTCAACATGTTTGTATATTTTGTTTGCAATACAGGATGTCAATAATTTGTAGTGTTGGAAGACATGTAATTGGTCTGTATTGTGTGGGGTCTGTGGTATTGTTGTTTTTAAGTTTCATGTAGGTGATGCCCTGAGTAAGAAAATTTGGCATGTCTTGTGGATTGATGATGGTGTGTGTTAGGTATTTAGCTAGTTCCTGGTACAGTGATGTAAACTTTTTGTACCAGAAATTGTGAATGTTGTCTACACCAGGTGTCTTCCAGTTGTGCGTTCTGTTAACAGTGTATTGGAAATCATGTATGCTTATTTCAGCACAGGGCATAGTTGGTATGTTGTGCAAGTTTCTGTTCTCCTCCTCGATCCAGCCTGCTTCAGCATTGTGCGTGACAGCACTGGACCAAAGAGAAGACCAATATGTTGCGAGTTCTTCTTCTGTTGGTGTGCCACTGTGCTGTGTATCAGTGTTTGCTTTGTTATTAATTTGTCTGTAAAAGAGTTTTTCATTGTTTGTAAATAATTTATTTTGTTGTTTTCGTAGTGTACATGTTTTGTATCGTTTGAGTCTACGTGCTTTGGCAGCAAGTTTTTGTTTTAGTGTATCAATGTATTCTGTAATGTGTGTGTTGTGACGTTCATGTTTTGTGTGTGTTTTTATTTTCTTGAAAATGTTTTTGAGCTGTTTCCTTAATTTGGGTGTTATGTTGTTTTTAGTGTATTGTGTCAGCCTGCCTAATTGCTGTCTAATGTCATTTATTTGTGTTTCTATTCTTCTCTGCCAGGTAGGCTTGTGATAGAATTGTGTTTTCTGTGTATTTGTCTGTGTATTTTAATTGAAATATTTTCGTCGAAATCTTTCACAAATAATTTTATTTTAAAATATAATTTATATTTAATGCATTAAAATAAATATTTCGTATTATTTATTTTGAAAAAAATTAAAAGTTTCAAATATCGTTTGTTTTTCTCACAATAGATGGCAACACTTACGTTTACGTTCTTTTATAAATAAATAATAAATAATAATTTTAAAAAAAAATAAACAAAATAAAGATTTTAATTATTAAAAATATATTTTATAAAATAAATTAAAGTTTATAATAATAATAAAATATAAAAACTTTTATTGGTTATTTTACGTATAATTTGTAATAAATATTAATTAATTACATTTTAAAGAAATAATAATAAATAAAGTAATAGAACCATTATAAATTTAAAAAATAAAATTTAAAAATTATAAATTTTACAATAACTAAAAAATACATATGTATTTTAATTTAAAATTTTGAATTTTGAATTAAATTATGGCGAATCTCGTGTATATTATAACGTGTAATTTAAATAAACGATAAAATAAGATATTAAGATTTATTTGAACTTTAACATTTTCCTAAGAGCTTATTGAAGATATTTGAATAAATTAACGCGACGGTTTTATCAAAATAGAAACTCGATTATTACAATAAATCGACGAGGTCATTCACGAAAAATGCTGATTAGAATGTAATTAATCATCTTAAAATATAAATATCAATAGAATTTTAAAATATTATTAAGTAAAATATATTTCTTTAAATAAAATAATATAAATATATATATTATTATATCGTTTTTAATTCACATTTATTTTTTTATTATAAAAAAACTTTTTTAAACAAAATTGCAGGTGGCGCTACTAGAAAAATTCGGCTGTTTTAGTTAATGCTTTAATAGTTCACTAGATGTCGCTTTTATGCTTTTCAAGTTCCAATATTTGTTTTAATATTAATTTTCATTAATAAAAATATATTTAAATAGTTTAAATTAAAAAATTATTCTTATTAAGTTTTTAGATTTTTTAAAATTTTAAATAAAGCTTAAATATTTTTTAAAAATATATAATTTAATATATAAAAAATTTCTTTAGTAAGATTTATTTCATTCATCATATATTATAATTAATATTAATTTTACTCTAAAGTTATAAGAAAATAAAAGAAATAATATTTTTACACATTTTTATTTTAAAATTCGTTATATTATTCGAATGTCGATGGATTTTTATTAATAATCCTCGAAAATCAAAAATAGTTATGATAACCGCTCCTGGATGGCGCTACAAATATATCCTTCAGTACTTCCTCTACGTAAGAACCGTTCATGTATTTAATTTGTTAACACCTCAAAACAAGCAATTCATTAGTATTTTAAAATATAATAACGGCTTAACATCTAAAATCTAATAACGCCGAGTCCGAATCGGATTATTCATTGATAGTTATTGTTCTCTATTCATTAACCCCATTTCGGGTCGGCCCTATCTGTAATGAGAAAATTTCAATGTAATAGCGCTTATTTCTACAAATTAAAGTAGGAAAATTTCATTGTGTTGCAAATATGAATGGCCTAAAGTTTCCTTTCAAACTTCTCCAGCGCAAATTAAATTCTTGAAGAATTTTTTCCATTACGGAATGGTATAACCTTCAATGGCGTCGGGGAATAAGGAACGACGGAAAAATTCATTTAATTAATAGAAAATTAAGCATAAATCTACTTACAGATCAAAAATTGGCCTATTTTTCTCCAATTCTTCTACACAAATGACTCGATTTACCTTGTAACTTTCCGATATTTATGTCACAATGATGTATTTCGTGGTATAAATAGCATCGATAAAAAATATTAAGTATGTTACTTAAAATTAAAATACTAAATTTAGACGTTTCAATTATAAAATCTATCATATTTTTTTTTTTTTTTTTTAACTTTAAGCTTTAAAAATTTATATTTAAATCCTACAAAGAAGGATCCGCCATTTTTGATTATCCTTTTTATCTTTCCATCAATCGCTTTGTCAATATTATTGGATAAATAATAATAACACGTTTTAATGTTTATTTTATCTTATCTTTCTTCCTAAAAAATTGAAACTTAATTAGAAAAATCTATAAGAATTTCATGAGGGAAAAACAAATAATCATTTATCAATTGAATTGGTATTTTAATTCCCTAAAAATTTATTGTATTAAACATTGCGCGAAGAATTGAGGAGGATTGTAGAAGAAGAATTAATGGAGGATGATAGAAAAATAGTTTTTCAGTAAGGGGTGTAAATATAGTATAAAAATAGTAAACATTTATATTCATTTCTCATTGGCGTAATAGGTAGACCGGACAATAGAATAGATGATAATTTGTATATAGCATTCAACTGCACAATTCATCAAACCGGAAACGAATTTTGAATAAATTAAGAGAGAAATTACTGTAGAAGCATAAAATTTTCATAGATAACGTTGGTTAATTTTAGCATAGAAAGTTAATAAATCGTCGATATCATTACTCATTCGTTAATATAACAAGCTGTTAAACAATTCTTTGGTCTTTTTAACATTGACATTCCGTACGAGGCTTGTTTAAAATGTCCAATTATTCATTCCCATTTGGCAATTAGTGAAAGTCGATTAACATATTTTTGATGTAGAGGAAGAGGGAGAACCATACAATAATTCTTCGGACACGCTGGATGAGTTTCTAAAGTGACAAACATCGGGCAATGAACGTGGATTATAAATCAAAGGATCGCAATTCAGGTCTTCATTTGCATGTCGACTAGTAGCAATCAATCCGACTAATTACTGAGTCAGAGATGAAAACGATTGTACAACAACCTCCACCCACAGCTTTATGTTCAACGGTCTGTATCCGCAATTGAACGATTTTTCTAAAGTATGGCTTGCGTTTTCTCATTAACCATTTATTAAAATGTCTATTAATTATTCATGCCTTTAATTCAAATGAGTTAAATTCGATTACGACGTATAAACAATCGCAGAAAATTCTATATTAATTCTTTAACATGGCCATTCACGGGTAAACACGGGCAGGTTAATGTTAATCGTGTTAACTCATTCCTCGATTTATATTAATTAAATTAGTTAATAACTTCTTTAAATATCGATTAATGCAAAGTTTTTATTATGGTTTTTTTTTATTATCTATCATCCGTGGGATTTTCGAATTCTTTACGATAATTGGGCGCATAAGAATGCCATACATACACATACAAATGTGCCTTTATATGATATTATTTTGTGTATTAAGGATTCGTGTACTGTACATGTGTGTATTTTATACAGTACGCTTCAAAAAATGTTAACATTAAAATCAATGACGTAACCGGGATTTTGAGAATGTGGGTGTTGCTCGAGGCAGATTCGGGGAGAATAAGGCACGTGCCCCTGTCTTTTTTTTCGGAGAATGTTACTCAATTAACTTACAATTAATTTAGTTAGTTAATTATTATATTTATTTTTATTTCAAACGAACAAAACCGATTGTTTTTGCATCAAGAGGGCTGCTGAGGCACCTCGAGGATCCCTCGGATACGCTCCTGTCTAATATAGAAGTAACTTGTTACGAAGAATGTGTAACAGGTCCATCATGTGCGAGAATTACGAGCCAATTGTGAAGTTCTTAATATAGTATGGCCCCTATTACATCTGCTGCTGTGGATGCTCACCTTCACCCATACAAGTATTAAGCATTTTTGAAGCACCTTTATGCAAATAAAATTAATTTAATATATTAATTATATATATATATATATATATATATATATATATATATTACAAAAGATTTTATTAAAAGAAAATGCGGCTGGTCTTAGGTGTGAACAACTTTAACTACAGAGTAATTAATTAAGAAACATATTTAGAAGATTAAGTAATGAATAAGATATTAGAAAATTAAACTCTTGAGGATTGTAAATCCAGAAAATATAGAAGATATATTTATTTTGCGTATCAATAAGCAATGTAAACAAGGCTCGGAGGAAAAGATGTTGTTGAACAAAGGACAGACAAATCCACTTTAATTTCTATTCGATTAGTTTTATCTCCTGCAGAGTACAGCTGAGTGAGACAGGTCAGAAAGTCTCTGATTAGATTTATTATCCGTACTATGCTCAGGTTATTGTATTAGGAAGGTCGCAATAGATCGCCTATCCAAGACTGTTCAACTGACATTTATTCTTATTTACCTGTATGTGCTATCGAAAGATGCTCCTGATTTGATTTGCTTTTCTGAAAAATTAATATCTGCAAATTACACTTTTTGCCTCCTGTATAAATTATTCCAGGGTATTCATTCTCATTGGTGTGCCTGTAACGCTTTTAACTTGGATCCCGTATAAATTATTTGGAGGAATTAGTTCTGTGACGTCTGTAACACTTTTAACTCGGGTCCTATATACTGTAAATTATTCCAAGGTATTATTAATTCTGTCACGTCATTGGTGTGTCTATAATGATTTTAACCCGGTATAACTATATATATATACACAAATTCCAACGCTTCCACTTCATCCATAACTTTATACATATTCCCTCATTGAAATTACATAAGATTTAATCACTTGCCACGTAAAATTTCCAAGAGAAATGTTTAAAATCTGTTAGATTAAAATGAGATGATGTGAAAACAATGGAAAACTCAAAAGAGCAAGGAGAAGGAGAGATAAAATAGAGCCTATTCTCCATTAAGTTTCCATTCAAATGTGATGGAATTTCAGAATATGTGGCAATTTCTCTAAACGAGCGATAGTTGGAGTGGAATGCTTAAATCGATAAAAATCGATTTAACTCGGTAAGAAATCAATTGTAATAAGAGCATCAAAGAATCAAGAACTGGATGGTAACGAGCGCATACAAATTAACATTTACTCCACTCATTTGTAATTCAAAACAATGTTTTCCATCTCTTTTATATTAAATTGGTTAGATAAAGAAAGATTTCTCAATGGAAATTATCTTAAATACTCTTAAATTCTATCAACAAAAAATACATTTAATTAATATACGAAAGTTCGTATTAAAATCACTTTTATAAAAGATTAGATTTATATTATCAATTCTAGTTACCCAACTAGTAGTTCGCGATCGCCGCGGAAATGGAAAATCACACTGTTTAACCTTAAGGTTGGGAAGTTATATTATAACTGTTTAAAATCTAAGTTATTTTTAACTAAAACTAGAATTTTACATTAGAGCGATGATTACAATATGTTTTAACGTGTAAATTATTCATATATATGCGTAAATCAATAAAAAAAAAGAATTTTATATTCTTGTAAATAGTTCTTTTCCTCTCTTCTGTTTAGTGAAGTTGAGAAAAATCCTGAAATTCATATAGACTAGGCATATTGGATATGTCAAGAATTTTCTATAAATCAAGAAAAATGTCAATAATATTTGTAGAAAAGATAGAAATTTTTATCTTATAAATGGTTAAACAAAAAAAAAAAGGAAATCCATTTATCAGCTTCTTTTTCACTTTACAATGGCTGTCAATAATTCTGATTGTTCTCATTGACATCAACGAAGTTTTATCGATTTTTTCTAATATATATAAAATATAAATCCATTTTAAATAGTCAAAAAAATACCTTTATAAAATAACTACTTTCCATATTAATATGGACACTTTAAAGGTCCATCTTGTTATTATATATATATATATTATATATATAAACATAAGCATTTTATAGGCATTATTGATATAAAATATAACTTTATTCGATTGTTTTTTTTAAATAAATGAATACATATTATTAAAAATTACGCTAGATTACTCGTTTTTTAATTGATAAGTTGCGTATGGTTTACGATGGAGAATTAATTTACGATAGTGATTGCTCGAAGTTCTGTTTTTGTAATAAGTTATTTAATTTTAAGAAACCTGAGATTAGTATGAAGAGCCTTTACATGAATCTATACACATCATTAGCATGCTTGTTAAAAATATATTTTCTGCTTAATCCTTTTAGTCAAATGCAGATATTGTCAATGGATTATTTGCTCTTCTCTTTGAAAAATCTCTGCCTTTTAATAAAGAAAGAATATTTAAAGAGATTGTTTAAAAATAAACAATAATTATTTTTCATTTTATATATATATTATATATATATATATAATGCTTTTTTACTACGAGTCATTACTGTAAAAATTCGCTTGTATAACACACAATATATACCCCTATATATTTAATTTACTTCACGTAAGTACAGAAAAGTGTATACAATATTATTACCGATTAAAAGCGATAAAAGTATAGAATAATAATTTAAAATATATTTTTTTTTTTGTATGGTAAAGTGACTAACGAACACTTTTGTATAGGATAAATCACGGTTAACGAGGAAGAAAGAATAGAAATTTTTGGTTAAAAAAAGACGAGATTCATAAATGATTAAAAGAGTAAAAATTCAATCTGATTACGAGCAATTTCTTGTAAAGCAGAGCCATGTTAACTAGGAAAGGAAAAAAAAAGAAAAGGGAGGAGGAGGAGGAGGAGGAGGAGGAAAAAAATCAAACAATTCAAACTATTCCCGATATTAGCATCGATTAGTAACTTTAGTACATTCGACGAATCGAGAGTGATAATGTCTAATGAATATCAATTTTTAT
This sequence comes from Centruroides vittatus, assembly GCF_030686945.1. Taxonomy (NCBI): domain Eukaryota; kingdom Metazoa; phylum Arthropoda; class Arachnida; order Scorpiones; family Buthidae; genus Centruroides; species Centruroides vittatus. The sequence continues at coordinate 9,094,672 of NW_027122718.1, forward strand.
TCCAAAAATAATTGCATTAAATTCTTCTTTTATTGTACTGTACACACTCGAATAAAAATCTGAAATGAAAGAAATATTATCCGACTATTCATTAAATTTCTCATTTCACTAATTAGGATTGATTAATTGCACTTTTTTTTCCAATTGAGATTAAATGTTTCTAATGAATTAACATTTCTATATGTGAATTTTATTAAATATATTTTTTAATTTGAATTTTTTTAAATATTTTCCTTGCTAATTAATTAAAAAAAAAGTAAGGGGGAATTGTCTAGAATATATCCCTTTAAAGTTAAATGTTACATAAAGTCACTTATTTTGATTAAAATAAAGCATAAAAATACATTGATAAGATACAAAAATATAATGTTTAATAAAGTATAAATTGTTTATAATGAATAATCCTCGATTATGATTTTATTTATATGATTTTAATACAAAATTATTTTATATTTCCATTTATAATTAAAGATTTTTCAATATAAAAATTTTAAGTAGAAATTTAAGAGAGAATAGAGACAAATTAGAAGAATTTAGAAAATAAAGTATTAATTGTAAAAAAATGTTTTATATATGATTTATTTTTAAATACATTTATATATTTATATAATTATATTATTATATTTTTAATTAATTTAATAAAGGAACAACATCGAAAATCTGCATCCAAGATGGAAGGTGATGGATTTCTTTGCTTATTTATAAGGATAATCATTAAAAATATAGTTGTAAATCTTTAAAAATATACTCTAAAATTTAAAAAAAAATAATAATTAAATCGTTAATAAGTATTATTACATTATAATTGGAAGAATTGTGATTTTTTTACTGTTATTATTTCGATAAAAATGTATAAAATACCCTACAGGAAATTCTAAAATGTGAAAATTAGCTTTATATGTTGAGAAAGAAAATCGATTTAGATAATTTGAGTACTTGCCCATTATCCAAATCGATTAGTTTCTTACTCCTTAATATTTATGTCTATCCTGAAATGTGATTCTGTTATATAATTGTATGTCAAATATTATGGAATTATATTAAGTCAATTTTTATTATTCCACTAAATTATCACTCAGTGTGAATCATTTTTAGTAGTAGAAATGATAAATGATTACAACTAGAATGCCCATTATATATTATTATACTAGGATGGATTTGATGATGATGCTAAGTAGAGAGGATGGCCTTCATCTTACTTACAGATTTATGAAATAATTTATTTAAAAAGCTTTATTGCTTGCTAAATAAATTGTGAATTTATATTATAAAATTATTTTGATACTTTTTAGCCCATTTTAATACATTATAATGTACAACTGTGGGCAAATTACTATGTTTTAATGAGAATTTCCATCGTCGATATGGAGCTGCAGCTAACAATATATGGGTAATAGGATTATAATCTGTACACATTTATCACATAGGAATTGATGTAAATATGTTATATTTTTTAATATAAAGTTTTAAATATTAGCTTTTAACAGATGAAAAATGTTTGTCCTTTTATCCCTTAAAGTCAACTTCTCTGCAACGTTTACGTGCTTTACAGTGAAGCTACTTAAAATTCTATTAAATTTGTCGTAGATTTATTATTGATTTTTATATTTTAAAATAAAAAAAAAACCTGAAATTAATTTTTACGCATCTTAATTACATCTTAATTACCTCAAATCTGACATCTTACACTGTGTAACGTTGATGGAGAAGAGATAATAACATTGATGCTAAATTGATAATAAATTAGATAAATATAAAAATAAATATCTAATATATTTAAAAATTGTAATATATTCTTTAAAATCGATGGATAAACATCGAGAATACTTCATAAATCATCAAAAGTAACGAGAAAAATCATCAGTAATGACTAATTTATTGATGATTTATTGACTAATTTATACGTGATTACCTGAGAGATATTTAGTATTAACAACGTATAAATATTATATATAATTCATTTAAATATAAAGAATTAAATTTCATTTATTTATAAAATAAATGAAACTTAAAAAATAAGACATAAAATCGCTTGAGTAAACGATGCTTCACAATGGCGAGATCTTCTTCGATACACGTTGAAATAACTTAAAATATAATTAAAATATCATTATATGCGAAGATAAACATGATTAGAAGGCATTAAATTATTAATAAATATCGAAATATTGTTAATTATTTCGATATTTAAGACGGATTCAAAGTTTAAATTGAAGGGGGAATTTCGATGGAAATTTAAGTAAGACCCGTTGATGGTAGACGATGGACGATAACGAAAGTATGGATAATCAACAATTAATTAGATAAGATCATTAGTTTTAGATTGAAATGTCCAAAACGGTCGATATAATGAGAAGTGACAGGTAATCAGCTTAATACCTGAAGATATAAAGTGCAATCGTTTCCATTCACAGGTAGAGAGACAGAGGCGTGGTTGACGTTCATCACAATAAAATTTGTGCAGAAATGCAATTTAGAAACAGCTTTTGAGTCATGTACTGATTTCTAGCTTTTTAATAATTAACGTCCTCTTCAAATAATGCGCCACGTCATTTAAAAGCTTTCACGTTCCATGCTTTCCAATAGTAAAGGTAAGTCATTTAGTGAGAGATATTATGATGTATTATAATTAGTCAATGATCGTTAATAATATATGCAGATATTATATTTCTTAATTATTATTTTATTTATAAATTCGCTTAAATTAATGGTAATGCTGTCAAAGAAGAGTGATGCTTTAAAAATGATTACTCTTGCATATAAGCTACCTTTTTTTGTGTACGAGTTTCGTACACTGTATGCTTTTAAAATATATTTTTTGGGGGTTTATATTATATTATGTAGAAGGAAAATGTACGTTTTCGCTGCTTATTCCGTTCTCTTTCTTTGTATGCAAAAATTATTATGCTTTAAATGCAAAAAGAAATTCCCCCGAAAAGAAAAATGTCCGAAGTCGACACTGTACGTGGGGCCCCCTAATTCAAATTCTCTTAGGCCCCATGAAAGCATAACGTGCCACTGGCATGCAGTGCATCTTTATGTAAGTTTACCTCACTTATCATTACATTCTGAATGTAAAAATTAATCTAAGACTGCATTTTGTTAACACGTCTTTTCATACAATTGTACGGCATTTGACATAACCGAAATCATTGCCATTGCATACAAGTTAATCCGAATGAAAACTGTACAGCTTATTATGACATACATCACACTAAATAAGCGATTAAGCTTTCCAAATTACGGTTTTATCATAAAATGATAGTTATCAATTACTATATATGGAAGGCATCAGTTATATAGATTCAATCATTCATCCATACTAATTATACGAGCGAAGATGATAGATCGGCCTACTTCGGTCAGAAATTGGTTAAACATAATACAAAATTGATAGATTTACTTAACTTTCAATAATAAATTATTAATAAAAGTTACTTTTATGCATTATATATTATAAACTTTTGTACATTTAAGAATAATTTATGGAAATTTCACTAAGTATCTAAATGGACTAATATTAAAACTTATAAAATAATAATAATAGCTACTTAATTTGTTTGTTTCATCTTAGAAATTTCTGTTTTCCTTTCATAATTTGATGGATATCCACGTCTATACAAACACCACATTTATCCTACCAGGATGCTTACTTATATAATTACTCCATAAAGATCTTAGATATTTGAATTAATTTATGAAATAATCGCATTAATTCATTAAAATAATAATACGAAATTTAGTTTATATTTACACATTTTAATAGAATTTTCCTATTAAAATAATTCCATTAATGCTTCACTCCATGGAAATTTTAGTAAGTGGGGTAACGTTTTATAATAAACACACTTAGCCATAATGGATTGTTACTGTAGTAATTAGTTCTTAATATATTTATAAATTAAACAATATTTCTCATATATATAAAATGGAGACATTAATGAAAGTAAACATTAAGTTAATCATAGAAAATTTTCTATATCTAGTTAATGGGCGAAGGATATGAATCATGGAAGCGAATTCAATCGATAACCTACACTTGTCTACAATCATAGATTACACGAGTATCAAAGGATATAAATAGGTTATCGAAGGAATAACAAAGCTATACACTCGGGTAGTTTTCAGATTAATTATTTCCAATTCATTCATATGAAATCTCCGAACGTGTTAGCGACTTAATAACATTAACAGTCGCCATTGATTGACATTTCTTTACAAATTATTCTTACCAATTTGCAATTCGCATCCTCGATAACTCTATTAAATATTAAAATCGTCATTTATATTTACGCTTATCATTTTAATTAATTAATTAATTAATCTTCTATACAATATACAATCCGGAGAGGAGTTATAAGTGTTGACATACAATGGCGAGTTCCATTGCAGTTTTGAGAATTATTACGGTACAACCTGTCTAAAACGGAACCTGTTCCAAACGGAAACGATAAAAAAAACCTGTTTACAACGTGTTCCGACTTACATAATTACTTTCATTATCCTAATTACACGCTATAAATCGTTATTTCTTTCCAATATATCGCTACTAAATTAATTACTAAGCATATTTATTATTAAATAACCCCAAAAATATATATATATAAAAATTAAATTAAATTATTATATATTTTAAATATTTTTACACTTTTAAAATCGAATTAAATGCATAAATAATTGCTAATTAACCGAATCAAAAATAAGTAATTCAATAGGAAAGATGCTTTAAGAGGGCTTATCCAAAAAAATAAAAATAAAAATAAAAATATTTATAAGCTCATGAATTATTTATTAAATCACTAAAGAAAATATTAATTTGAATTTATAATAATAATAATGCGGGTTTAAAGTACAAATTTGTATGGCATGTTAAGATTTATTATATACATATAAAGTAAGGGGGAAGAAGAATGACGTTTCTTACGTAGAAGAGAGTAAATTCTAATCATTTTTTCTTTCTTTTTTTTATGTTAGTAGCTGCCTTAAGCAAACATCGTTCTTATATTAGTTTCCCTTATGGAGTTCAATGGCTTATAAAAGCTTCTGAACTGGTCTCATTCTCTCCGTTGCAGGTAATTCTATTGCTGTGAGTGGTACCAAATCGGGGAGCCTAGGCGACTATCCGATTAAGGCAATTTAGGATGTGCTTCATGTTAATATGACTACATTGTGAAGTTTGCTTAATGAGCGTCGCGGATTCTTAACCTAATCCGCTTGTGACCGCAGTCAGTGAAGTCTCACGGGGGTGGACTGCTCCTCACTCGTCTGTCTCTTCCTGCAATCCCTAATTAGGAGTCCAGAAGGCCGAAGGTTAGATAGATATGAAAGAGAATTATCTGCCTAACTGTGTATTGTTGCGAGTTGTGCACGTGTCATTTTAGCTTCCCATCTCCTACGTGTTTAGAAGAATTCCTTGTGTATTTATTGTAAGTGGATCCATGTTTAGTCAATTTTTATTTTATTTTTTATTTTTTTAAATTTTTTTCTATGAAGAATTTCCTGTTAATTACTTATTTTCGACCGTCTACTAATTAAATATGGGGGAGGAAAAAAATATATATATCTTCGATCGATTGTTACTGTGAACTTTTATTTATTAATCCTTATCTTCCACTTTCTGTTGTTAAATGGAAGAAAGGAAATTGTAACTTAATAAACAGATTTTAAATCGAATTAAAGAATAAAATGAATCGTAGTTTTTCAAATTGATTTGTTAGAAAAATGTTTAATGCATTAATTTAAATTTATTCAATAAAATTGATTTTTAAATCCTCATCCTTTTCTTTAATTTACCGTCCTTATCCTATTCTAAATGCATCTTTTCCACCGCATCCTTTTCTAAATTTATATCACACTCAAATCTTCATCTTCTTCATCTTCTCTCCCCTCATCTAAAAATAAGTTTCGATCCTTTCTCATAAATATATAAAAATTTAAATTTATCGATCGGTGGAGAAGTAATATCGTGTATTATTTTATAATAATAAAAGAGCGTTAGGTTGTCTGTCCTAATATCTGTTGTTAGTTCATTTAGAAACAAGAACAATAATTGTATCGTAAGGTGAGTTTACCCCGGGCTATTATGAGTGACGTTAGACCCGAGTTAGACTACAAGGGAAATGTCAATAGAATTTTAGTTGGTCCAGATCGAACGTGATTAAATGTTCCGAACGAATGGTTCTCAACAAACCGTGTTTATTCCCGTTAGGATGCAATAAACAAGAATAAAAATAGTTTTATTGCTTAAAAATGCTTATAAATTGCTAATTTTATAACATATTAATTAATAATTTAGTCAAAAAAATTCAACTTTTTCCATCTTCTTCAACGTTTACAATACTGTAAACATATATCGATCGATTTCTTAGTATAGGGCCTATAAATGATAACTAATATCGATTTTGTTGTAGCATTGATTTAAAATGTATAAACTCCTGTTGTTCGTTTAAAGAATATTCGTAGAAAAATTAGAAAAATCTTAATGAGAATAAAGTCAATTTAATTGAAGTAGTAGACTGTTTTATATATATATTTAAACCAAAAAGAATTCTTATTAAAATTTTAAATTATATATTTTTAATTAATTAAAATTAAAGCAGTGTATATTTATTCTGTAAATTAAAATAAAAATAAAGTTTAATTTTAATAAAATGTATATTAAAACAGAGATGTATCTAACTTATGATACTCGTCTCACCTCTCCATAGCTACTGTTCAGAGCTTATTTTCTCCATAACCATTAAGTTTATATCAATTTCCATTACTTATTATTCATGTTTTATTCTCCTACAGCCATCATATATGCTTGATTTTTCCATAATCACTATTTATTTTTCCGCATCTCCCATCTTCTGACACTTATTTTTCCATCTGTTATCAATTGCATTGTAGTTATCAATTTCATAGTTATCAATATCAATTTGTAGTTATCAATTTTAGTTATTGTAGTTATCAATTTCATAGTTATCAATATCTGTTATCATTCCCTTGCATATAGTATATTTTAAAGAAATATCTAATGATTTTTCCCTATTTATCAAGCTTAAAACTGCATATATACACCCCATTTTTCCATATATATAGGCCTATAAACCCCATTTTTCCATAGATATAACCTCAATGTTTATGCCACATTTTAAAAACTGATTATATATATATAATTTTTTTTTTTTCATATTTATTTATAATTAATTTATGGTTCTGCGAATTAAAAACATTATAATATTATATTGTGTAGATTATAATGTTACAATTATAACTAAAATGGCGTAGAGAGGGTAACAATTGTACAAAATGGAATCTCTAGATTTTAATTAAATTCTGCGATGAATGAATGGAATAATTTTAATAATTATTAAACTAGAATTTAATTTTGATGTGGCGGTCATAAAATTTCATTTAAGATATATTTTAGATTTAATTATATAAATGAATGGAATAATTATATGAATTTATTGAATTCTATGATTATCATTCAAGTTAAATTCTAGTCATTTCGGCTGAGATTTAACAATAATTTAATTAATTATTTAAATGATTTTAAAAAAAATTAATATAAACCGTAATTTTTATTGTTTAATGTGAATTATTAACTATTTTAATGTGTTTAGAACAGTAAATAACACGAAAATCGTAGCTAAAAACATCAAAATCAGCAAAAATTCTTAACGGGATAAAAAGAGTAAAATTTATTGGAAAAATTAATATAAATCCAGGTAAATTTTTATTAGAAAAAAAATGGGGGGGGGAAATGGAATTTAATGTGGAAAAGTGAATAAAACTTGGAGTAGAAAACACGTGTGTTGGTCTTCAAGGACGGAGATTATTCATTCAAGGAGAGTATAAAGTACCTATTGCAATACACGTATCTTATGGGAGAAGAAACTTTGTAACGACCAACATCAATCATCCATCGAAGATTAGGTACCAGAAGTTTAATATCTAACATAGAAGTGTGGCTTAGAAAGAGGTTAAATGGCAAATAGTGTACTTTTGCCAACGCTGTTATCTTCGACGGAAACGGGATTGGAAAAGTTGTCGACTTTTCATCAAGTTCTGTAGATAACTCGATTGCTCTCGTCACTCACGAGTTTTAATAAAAAGCACTCTCTACGCTTACAAATAATATAAAAAAAAGTCGCCATGTTGGAAAGTAATTACAAGTTGGAGGGGGGATACTACAGTCGAGATGTTTTAAATTGGCCTAAGAGCGACCGTTCGTTCGTTCGTTCGTTCGTTCGTTTCTCTTCGAATGACATCAAATATTGATCAATCGGTTAAACTTGCAGGAAACAAGTCGTCGCATCTGGATATGAATGCAAACCAATAAGCGCTGATTAAATAAAACTCTCAATTGATGACTTTTTGTTCCCTTAACAAATTCGTTATTAATAAATGATGCCTCTTTTTTAATCCATTGACTGCCTCTTACAATCCATGTAAACGTCATAACATCTCAACCATCTTCTAGTCTAGTCGTATTTTTACTTCTATGCTAATTTTCGGGTCCGAGTTAGTTACAAACTACCACACTGTAGAATGGAAAAAAAACAATGGAAACTTTAGTTTATTTTACTAAAAAATACACGAAAAAAACATAATGAAAATCCTTACTGTCTACTACTTCAAGTACTACGTGGAAATGATGAAAATCCTTATTTTCTACCGCTTAAATTCGTGAAAATAATGAAAATCTTTGTTTTCTATTGTTCAAAATAGTCAAAAAATTAAAGAAAATCTTCATTTTTTAATGTTAATAAGGAAGAAACAATAGAAATCTTAACTTTGTTTCGAATAAAACCATCTTAACGCACCTGTCCTAAAGTATAAAACGACTAAAAAATTATTCAAATTAACTATTTAATTAAGTATAAAACAAGTAAAAAAAACTTTAAATTAAATTGATGTGATAGCGAAAAAATAATTAATTAAAAAAGAAATGACGTGTATGAAGATTTATCCACAGAAATTCGAATTATTATCGACGTAATTGAGAAATAAAGAAGTGATTTATAAATAGATAAACAGTTGAAATATATATATATATATAATTATTTAAATTTGTAATAATTAATTGATAATTATATAGAGATAAGAATTTATAAATATATACATTCTTTTAAGTTAAATTATAATAATGAATATTACTTGTAATCATTAATCACGTTCACCAATTCGTCATTTGTTCTGTTCGCAGTGATTAAAGGTAAATTAGTGCAGATAATTGATATAAAATAATGAATTAATCTAAATTAATAATTAATAAAAGGGAAATTAGACGTGCATTTGATATAAATTTAAACCGAAACGTGTAACGTTTTATAGAAATTTGAATTATTTTTTCCTTGTTAATGATTTTTAACGATAAAAAAAATGTCATTTAACGTCATTTATTTGAGTAAAAATTCCTTATTTATAATTAATATAAAGTTTAAATGCAGAAATTAATCATTAATAATTAAAAATTAGTATAAATTGGCTTATTAATCCCTATTGATGTGGGGGAGGAAACGTAATAGGACGTTCTCTAATTGTAAATAAAATAGTTAATAATGGTCTTATATTGATAATTAAAAAATATTTTTAATGAAATTACATAAAGGAAAAATTATTTTCTCGATCATTAGATGCATCTGACATTTTGTGTGTGTGTTGCTTACACGAAAACGAAATGTTGACGGACTTTTAGCTCGACTGTTCTTCGAGATGACGTGACCATTACGTTGAGTGGTACGTTCTCTACCGAATTTACGTCCCATTTCCGGTACTTCCCTCCTATTTTCTGCTGGACTGCAGTCAATAGGGAAGCCCGGAAGAAATTTATTAGCGCCCATTTATACTGAGATCGTTCTCTTTCCGGTATTCATCTCATCGTCTCTACTCGCAAATGTGTCCCATTGGTGTGTCCAATGGACTCGAAGGTTAATTGGCAACCTTACTTTCCTCTCTACTATTTATACGAGATAAAATATGGAAAGATCCACTTTGTTAGGGGGGTTAAATTCTCATAGGAGTTATCTTCGTGGTTACTTTACGACCGATCTGGATTAGAAACCTCTTCCCCTTTGAAAGGTTTTAATGTGATCGATATGATCGAATTGGTGCTACAGTTTGGTTCCTACGCTTTAAAATGAATCACAATTAATAAAAACAGGTAGAAAATAATTAAATTTTTATACTTTTTTTTTTGTTTTTTTAATGAGTTGGCTTAAGCTTTTGAACATTTAAATTTTGGAAACAAAGTAGGAAAATAGCGAGAAATTTAATTTCTAAAGCTAAAATATAATATTTAATATGTGGTAGATCTATAATAAGATTAACTGTACGGAGGAAGTCGATGTTTACGTCAAATCGGTAAGAAACTGTCGCCCTAATTCGTGACAAAATAGCATAGTGTGCCAAGCATTACTATATCAACCACTATCCTAATTGGCTAGATCATTAGGTACCAATTAACCACATTGTAAATAAGATGAGAACGAAATGACTCTTCTGCACGTAAAGGTTGCATTATCGAGATTAGACAACATCCAGTTAGTTACTAAGATTTACATTAAGGTAGGCCGATCCCGCTGTGCCATTGTCGACGTCTCTATTATCGTAAGCGAAGGTTGGACTGTATGTCACGAGGGAAACGAACGTGATTTGTCACGTGTTATAGACACCACACGAACGTGACATCGAAGAGAAACAGTTCTTCAATGTGCCAGTCCTAATTTTCAGATACAGTTCAAGTAGGTGATCACGCTATCATCTTCCGGACTACGCTTTGGGCGAGGAGGAAATTAAATAGCGTGTTGTGTTGGCTTTACCGAGCGGGATATTTAATAGGTGATTACATTAGAGATTACTCTCACGTACTAGACAAGTTTGACATTCATAAATATTGTTGGGTGGGCGGAATCACTCGCCAAACTATAGCTACTATACAATCCACTCGCGTGGTGCTTGCACTTCTGTACGCATAAAAACCATTTTATTGTCGAGAATTTCTTTGGCAAAAAATATAGTCAATTTTCTTTCGATTCGTAAATTTACATTAATCGCTACCATAATATAAAATCAATTATTTAGTTTAAAAAAAATATATATATATATAATATTAGTAGTTATGATGTATCAACGCGTAGGCTCGTGTACGGTTATTAAATTTTAAAGTGTGCGACTAACTAGGCACGTTATACAAATATTTTATAAGATATTTAATAATTTATGTAAGTTTAATCAATTATAGACATAACTCTAGCTGGTTTTCTAATAAAAATATACGAGATTAAGTTAGAGTAATTCCGATTATCTAAGAGAGGGAAACTTTTATCAAACGGGAATTGTTCATAATTAAACATTGCCTAATAAAATCTATTTTACCTTATCTTTATTGCTCGATCCGAAATGCTCTGCGGGATTAAAATATATCGATTTTTTTTCTAGAAAAGATAAAGCAGAGAGCGTTTAAAAGCCGAGAGAGTTGGAACAAGTTTGGTCCATAGGAACTAATGAAAAGAAGGGGATGAGTTAAGGAGTTAGGATCCCTCCGGAGCTTGGCGCGATCAGATTTATCCAAGAGTTAACGACTAGGAGGAAGTTTGAAGCTCTAAGAGACCAAGCAAATGAGATAGACCTACTATTCAGTAGCAATCTGGTTTGAGACCCGCCTATTCCCTGTTATTGTCATTTGGCCGTAAAATACAAATATTTGATCGGTAGCACTTCAGTTCATACATTTACATAATTCCCTGTCTATCTCATCTCGCCAAATGAATATGAAACGTATGCTAATCGTCACTGACTTAATGTATATAAAAATTTCATGATCTTATCGCTCCAGTTATTAGTGGAAATGTCGAATAGAAGAGACCCTATCTGACGTTTCCTACGCTACTCATTCAGGAATAACTGGCGTGAAACATTAATTCCTTCGCTAATTACCTTTCATTGTACGTATTTTAAAAAAAATAAATAAATAACTCGAACTATATTATGTGAGCAAACTACTTTAGGAAAAATTTGAAAATTCGAACAAATTATAGGCAAACAACAACGTAGTAACTGGCTGGAAGATGTCTGGAAGAGTTAGGAAAAGGTAGAATGATTCACCGACGTAGCTTTAAAAACGATTAGAGAGGTAGGTGAGTAATTAACAGAAAAGCAATTAAGTTGTCAGGTGACAAGTCGAGTCGACTTGCCACATTGCTACCAGCATACCCCTAGCAGTTGATGTGCCACAAGAAGTAGCTGTCCAATTCCATCAGGCGTTTTAACTAATTGAATCAGCATGACTTAGGGCAGGATCTGAACGTTCCATGGAGTAAGGAAATTTAATAATAGTACCACCAAGTTTTCCCGCCGTTCGACATCAAAAGGTCTAGTGATTGAGTTACCTGTTATCGCCTGTATGCCTAGTCTTGATGGAAACCCTGTTTTACAGATGACACGACAAATAAATAGAATTGACTAGCAGGACGTTGCAGGGAGGAAACAAGAATTTTTTAGGTTTCGATAGAAAATGGCTCCCTTGTGAATAGCTAGTTGTCAAAGTACAGCCAAGTAACTAGAAAGAAATGCGCTTTTAAGGATATTTAATTTATTGCATGCCTTGACATTATTTGTAAAGAACGACCGAGATGACTGATCTTATTATACTCAGCTTTCATTCTCTTTTAATTTAATTTTTATATACTTTGAAATTTTACTCATCGATCTACATTCACACCTTCTAACACGGATATGGGCTACATTAGAAAGCATTTGCAAGTTATATGCGGATTTACACTTTTCGCCCGTATTAGACAATCGAGCAATTCGACGGCTTGAAATGAATTTAAAACAGGCAGAAAAATCAAAGTTTCCTTTACTAAAGAGCCTTATAACTAAATAAGTTAATCCAATCAGCAAAGCAAACGACAGAAGTGAGTTAATCTTACAAACGGAGCCATTTTGTTAGAAGGACCACTCGACTTTTTCAACTTTTTCTACTTGGTGTGGTCTGGAGAGTTTTCTTAACCTGTCTCATTGGGTCTGCTCACATCCTCGGCGGAGTACCAACAAAAAAGAAGAAGAAATACATATAGTAGACCACGAACAATAAAGAATAAACTTCTTTACCGCAAAGAAAAGCCAATGACAAGTATAGTAGAGGAGGAAGTAGAATTTACTTTACAAACAAGGCTCTCCACAGGAGTTATTCAAGACACCGGTCTCGGCCGAAGAATGCCTCGTACAGGTAAACTATGTTATAGGGTTCTAGGTTTACACAGGGCACCCTATTCAAGTGCGTCCATGTGTAACCCCACCACGTGGGGTCGGCTGGTGCATCTGCCGAGTCCCGCTGACGTAAAAAAACTCATACACCGACCTTGCACCGACAGTACAAAGCGCTAGATTTGTATGTCCGCCGAATTACGCGATATTTAATATTTTCAGCTACCCCCGCTCGATTGAAGGGCGTAGTTGTTCCTAGTACCTGACTACCCCATTAATGGATGTAATAGACAGTATGAGGGAGTAGCAAATGGCCTAGAAAAACGGCTTTTGTACGCCTAATACAATTACCGACATGGGAGTGCTGGCACTGTTGTGTACCCTCGTTTGATTTCCTGTGCACTTAGTGCAGCCACAGTTAAGAAAATCATAGTTGGGTGATGTGTAATCTTTCGATTTTAAATTACAGCCATTTCGTTACGTCATACGGACACACTCTATTTATCCATAACTGATTTATTCAATTTTCCCAAGGATGGTTTGATAATTTTGTTAAAGTTTTACACAAAAAAGTTTAAAATCATTTTAGTAAACTGTTTAATTTACCATTTTACCATGACAAAAGTTTATGTGCCACGTATTTAGCTACGTAAATACACGTTTGTTTAGTCTAAAAATCGATTTTTTTTTTACTAAATTTTTCTATTTTTAATGTGTCAAAAATGCAAATTAAACATTCAGAAAGATAATGAGAATTTGCGTATTCATTTAAAATTTACACAGCTTTAATCTAAAAATTAATGGCGCGTGTAACAAAATTGTTACGAGGAATAATGATGCAGAGTATAAGCCATATAACTTAATATAAGAAGCGTTAACTCATTGATAATATACTCAATTCACCCTTGCAATCATATATATATATAAAGTCAATTATTTAAAATCCATATTATATTGGAGATGATAAATTCATTATACATTGCATAGAATATAAATTTAACTTGGAAAATTACAGTAGAACAAAACACTAAAATCAGCAACTTGTATTACAAACGAATTAACTACAATGTATCAGCCTAATAAGCAGCATTAAGGATAGAGAAAAGAGAGTTTTTATACCCTATATTGCGCCATTAAATTGTGAGTCGTAACATGAATTATAGAGTTACCATTGTGACTACAGCAATAACGTGGTAGTTTGATGTGTGTTCGATATCTCCACACCCTGTCTACAAAAACTCGAACGTGTCTAACGGTACAACTAGCTCGGCTCTGTTACAAAACTTAATATTTGATACAGCAGGGGGTGGATCTTCAATATTTAATTATATAGAATTGCAGAGAATCTCTTCTTTCTATTCCCTAACACAAAAGCAGCAATTTAATAATAATAATAGGCAATTAATTAAAAAATTTAACGCAAAAAAACTAACCATTTCACGCTTGGTTTTTTTTTGCAATTTTTTAAGTGGAATTTGATCGAATTTATTAATTAATTTTTAATTGTATATATATATATATATTTAACTCAAAAAATTAATGAGATTTTTAAAAATAATTTCCTTTATTTTTTTTACATTTAGAAAGTTTGATTAATTTACTGGGTTGATGGTACAACAATAAATATCGCTAATGAGTATCTGTGAATAATAGAGGTTGTCCAATTCACATATGAATAAAGACGGAGGGTATGTAAATTGTGACACGCTACTATTATTGCATGCGGTGACACAGACGGAATTTCCAATGAAGCCTCTGGTGTTACACGAGTAGGAGACACCCCATGGGACAAATAGCAAAAGTGCAACCATCTATACAGATATGCCTATTGAAAAGGTGTTGACAAGAATCAGATTATGATCTCGAGTAAGAAAATGTAAGAATTGGTATAAAGTAGAATAGAATTGTGCACATTCTCAACACCCATTCAAATGGTGTTCAGGAATTGTGTACGGCTCCATAATAAACAGTTCTACTCCTTCTATTGACGTTTTAAAATTCTTTTTTTTTTTTTCTTATAAAAATGACGAAAAAATATTATAAAATAACTACGAATCCATTTAAAACGAGTAAAATTGGGCACTTTTCTCCATACTTAAACATAGCACACAGCTATATTGTAACATAAACGATACGAAATATACCATAGATAATGTATTACTTTACAATTAAATTTAAAATAGGCCCCAGTCGTTAAAATGATTAATATCTTTCATTGTTATGCTTATATTAACTATTATTTTACTTAATTACACTTAAGGCTGACACCTGATGTGTGCAGAAAAACTGATACATTCATAATTACCTGAGTGAAATTAATAATTACTGCTAATGTAATTACACAGATATGGTCACGTGGAGTGTATTATGGAAACTATCACAAGGCCATACTCTATACTGTCAAGTATTATTTTGCGATAAACCTATTACATAAAACCGTCTAGAATATTAAATCAATGAAAACTTAAGTATAATTACGTGATGGAGTTTGTTAGTAAAGTATAACTCACACAAGTATTTAACTAGTAATGTTTTTAGTATTACAGGAGGAGGAGGGGGATTCTCGTACTTTAATCCATAATCAACGAAACGTATCTTAAATATATTTATATATTTAAAAAAGAAAAAAAAAAGTATATATTCATGAATAATATAATCGCATTATATACATTTTTTTAAATATTTTTACTGCTCGAGATCGTCGTTTACAAATGCCACACCCTCGTATTTGTAATTTAAATACAGGTAAATTATAAATTCATCCATTGCAAAATTTAATTTTTGATTCGAAAATAATAGATTTATCAATTTGTAATTTTTTGCCAAAAAAAAAAATGTTCGCGTATTTTTGAAAAATTATGATTGAAATTTATAAATAACTAAAATATATAATTACACGCAAAGTAGAAAAATGGATCAATTGGAAAATAGAAGGGCCGTAAAGACCTTTCACCGTTGCAGGGGCGTAGAGAAACTCTATCGACTTTATGGAAAGAGGGGGATGAAATAAGCCACAATTAGCTAAAAAAATATAATCGATAAGTTTTTTAGTTTTCTACAAAGAAATCCTCCGTTTGTTTGGGTATAAAAAATTAATTGAAGACCCAAACAGGGGAAAAAACACCCCCATCCTCTTACTATAAAGGTATTTTAAAATGGTTCGTAACAGCATGGATAGAAATGTGCTATCGACGGTTTAAGATTTGTCAATACAATCCACTATTTTAAAAATAAAATGATTAATCGAGGGGGGTTCGAACCCGCATAACCGAAAATTATTATTTGTAAGGGTTGAAAAATTAATGCTAATTTTCTCTCTATTTTTATGTGCTGTGTGCAATTTAAACTAATGTTTTCCAACTTGTTTTTTTTTGGGGGGGGTCGGTGTCTCTTTTGGAGAAACGTGGATTTATCTGGATGGATTTCTCGGGATCGCGATCTACTGGTTGAGAAATATGGGCTAAATAACGTCTTTTCTAGCAGCAGAGCATTCGATGTTTTTTCAAAAAAAAAAAAAAAACATGAATTTAAACCTGGATAAACAACTGATTTATAAGCTACACCCCAGACTTTAGTACAGTTTATCTATATTTATCAATGAAAATTTGTCGATAATTGTAGAAATTTTCGTTAGATTAATTTTATTTTTATGATAAAAACATTTTCTTTTGACAATTTAAAAAATATATTTTGCACGATTTTCGTGTAGAAAAATTCTTCTGAATTAAAGCGTTAATTACTTTAATTGCCGTAATATGTGTAGATTTTTAAAGGCGAAGTTTAGTTTAAAAAATGAAAATTTCTAAAATGAATTAATTATATAAAAATTGATTTTAAAATAAAAATATATTTAATTTTATTTTTTATTTTTTATTTTTTTGTAGCAGAGATGCAGAGTCGGAGAGAGAAAGGAGCATTTCTATATAGAATAATGTTAGTTTATGGGCGAAACGATTCATTAAATCATCCAGATAAATGCAAATAATTTGCGGATTTCCAGGTTAAGTTATCGAGCGATTAAAGTCAAGTGTTTCCTGAAAACGGGGCAACATCCCCATCCTTTTAACTCCTCATCTCTAATCAGTCCGGCACACAACACTTAATTGCACAAATCTCGACTAACCTTCACCCTTACCAACGTGTGCCATTGGTTAGACGTTCGCTTCTGTCATATACAGCTACGTAATCCCATTGGTCGACGATCAATAGAACAACACGGTGCACTTACTTAATAGAAAAGGAAGGCCCAATCACAGAGAGTTGTTGGCGCGTGAAAGCCGAACCTCCACGATCTGTCTGGACATCGCGCGACCTCTCTGTGCCCTATCCACCTGCTGCATGGTTCAGATTATGGCTTCCTGACGTTTCGTCATCATTGGTGCCTTGAAACTCTATACAAACATGGACGTGGGTCTGACAAGTCAGAAGTGTACTGTTTGCCCTACAGAAAGAGCTAAGGCTTCCAGTAACGGACACGGTCAGGACGAAAATAGACCTAATACTACACCTACGCATACCATCGATGCCATATTGGGACTGAAAAGAAGGAAGAGACCCGCGGTAGATTCGGACAGTGTTCAACATACTCTAGAATCTCCCCTGTTGAGTCTGGTGTCTAACGAACGTGAACAAACCAATAACGGTAAGTCGGTAGCTAGAATGTTATATATTTTTTTTTCCGACCCTCCCTCTGTAACAGTAATTAAGATAATGGGTCGATTGTGGTGGACAATCGTGTGCTTTTGCCTCTTTGACATGCGGACAGCGTGCGACACTGGGCGGAGTACATGATTTATCTAGCTTGTACCGTTGGTTTGAGCCGTTGTAGCGCCTATTCGGTGACTGTATGCTAAATATTGCATGACACGTGATAAGACCTAATTGCGTGAATTTAAATATTTGTGGAAAATAATAAGATCTAAACGTAAGTCCCGTCACTTACGGTTTTGTAACTAAAGTCGATTTCCAGACCTTAGACCCTGTTCTTGTGTATCATTGATCAAATTAGACTCGAACAGGACAAGTTTCTGTTCGCGTGACAAGTTAGCATGTTACAATAATTCATACAAGTAAAGCACGGCTCCCATCTCTATACAAACACAACCAACTCAACATAAATGGATGACATTGAAAAGCCGGCGTAAAAATTTCGTGAGTCGCCACTTTAATCTTATTTTACCTTTAGAACGGGCTATTCATAAGGTGATAAATCTGTTTAACTTGAAAAATTACATTTAAAATTACTCGATAAAAATCTCTTTTCGCCCAATTAACAAAATCTAACTGAGATATACAGAAAGAATTTCCACCACTAAACGTAACAATTTGTCATTCTCTCTTATACAAAAACAAACTAAACTTTCATTTTATAATAAAAATGGCTTTAAAATCTACTTTAAAAACTTACTTTTACACACAATAAATTAGTTATTTAACTTAATAAAATCGTTTAAAACTAAAATGATCCAGTTTACAACACAAAAAAGGCCCTCGCGTACAGCAAAACACTCTTAAAATCCACTTTAAAAGTTCATTTTATACAGAAAAAATCGAACAGACTTACCATTTTACCTATTTACATTACCTAAAATTAAACAAAGAATTATTCAAAATTCATTAGCGTAGGGATTTTTTTTAAAGATCAATCATATTTGAGATAAAACTAATTGGTCCTATTATATGATTGAACTTTATTGATTAGCCTTTTTTAGATCAATAGACTACATTAAGCACTTTCTACGTCCTACGTATCGCTCAATATCCATTATCTTCAATCCAGATAGGTTCTAAATTGGGTTTTTTTTAAATATTATTATTATTATTACAGATACGTAATCTGTTCGTCGAACGTAAACAGCTGTAGAGAGAATTTATATCATTCAAATGCATTAATGATATTTAAATTCCTAAGAAAATAAGGTTAAATATATTTTAAATAAATCACGCATGATATTAAGAGCATTAGTAAATTATAAATGAATGTCTAAGCATATTTTATTATATTTTTAGTAGATTAGAACAATGTTTCTTTTTCTTAATTTCTATTTTCCGATAGCATAAATAACAAAAATTGATTAGGTGAGTCTGCTACACACATTAGCTTATTACTTTCCTAATTAAATTAAACGATAGTGATTAAAAATATAAAATTAAATACGATAAATCGTTATTTTTCTTATAATTTAAATATTAATTAAAATGTTTTTATATACGTCTACGTATCGTCCTTACTTTAAACATTTTATAGTAGGCCTACGAAGTTTCGGAATAATAAAATAAATTAAATTAATTATAATTTACGTTATGTTAATCACAATTATTATAATTTTAAAGTTTGTAATGTTATATATTTTATTACAAATTGTGTAAGGGGTTTTATTCTTACGTTGATATAATTAGAAAAATTGTTTAGCATTAAAATTCCAGCATCTTCCGCATCAATTTATCCTCCTTATCACTCTAGCATCTTCAATAATTTACGATTATTTAAGAGATTTGTATGAATATTTATGAAGGATATAACGTTAATGTATACATTTTAAAATGTAAATCTTGATTTACAAATTATTTAAAATGGTTTTAATAATTATTTAAAGAAGGGCTTAACGTTTTTTTTTTTTTTTTTTTTTTTTCTTTTCGTAAAACGAAATTGTTTAACAAGAGAATTACATCATTAAAATCCAGTTTTGGGGTTTATCTATTGTGTCTTTCTTGTTAATATTAGCAAATCTCTTTGAATTTTGTTGAAAGTTTCTTTTAGCAGATGCCGGCCATAAGCTTCATCCTGTAGAGTGACAGAACACTATTCACAAACCCACCTGTCAATACAGATTCTATGCTCCAGCGGATTTGAACAGTGGGGAAGACTACGGTACTTTGATGGACCTCCGTTGATATTGTTGGGTTCAGACGAGACGTATAATTTTGTTTACACACCGTTGTGTGTTAGTTCGTTGTTTACTCTACAATTGCCGTTGATAATCTGAGTCATTGGGTACCAAGTCTTCAATTAAACAATAGCTAATGCTTCTATTCTTTTTCTTTTCCCATAATTTCAACCGATTTCATACAAAAGAGATATATAAAAAGTTGTAATTTGTTAATTTTCTCGTTTTCTATTGTGATTTTCGAATTTAGAACAGTAATTTATACTAGAAAATCTTGTTTTCCAACGTTCAAGAAGCGATTAAGTTAAAGTTTCTTACACAATTTCTTTAATTAAGATGTTTTCTTTTTTGGTACATTTTCTTATATAATTAAAGGCTTTTTATGTATAGTTTCTTGCACGGATTCTTCAATTAAGATTTATTTATACTGTTTCTTTGTACAATTTATTCAATTAAATATTCACCAACAGTTTCTTCAGTTAAAGGTTTAGTGTACAGTTTCAAATCTTTGAATTAAAGTACAAACCAATACATTTGCCAATTACGTAGAATTAAAGTTTTAGATATATATATATTTTTCTTTTAGTTTCTTACAGATAATTCCAATTTAAAACAGATTCATTAAAAATCTAATTAAGTCTTCTAATTGCTCTTTACAAGTTTAAACAAAAGACGAGAAGATTCACTTCGTAAAGATCTTTAGTTAATGGATAGATTTTTAATAAAATAAAATTAAATTAAATCGCGTAAATCTCGAATTATTATTATTATTATTATTTTCTTTTAAAGATTCTTGAACGTTAAAAAAAAGAGAGGGAAATTTATTTATCTTGTAAAAATTTTATTTGTTAAAGTACATAGAAGTCTAATGAATGGGATGATGTACATTGATGTATAGAATTAGAAGAGCAGATCTCTTATTTTTCTTTGGAGAAACCCTTGGGCCTATAAAGGTTTATAGTCGGTAGCGAACTTAAGCTGTCACTAAATAGCCTTCCCTATGCTGTTGGCAATTGGGGGATTTCTTTGTTCACAAGACGGAATGTTCCCCCCACCTGTACTGTAATTCTATATCTTTGCGCTGTGTCTAATAGCGGCTATTTAAGTTTTACCCATCAATGGCGGTACGAGCGATGAAAGGACAAACCAGACAGATGGAGGACTACTTAACTGAGCTTGTCACTTTGTCGACACCTTTCTACTTTCAATCTGTTGGTTCTCTTATTCAAACAGTTCCGTTCGACTAGTTTTTGCCAGAATTCCTTCGGTAAGTAAAGATTAATCTTCTTTTAATCTGATTATCATCTTTGAAAAGAGGAATAAATGCTTAAAATATATCCTTATCAAATAAATAAATTGAAGAAACTTCCATAAGGAAATCGATATTTTAGTTTAAAAAATAATTATAGATAAACAGATTTCGAATGTTTTTCTCGTTTTTATGAGTTACATATAGTTTTTTTTTTTTTTCTTCTTTTCTTTTCTTTGATTCTCCATTCTCTATAATCTTGTTGAGATAGAAAGATCTCCGGGGACTAAAATCTTATTAGATCTATCTACTCCTGTCTATAAATTTAGTAAATGCTCTTCAATTGACAATTACCAAATTACTGCGTTAAAATTGTGATAAAGTCGTCTTAGGAACGTTTTTTCTGATTATAAGTGGATCAAAAATTGTAGAAAAATATATAAAATTAAGGAAAACAACGACTTAAATCCATTAGCGAGTCGATAAATTATCTAAAACGGTTGTAATCATCAACGGGATCAAGTTACAATTTATTAAAATAAACACGTAAAGTTCGTCGTGTGGTGTAATTTAAAGGAAAATTTCATACATAATTTTAAATTATATATATATATATATATTATAGCATAAACAATGAAATTTCGAGAGGAAATTGTCTTATTTTCTTTCAAGAGAAATCAAGTGCAGATGGCATTAGATAAAGGCGATAGATATCGATTTTTTGGTGTGTTAGAAGTTCCACTTACAAGTTGGACCAAAGATAAGAATGAATTCTCTCCTCCTAATGCACATCTGCTCTTTTACTAAGAGTATAACTCAAAAGGAATAGGCCTAAATGTTTTTTCAAATTGGTATGATTTAATCCCTGCTTAATTCTTCAGCAATAATTTAAATTTACATCCATACTTCAGGCCTATAGAAAATTACAAGTAAGGAGCGTATCAGTCGAATGATATTGATTTTAAAAAAAAATATACAGACATAACGAACGTACGAAATTATAGTATAAAATTGATTTTTTAATATATATATATATATATTTATTATTAAACTAAACTGTAATTAATGGGAACACGAAGATAAATTTAGATCTATTAAAGATTAAATTTTTATAAATAATAATAATAAAAAACAAGATGATAAATTGATAAATAATGACATTTAAATATATGCGATTACAGTTTCATAGCGCAATAAATTATATTTATTTTAATCTTTACAGATTATGTAGAAGGGAAATTTATGTATATAATTTACAATTGATCAATTATCGGAGTCACCGCAGGGAAAACAAATGCAGCCACAGTTTAGTGGCTTTAACTTCCCATCATTTTGCTTGGGGTGCGTGACAGACGGTCACGTTTACTACTCTATGGACAATTGGTCTTATAAAATCGAAATTTCTACGGAAGAACTAACTAAATCATGTAAATTGTTAACAAAATATTCATCTTTTCTAATGATTTCAATTAATTGTCCGACGATTAGATAGATAGGAGCGAAGTAATTGTTGTAGTTCACTTTTTTGTATTATTGTTACGTCGTCGATGATAGCAATAAGTGAACCATCATTACACTAAGTGCAACAGACCATTCACTAAAGACATCTCTATTAAAGGATTATATAGAGAAAAAAGCCGATAGATCGGTGTCTAAAGTGAAAAAAATCTCTCATTTTAAAGTCAATTAAAGGCAATTTCACGGTTCTTTGGTGTTTAATATCTTTATTCTTTGTATAAATTTCGGAAAGATGTGACGAATTTTTAATGATAAATGAGTGAATTTCCAGCTTATGCGTGGGGGTTTGTATGTATATATTTCTACTGCTCTTATACGGATAATTAATTTTTATAATTTCTTGTGTAATTTCTGTAGTTTGGGATAATGAAAAATTCAATTTTTACGCCTATCACGTTAGTTTTCATACGTTAACTCTCTGCACGACATCTTGAATTACCTTATGTAAATGCTTTTGTTTATAACTTTGTAAATTTTAAATAATTTTATGACTAATTTAAACTGATAGAATATTCTTACAGCTTCAAAACTATTAATTCTGTCAATTTTCAGGTACTAATTACGAATATACCATTGTATAAAATGCTTACAGCAGGTTAAGATCTTCAGAAACATATACTTGGTAAATTTATATTAGTATAAGTAATAAGTTTATAAATAAAATGTAATGGTTTTGTTTAGAATCACAAGGAAAACATTAAAATTATTAGAAATGATGCTTTAAATATAAATATATATTTTTACGTTTGCATAAAACGTTAGATAGAGTAGATGTACTTGAATGTTATTAAGCCACGATACATGCTCCAAAATGCTTTATTCAGGCTTTAAATTACACGAAACGGGTCCTAAAATGCCCGAATTTGCGTAGGTAAGGTTCTAAAATGCACGAATAAGTCTCTCGTAGGAATTATGGAGAAGAATTTCAACACGAAACAAACTCTGTAACTTTAGGAATGAATTCTTTCTCTATAAATTCAATGAAATGAACCTATCTTCAAGCATTTTAGAGCCTATAAGGCCTCGTTGAAGAATTATATTTCATAAATTTAATATTGTTAAGCAGGCCTTAAACTTACTTTTATTAACAAGATATAAATTTAAGTAGAATTAAATATCTAATTAAAATAAATAAATAAAGGTATTTCGAAAAATATTCTTTATAATAAAACACATTCGATTCGGTTATTTATATTTATAAAAATGTTATATCTAGTAGAAAATTTATTCGAGATAAATATTAAAAATAGGAAAATATAAGCAATAAAATGTTTAAAATATAAATACAGAAAGTTAGAAATAAAATGCATTTAAGATTGAATTTTATAGAAATTTAAATTCGCTAGTTGATCCATTGATATTGATGTAAGGGTCTTTATGAAAATTCTTACGCTTTTAGAATGAAATTTCTCGATTTTTTTTAAAAAAGGAACAAGCGATAAATTTATTTATTATTATTTTAAATAAATATATCGACAGCTACAGCATCTAAATCTAGAAAATAGTCGTTAAGCATACTGGGTCGAGTAGGATTTAAATTTATCGACATTATTTCTAATTTGATATTGTTAAAATTATTTAGAATCTCTTTAGAATATTATGCGAATGTTTATAAAGTTGTAGGCCTTCTCTATTTAATGCTTTAATTCTTAATATTAAAATGACTTTTTTCTATTTTCTTGTAGGCGAATTTAACTGATACGTCTCTGAATGTTTACGGCTTTTATACAGAAGATATGTATATATATAATAAATTATAGAGTAAATAATTAGTTAATATATCCTAAAATCGTAATTTTATATGGTTTTAAAATATCCTTGTTTTTATTTATTCTAAATACGATACGTTGGTTATAGCATCCATAAATTGATACGAGTTTATCCGCATCTTCAGCCGCTTATAGAATTCGTTCTTTATGAAATTGTAAGCAGAATTACTTAAAAATTTACTTTAAAATGTTAAAGATACAGGCCTATTATTATTATTTCGCGTTAAATTAATACGGGCCTACTTTAAAATAGACAAAAATCATTTTTTATAACTTATTTATAGCTTAGAATTTCTTGTATATAATATATTATAAAGCTAGAAGTTAATTAAGATCATTTTTTTTATTATAAAATTATATAAATATATACATAAATTGTTATAATGTAAGAATAATCTTTGGCCTTAATCATATAATGTTAATAATTATCAAAAAAATGGGAGTTTTACATTGCGTGATCGCTTTATAGCGAAGTATTAAACGATACGGTAAATCATGGCATGAAATATTACACATGGAAATATCTTTGAAAAGATTTAATAATTTTTCAACGAATGCATTAAACGTTATAATTTTTCACCGGTTTTATATATATATTAAAGAAAACCGGTGAAAAATTATCGTTAAGAATAGCAAAATTAAACGGTTTAAAGATTATTGTACAAAAAGAAGCGACTACAAAATGTGTAATTTGAGCCAAGAGTACTTAAAATTAACCCTCTAAAGTAGTTTATAAGGCTGACAAGTATTCTATTCACCAGTAGATCTTTTTGCCTTGGGGGTAAGCCTGGTGCCGCCAGTTTTTGGCTCCAGCTAATCTGTAAATAAGCGAATGTTTCACAAAGGCTTAGCCCAATTTCCTTCCCCGCTGGGAGCAAGGTGAATGGGAGAATGTTTACAACAGATGTTAGGTTAGAAGTTTTGACTGTTGTGGCTAACCGGCTTCGTTCTCTTTGGCAGCAGAAGGAGTAGAGAGACAAGACCCTCCCTCTGACGATTTGGGGGAAGATGGAGGTACAGACGACGGTCCTAAAAAGAAACATAGAAGAAACAGGACAACATTCACCACCTACCAACTACACGAATTGGAAAGAGCTTTCGAAAAATCTCATTATCCAGATGTGTATAGCCGTGAAGAGTTAGCTATGAAGGTTAACTTACCGGAAGTTAGAGTTCAAGTAAGTTATAGAATTTTTTCTCCTCCTCTTTTTAAAATTTTTATTAAGATTTTATCACGATTTTAGTAACTCTCTTCTCTATTAACTAAGTTGTACAATTTGATAAAAAGAGTACTTGGTATGTTTACAAAACTTATGGCTGTTTTCACACAGAAGACGTCCCTCCAGGTCTATCTTCTTCACTATTGGCTAGAAACGTGTTCAGGAAATTGCATCTTCATTTCCTGCTTTAAAAGACGGGAAGTATCTTGGTAGAATCAGCTAGAAACGAATTAATCTCTAGGGAAATTAATATCTAGAAACAAAAATACTAAAATGAAACATTCTTTCCTTCCATAATTTTTTTATTGCTAAAGAATACATATATATATATATATATATTTTAAATATCTGTTCAATGTATATTAAAACAAAGTAGAGGATAAACCTACAGCTTTCTCACCGTGTAATAAAGCGTTATATCTCACTAAAAATACACAATTATCGTATATTATTTTAATTTTAACAATTATTAACGTATTTCGATTTAATTTATTCAAATATTCCAACTGAATGTTTTAGAAACGAGACTTTTATGTTTAAAATATAACATGTAAAGGTCAGGTCTTACAAAGCCCATTTTATGTATTAAACATTATATTAACGTCATTGAATTTTCAATACTTTTGAAGAGGGTTTTTTTTTTTCTTTTCTACTGTTATACACTTAAAAGATTCCAAAAGAAATTTTCTTTATCTCCGGGCGATTTCAAACATTTTTCACCGAAAAACCCAGTTGTTCTAAGGATAACCTTTCTTTTAGAAAAATCAGAAAAAATAAAAATAAAAATAAAAAAAATAAAAAAATGTGATTCTTCCTGTGTAAAGAGTGAAGTTATTCTGTTCTAAGCGTCAACCATTTGTATAAAGTGCAACAGTCGCTTCTAGATGTTTTCCAAGAATGGAAATATAAATTTTCTATTTGACATTTCCATCCATGAATAAAAATTTTGGTCAATCTCTTTGAAATATTGGCTTTGGAAACCTCTACAAAATTTTGATCTGGTATAAACTCAAAAAAATTCTCTCCACTTTTTTATTTATTTATTTATTTATTCTTTTGTAACAATTCGTAAATTTGAATTTTTTTTTTTTTTTCCTCCCCTCCTTTTAAACTAGTATGAAAGCTACTTTATTCTTCGATAAATAATGATGCATGAACGTTTTTTTTTTATAATCTACAGAATTAAAATTTAATACCTAATTAATTTTACTTTAAATTCCTTAATTAGTGAGATAGAATTCACTTAATCGATTGCCTTTAACGAATAAATATATTTAAAATAATAATAATAATAATATCTTTAAAAATACGAGGAAAAAAAAAATATATGTTATAAATGTAATAAAATAACATTCTTTACTTAATTGCTAATAGAAAAATCTAAATAATTAATTTTTTAATCAAATGCAGCTTTAAAGTTAATTAAAGATGTAAAATATTTTAAAATAAAACCTTAAAAATTTTAGTTTTAACTTTGTATGAAGTTCGTTTATTAAGTTAATTAATTTATTCGTATAATTACGTAATTAAATCTTTGTTCCTTTAGATAAAAATAATTGAGTTATACAAAGCGTAAAAATTTTCTTTAATGATGAGGTCAAGGTCAAAAATAATTTACTGAAGAAGTAATCTGGGGTGGAGTTGACTATCTTTGACGTTATCTGAAAGATTTGAATCTACAAGAATTACATGCAAATCCACTGAGATTCCTTGATTATTATTCTCTAGTCTGAAATTATTATTGCCCCTGTACGTCAGGCACGCCTGTATAATACTAAAATCTTACAGGAAAGATTGATTTACAGGGGCGCTAAAATGTTACCGTATCAGTGTAAATTTATTCTCTAGCATAAAATATAGTTGAGATTTTGTGTGATTTATTAGTTTATACGTAAAAGAAAAAAATCTTAATACCATTTAGATGTATAAAAATATATTTCTACTCTTTAACTTCACACTCCGTTTAATCTGGAATTTCGAACGAATAAAATGTTTTCTGCGTACGTGGACGTGTACAAAATGGAACCACCGAGATATAATTAAAGTACTATGTTTTAATTAGTCTACTTTAGTGCTCGACTATTCAATTTTCCCAGAATTGACGAGGTAATGCTTTTTATTTGTTATTACAACAAATAGGCTAATGAGTTCATTATATATTTATAACATTCATTATTTAAAACTTTGATGAGTTATGATTAAACTGCGACTTTTAACTCTGATATTTTAATTTGTTTTCCTACAACTTTTATACAGTTTACAAATAACTACGTTCATGATTTATTATGATTTTCAATGGTAAAATAACACGGCAATTTATTTGTATTATGATAGACATTTTCACACCAAAAAATTAATATATATATATATATTTTTTTTCCGAAATATTTCCCATCGTTTTAATATTTAAAAACCATTTTTTTAAAGTAAAAAAAGGGATTAAAAATAAAATAAATTTGGTTCTGAGAAAATGCTTTAAAAAAGTAGAGAGATTTATATATAATATATTACATATATTTTTTATTATTTATTCTGATGAATGAGGGAAAGGTTCTATGAATAAGAAAATAGCCTATTTTAGCTTTTAAATTTTGCATAAATATGAGTTAAAAAATGAGTTTTTTTTCTAGAAAATCGATATTTAGTTAATATATGATTATTATCTGTATTAAATTTATACATTATTTAGATATCTCGAAAATATATGTTAATGTTAAAATATAAATGTGTTTATAGGTTTTTTACAGGCTGAAAAGATCTATAAATAAATTAAAAATTTTGTTAATTTTATTTAAAATTTTTTATATGGGTTAATTCCTTTTTAAAATAACCTAATAAGAATGTAAAGATATTCGCTACATGCGGCCTTGATATGCAGATCAGGAAATAATCATTGTTACATTTCAGTATAATGCTTATCTCCTAATTTATCTAAATAGTATTAAAGTCTAACTAATGATTATTGCATAATTTAATATTAATTATATATATATATATAATTGTTTAAAATATATATCAACCTTTTCCACTTATATTATCACGTCAAAATAATCGTATATATAAATATTTTAATTACGTACAGTACGTCGCAAGTTTTAAATTTATTGAATGAAAGTTGTTTATCGATTAAAGCGGTTTAACTATTGCAAATCATTGTTTTAATATGGATATTTTAATAAAGAGTAGTCGAGTCATAAAAACTAGTGAATAATATTTGAGATGGGAGTTATAAATGAGAGAATAAAGTAAAGAGAACTGATTAGAGCAAATGCTGATTACTAGTTTGACGTTTTGATAGCGTGATATCAGCTAATTCTGGCACTGTTCCTTATTCTTTGCTGTTCACTTCTTTCTGAATCCATCAGCACTCCATTTGTCAACCTCTGACCCCGAACTGTACCAATGGAGGGGCGGAGTATCACGCAATCGTCTTCTCGGATCAGTTTGTTACTTTTGACGGGCTGTGCGTGCGTCACGGCAATTCTGTCCACCCCTTGATACCGATATATGCATACTCGTCTTGCATACTAAATTCATTTAATGCCTAATGTTATTCAAACTAATTTTCTCTGTATCGTCAATACATGAATTACTCGTATCGTCGGTAATAAAGGTTCGTTTTTTTTTACTTGTAAACCTGTAAAAATCGGTGGCAATTTTTAAAATAATTTAGAAATTTGTTAGTAAATAGAAGAGGAGGATGATTTCGTGACGAATTAAATATGATACGAGTGAATCATCACTCTTAAAATGTGATTAAGTAAATCATTTATTTACGAAAAGTCCATTTTTTCCTCTCTCTCTCTCTCTCTCTCTCTCCTCTTTATAGGACGTTGATCTACATTTTAATTTAAAAAATAATTTTTATAATATGAATATTTTAGTTAATTTGAATAATTTTATGGATATTATTAAAAATTCTATTCACATAAACTTAATATATTGTACCGTTTTCTTACTTTCTAACGTTAAAAAAATAAGTTAAGATGATGAATTATAATCATTTATCCTCTTCAATTATTCTTAGTTTATCGTAATTAAATAGCGACTAAATATTAAAGAAAGTAATTTACAGTTTATTAAAATTAGATAACTTTTTTTAGCTTTATAAAATATTTTAATTATTATTATTATTTTTTTTTTTAGGTCTGGTTTCAAAATAGACGAGCAAAATGGAGACGACAAGAGAAATTGGAAAGTCAAAACGCGTTACGGACATTGGGTAGTCACGTGACTTCAGATTATTCGGGAGCATCCTCCAATCTTCCAAGGTCTCAATCACCGACTCCAGGAATTTCTCCGTCTCTCGGTACCTGCTCTCCAGCATCGACCAGTCCATCTGGTCCATTGACTCTCGATCCTTGGATCACATCTCCTCTACTCGGTTCTTCGTTGACAGGATTGCCAGGATTCTTAGCTCATCCTCATACCGTATATCCCAGTTATCTGACACCCGCCGCTCCCACATCACTCGCGTTATCCGGAGGGCTCAATGGACTTTTGCCCAATTCTTCGGTCACGACAGCGGCATTGGACCCATCTAGTCCACTAAATCTTTCGGTAGCCTCCAACGAGAAATTGGCGGAAGATCCTCGAAGCTCGAGCATCGTTGCTTTGAGGATGAAAGCTAAAGAACATGTTGAACTGATTAACAAAGGATATGCCCTAGTGTAGATATTACCCTATCCATTAAAAAAACAAAAAAAAACAAAATAGGAATGTAAAATTTCTCATCTCGCGTATCATATGTTTTCGCGGATCCTCTGGTAGTTCCCATGTTTTGTTTCTATATTTTGACCAAGTCATATTAAAATAGATATGAAATTTATTCGTTGTAAGCTTGGTTATTTAGTAACGCGTAGGCAACACCATCATTAATTTCTATTCAAATTAATTATAATTATATATTTTTTTATTCATTCAGAAAGATATTTTTAAGTTAAATTTAAACTTAAAGACAATTTATTTTTAATTTTAACTTAACATAAATACATTAGATTCTGATAAATGTTGTATGCAAAATTCATCTTGGCGAATGATTTCTTTTCATTTCAAACGTTGAAGTGTTTGATGCGAAACGTAGCTGATGTAATTATATATTAATAACGTAAAGGAAACAAGGAAAATATTAAAGAAACAAAAAATAAATTGAAAGAATATTTAGCCATTTAAAGATAGAAAAATTACATTATTAATAATATATAATTTTCATCATTCTTGTAAGATAAAAACTAGATTTTACTCTATGTTAATGTAATATAATTTGAATCAAATCTATGAATAGTTGAATATATATATATATACATAATAAATTTAAGTATAAAAATATAGTTTTAGATGAAATCCAAAAATCAAGAACGGCACAGAAACAAAATTTCGGGACTAAAATTAAATTTAGTATAAAGGGAAAAAAAAGATAAGGAAGATGAGAGAGAGAGAGAGAGAGAGAGAGAGAGAGATGCGTCGTTTTCTAAGAGAGTGACGATGATTTTTTAGTGAATATTGGCTATTTTGTAATTACTAGAAAGAAAATAATTTTATTCGAATGAATAGAATGCACAAGATATTGCAAATGGTTAGGAATATTTCACTGTGAAGAAGGTGCATCCAATATTGCGAATTCAATCTATTTCACTTTCGCCAACACTATTATCTAAATTACATTGTGTTTGCCCCCGTCAAAATTGAATTCTATCTAATTCTTAGAATGAAGAGAAGTATATACTGGAGACAATAGAAGTCTCTAGCCAGTTTCCTGCTCTCAAATCGATCTAAAAACCAACTCTGAGTGTATGGTTCCTGCTTCATATTCATCGCAGGAAATGACACGGTTGCAATTTACTCTGGAATTGAACTGAAGATTCTGAAACTAGACTGGGAGATTAGCCAATCGAAAATAATTCCCCCATCTTCATA
This sequence comes from Centruroides vittatus, assembly GCF_030686945.1. Classification (NCBI taxonomy): domain Eukaryota; kingdom Metazoa; phylum Arthropoda; class Arachnida; order Scorpiones; family Buthidae; genus Centruroides; species Centruroides vittatus. Next base: position 9,126,431 of record NW_027122718.1, read on the forward strand.
ACCTTTCGAGATACTTAACACGCTTTAAACGATTATCTGTTTATGATTTCTAACTGAGAAATTACGCATTTACTTCAAAATATATTCGATAAATTAATGATTGGCGGTATTTTAAACTATCTAAATAATTTTTTAAAATATTTTTATAAAGCATTTTACTGTAAAATAAACTAATACACGACATTAATAACACAGAATCTATACGTGTAAATAATTGATGACTCTCCACTTCAGAGTTAGAAATAAATTTTTCTATTAAAAAATTTATATTTTTATTAGTAAAGAAAGAAATCTTAAAATATTATTTTCATAATTTTCATTTTTTAAAATATTATTAATATTTTTTTTTTAAAAAAAACAGGACTTAATAAAATCTGAATGGTAAGATGCTAAATATAACAAAGTTTACACAAGATTAAATACAATTTATTATGTAAAAAAAAATATATATATAAAAGCACATTAAATCAATAAATTTTAAAGGTTAAAAAATATCGTTTAATTTGAATTTTTTTAAAATTTAAGCATTTTAATTTATTAAAGATTAAATTAGTTTTTCTACACTGGAAACTATTACAGCTAATACAACTTTCAAGTGTAGATATAGAGGCTTTTCCCCCTTTAATTTCTGATGAATTTAAATAAAATATTCATATTAAACACGAAAAAAATTGATATTTTTTTTTGAATATTTCGTGATAAAAATAAGAACAGAACATTAAGTTTAATTGAGAAGTGATTGGATTTAGTAGATGTAATTAAAGCATTTCGATCATTGTGATGAATAATTAGATACATTTAACGTAATTATTTTAAAAGAAAATATTTAAAATGGATGGAAATTTTAGAAAAGGCACCATATTTGATAAATATTTTAATTAAAATACTTAATAAAGTTAAGAAAAAAAAGGAGAAAAACAGAAATTCTCTTGGCTGTACTCCAACAAATGCAATTATAAGTATATACAGTAGATAAGAACTCATCTTATTTTTGCCATAGAAAAAAATACATTAAATTTTATTAAATTATTTATATATAAAGTAAATATTTTATTTAGAAAAAAATTAATTTAAAAAATATATTATATAAAATTAAATTTAAAAAGATGTTATTTGTTTCAATTCACTCTTTGTTGCGAGTGGAGAATTCGATTAAAAATTTTATTACTATTTTTTTTTTTTTGTATGTTTTTGATTTAATTTATTTTAAAAAATTGTAAAAAATATAATAAACAATTTTTAAAAAATAATTTTAAAAAATAAAATCATAAATTTATTCTCAGTTTTTCAATTGTGAGAGATTTACCGAATCTTTCTCCATAGAGATGTAAAGGGATGAGTTGGGAGCAGAAAGGAGATGCTGGGGAGATGAAAAAAAATATTTTTTTAAAAAATTGCGAATGTTATCACCCCTTAATAGCGCCATCTGGTATTGTAAGAATGAACTTAATTATTCATTAGAGCGTGAGATTATCTGAATGGCATTATAATGCTTTGCTTTATGCATTCTCTATCAGCATCGTTAGAAAATATTGATTTTATCTTTAACTTTTAATACAATTTAATAATAATAATAATAAATTCTTAATTTTTGAATAGAATCCAGTTAATTTTTAAGGATTTTTCTTTAAGTTTAGCAGGGGAAAAATATATTTTTATCTTTGCATCCTGAAAAATTATCTTAATTCTTTGCATAATCAAACGTTCCTTTTATGCATTTATTAATATTATATATTATCTTTAATTTGTTTTATTCGTGTAAAGTAGATTAAATTATAATATATTTATTTAAAAATATTAATAAAAATTAGCAAATAAAAGCTACAATGTGTAAAAACAAATGTTTTTTTTTTTTATTTAAAAATTTTTAATTTTCAATTTATAAAATTAAACATTAAAAATTTTATTCTTTTCTAATAAAATCTAATTTTTTTTCTTTCATTTTACATTAATAATTTTCTCATTGAACTCTTTTTTTTTAAAAAAAACAACTTCTTTTCAACGAGAAAATTTGATTTAGAAAAATAATAATGGAAATTAACGAAAAGAATTTTTTAAAGCCGATCAAAAATTTAATTGTTTTATGAAGAAAATAGAGAATAAATATTTCCATCCAAATTTATAAGAAGAAAGGAGTATGGAGAGATTTACATTATGCAGTAAGTTACAACCAATGAAGTTTTAGCTTACAAACGATGCAATTGGAGAGATGAAAGATGAGGGGGGAAGAGAAAGAAAAGAAAAAAAAAGGAAATTTTTGTTCTAATAACCAGTTACTATTGGAAGATCCATCAACACGATATTAGAAATGAGATTCAATGGAGCAGAGTCCAGCTGTAAAATTACAAACGTTAAAAATGATTACTGGTTGTGAGTAAATACAGTCGATAGCCGGCGGCTAATGGACAGGAGAGTTTTTCTCTCCTCCTAACTTAATTACACCAACAAGTGGTGAGGGTGGAAAACCCATTTTCTCTCAAACGTTCCGTTGAATCCGTTTAGCGACTGAACGGACTCTCAGTCGGAAGGGACCCAATTTTTGTCGTCCGGAAACTCAATTTGCAGCTCGACTGGCGCCAAGACAGTTACACAAATTAATGTTGAACTACGGACGATTTTCATAAGGACAAAATTAAATCACGCTGCCTCCAGCTAGACGAGTTCGTTACTGAGGCCTGTAATTAAACATTAAATTGTTTCCATCTTAGCGTCGACCGTATGAGGCCACATTTCTGATAATGACCTCTCGACGTCGAGCGATATAAATAAAGCTTGACTCGTAATTGACATCTACCTATTGACTCCAACGTTATGGCTCTCGGTTTCATCCCTCCTAACTATAACTCCATCGATTTAATAGTTAGAAAACCTCTATCGCTTCTCATCTATCTTTAGTGATGCTCTTCTTTTAAAATTTAAACGTCTTCCACCCCTCTTTGTTTTGAAGTTAAATGATCCAGAAATGGCTCCGGAGGATTGTCCTTTTAGTAAAATATATAAAATTTATGATTACATTATACATACATTTGCGTGATTTAATGGATTAAGTGCCACGCGTGAGGATTATAAAGTTGATGAGATGAAGCAGGAAACCGGGGGTCGTAAAAATCTTAACCACATCCCTACTAAAAGCTATAACGTGTCGTTTTGGACTAACGTGTTAAATGACGTCTTTCTTGGTATTTGGACAAGGGAAAAACAACTTGTCCAACGGGACAGCGGCAGAAAAGTGGTCCCACACTTTCCACATAGCGAAACTGCATCAATGGGTGGTGAAAAGTGAACATAATATACATCACACACTTCAGTGATTCCCAAGGGGACTGTTCTACCAATGAGTGCACCGTCCATACACTCTTCACTATACTTTATGATGTATACAAATTACCCATTTTCCACATGGTTAAATGAAAATTGGCGAGAATAAATTTCAAAATAAATAGGAGTAAAATAGAATGGTTAGTTAAAATGTATACGCATTGTTAGATAAATTTATGATATTTCCATATATATACATATATAATTACTATTCATTATTAAACACGTGTAGAAAAATTATAAATTGAACCTATACGAAACGAGATAAAGTAAATTTAATATAGAATAAATTTTAAAAGTTTTATATTGTAATAAAATGAATATAATTATGTTAATTCTCATCTACATTTATATTTTTAATAAATGATGAATTTTCTTTACTTTACTGAAGCTAGCTTATTAAGGTTCGTTTGCTCTTCCTCCTCTTCTTTTCCTCCAAACTTAATCATTATAAAAACGTAAACAATTTAAAAATATAAAATTATAACATCCAATTTTATAGAAAATTAACCTAAATTTTTAATATAAAATATAAATATTCATCTCTTAATACTCTTATCCTACACGATGTTAGTAATTAGCCATTAAGATGGATACGTTTCGAGTCAAATTAAATTATAAAAATATGAAAACTTTAATAAAATTGAGGAGGAAAAAAAAAAAATAATAATAATAAGACTTTTTAAACTTAAAAATAATAAAAATGATTTTCTATTTATTTATTTATATATTATTTTCTACATAACAAAAGATTAAGTAATAAATTCGTTCGTTAAACAAAATAGCTTACAGGCTTATCTGTTAGACTGAAAAGATAATATTTACAGTAATTAAATAAACAATTAATCATTATGAAAATTAGAATTTTAATCACTTTATGCCTATCCTTTCATGTACACACGCAATCATTAATTCGAATAATTTTGGATTATTAAATGCGTAATTATTCTTCATAGATAATAAGTTTATTTAATTTACTTTCTGATTATTATTAAAAATTATTAATTTAGAAAATTTTTAAATTTATAAACTGCTTAATATTTTAAAATTGTAAAATATATATTGATTTTTATTTATTTTTTTAATGAATTAAAGCAATTCGAATGTGTGTTTACAGGAAACGTTTCTTTAGGATTTATTGTATTTTTTTATGCGCTTTAATTAGAAAGAATTATATTTAATTGCATTGAAATCCTTAATTTTTCTCATTGGAATGTTTCCTTGTACAAACAATTACATAATTAAGATTATTCGAGTTCTTATTGAAGTGTAAAATAAGGAAGAATCTTAAAAAAAAAGTACCATTGATGTTAGAGTTAATTATAAGCTTTCGGTTTATGTATATTGTATTAGGTATAGTTTATGAATTGAAGTTAATGAATTGCTTGAAAAGACATCACTTGTTGATGCGAATATTGAAGGACTCGGCAATAAAAATATATTAATTAAAGGTCTGATCAAATATATTTTGATTGACTACTAGAAAATAATAATTTTCATTTATCTATATTTACAACATGTAAGGAAATGTCAATGATAGAATGATTGTAGCTTACGTACAGGATACTTTTGTAGAGGAATAAATAGTAGTAGAGTGAGAATTATGTTAATAAATTTATTTTAAAATGCTTTAAATTTTATAATACTTCCTGGATTATATATAGAACGTTTATTTTTACATTCTAGTAATTATTATTTTAATATATTTCGCTTAAATTCTGGTTGTAAAACATTCCAAATCTGTGTTTAAGTTACTACTCCCTTTACCTGGAAAGATCGCCTGGAGGTCCTCTTAACTGACAATAAATGGGTAGATTTCGTCTATAAGTCCACCCTTATTTGTTTAGCTCGGCCTTCGTCTGAAGTCCAGATAAATGCAGGTACTCGGTTGAACTTCGAGTATTTTTGGGTGTCTTATCACCTCTATCTCTTCCATTGTAACGTCAATGCTAACGTATAACAGACTGAATACTGATATAAATTAACCTACTTTAAATTGTTCTTTTCGGTATGATATATACATTTTTAGGCATGTTTTGTTTAATTTATTGCAAAATGATGAGATTAAATTTATGAAATAATAATTTTTATTTAGTTTAAGCTTAACTGAAGGGGGGGAGATACTAGTTTAACAATGTAGATTTAACCCATAAATATTCACTCGATACATTTAGAAATTCAATCTATAGATTAATATTTCATATATTAAACGTTTATTGTTTATGTTTGTCATCGTCCGTATTCATTATTAATTTATATTTGCAGTCTGTTTAAGTTTCACAAATTAATATATACGAAATGGAACGTAGAGAATACACAAAGGATTAGTTTATTTTTCCATAGAAGCAGAAGAAGCGTAGGAGCAATTTGGGAGGATCTTCGAAGGATATCGATTGCTATCAAACGATGACACTTCAAATATATTTTACGAATAGAGTCTTGGACATCACTAACTAGATGGCGCTATTCGTATGCCACACCAATTTACTTACCTTGTTGAATTTAACGCTTGATTTAAGCATTCTCGACGTCATTAGTTTAATTCTGTTTTCGTTCAGAATTAACTATTCTCGACTGACGTAAACACACACGTTTTATCAATTCTTAAAGGAACGTAACTTTGTGTATAACTTTAAACAAGCCGCATCCCTTAGTAAAACGTGCAACATCCCTCGTTTCGAATGTCTTCAGCTCGAAGAATTCAAATTTTTTAATAATAAATTCAAATTAGAACATCTTCTCCTACGATACAATTGTCATTTTGCTTAAAGACTGTGAGTAAGTATTAATTATAAGGCATTTAAATACGTTAATTTTAATCCCAGATTACTCGTAAATTAAATAAATATAAATTATATACAAAATTCTAATTTCTGGTCGATTTTCTCAACGAAAAATATAATTTAAACATTAAATAAATATTTTAATATTCGCGTATCAGATATTTGAATTAGAAATTAAATTTTTGTAATTGTTAATAAAATAAAAAAAGATGATAAGTATTTAACGATGGAAAAAGCGAGAAGTTAATCGTGTCCAGTGGAAGGGAGTTTTTTATTTATTTTTTTCTTGTTTTGAAGAGAGAGAGAGACGATCTCGAGATGCAGAAGAAGCGATGCAGTTAACTAGATCTAGACTTTGCAATCAAGGATGACTGGTGGAGGAGATAAAAAACGAATAATATACATTAGGGAGGAAGATGGAGAGCACGTGATAAAAAAAGAGGTAAGTGCAAAAAAAGTCGCGTCTGAGAGCTTTCCTGTAACACCTCCACTTGACTGGGAGATGGAAGAAAGTTGGACATTTACCAGTTGGTTCAATCCAGCATGAATAACTAGTAATTCCCGCTTTAGAGGATCCATCAGTTCGCTTGGCTTCCTCCCGGGCTCTCTGCTCCGTTTCTCGCAAACAATTAATATGCCGTGGTCAATATTTACCTGGCGTTTTAATTAATTTTTGAAAAGTTTCTGATCCAAGCCGGAGAGAACTGCCACGTGGGATGCACAAGGAGGAGGCGAAGAGACGAGTTGCATCCCCCTCTTTCTCCCTCGTTCACTCTCAGGACCTATTTTCTTCGCACACGGATAACCCGTGAACGTGGTCAAATATTGACTTAAGCCGGAAGCCGTTTCTCCAGCCTTGCTCCTGCAGCCATTGCATGCACGAAATGGCATAGGGAGAGCTCTAGATCTGGCCAGATCGACTGTATTCGCGCATGCTCAACTGGTCACCTAATGAAATAGGTATTTACTTATCACTTTTCCAATTGGCTGGCATTGGAGCGATAATGGCCGTCCTTTAAAGTCATTTTCTGCTCCACTGCCGTCGAGCTCCTAAATTAAAATCAAATCACCAAGACTGGAGAAGTGGGGGATGGCCTAATCTGTCCGCTGTCCTCCCCCTCTTCACCGACAACCCTCGATAGCCTCTGGACACGTTGCAGTCGGTTTATTGGAAGTGATGGGGTAGACGTAGATATGGACTACGCGACACGGAAAACCGCTCGTTTCTGTAGGAACGACTGCGTTGTTCTCTCTCTCGTCCCCCCGTTTCGTTTGACGGAGATGGGCATTGGCAAGTTTAAAATCGGTGACAACATAGAGTTTAGGTGTCGGGCTACCCCTTATCGAATGTGACGTTCGGGATTGGCTGCTAAGTAGACAGACAACAAAGCCTATCTACTCCCTCTTCTATCGCTTGGCGAAAACAGCAAGATAGGCCTGGGGGAGGATGCTAAATTCGATTTCGACCTTTTCGATATTTGACCGTGTCAAAAGCTGTTTGGATGGTCCCCTAAAACGACTCGTTTGTAACTTACCATAAAGCTTTCCAAAGGCAAAAAGAATGCCTTCATTTCTTCTCAAAAAATTGCGTTTTTCTTCCTTTTTTCCCCTATAAATTCCTCTTCCATGCAAACAAAATTTCCCGAAATCTTATCCGTCTTTCTGTCGATCCGACAATCAATATATTTTCTTCAATATCGAATCTAACATTAACAATAACAAAAATTGCAGCTTCAAATTTAATATTTTTAAGGTTTTACACGTTTGGGGAATTGAAAATTTTAACTACTTTTTTATTACACAAATGTAATATTTTTAATTTAATTTACATTATTTGCACTACAACGTACTCTCGTTTAGTGAATCATTAAGCATTGCAGCTATAGCAAATCTTGCATTATGTTGTAAACATTGCATCCATTTAACTCTTTGGTCAGTCTCGTAATTGCAATAAACCCAATATAAACCCGTAGAAAACCATGCAAACTAGGAAATCTGTAGATAACCATTCACTAAATAATATATATATTTTCACTGAATGGGATGCAAAATTGTAAAATCGAAGAGTTTAAAATGCTTGCATGAAAGGATAGGAAGATAATTAATGTAGAAAAAAGGAAAGAATGATCTTATCTAAGATCATTTTCATCTATAGAAAATTTGTTTCCGTGTTGTGTTGTCCAACTCTTTATTGGCTATTTATAAAAGCTTTTAGAGAGGAAATCGAAATTCACTGTTATATCTAATGAGCCTATTTGTTTTACTGTCACATGTATTTTACTTTGACATTAAATAAATAAATTTCACAGCAATGTGTCAGCAAGGTAGAACCGTTCCTTCTAAATTTAATTTTAAACTCTTTCGTCACAACAGGATTTATTTAGTTAAAAGAATTAATTAAATACTCCAGTTAAAATTAAATGTTTTCTTACACGGACAGCTGCTTACGTTTCCTATTAGATATTAGAATTTTATTTTAGTTTTAAAGTTGTTTTAAATATATTGGAGGGGAGGAAATTTTGAAAGCTTCCGGGCCGTACAGTACATCTGCTAAATTTTTAATGAATAAATTGAATGATTTTTGTTGTGGTTGAATGTGAATTGTTTGGAACAGGTGCTAGAAGTCTTTCTTCGGAACCATCGTTTTATGTCAAGAACATTTACTGTAACTTCTTTACACAACTATAGATCATTTGTAACAGATGTGACAATGTACCCCGCTAGGAAGCTTTGCAAAAGAATATATTATTTGTATACAGAAAAGGATGAACGTTCTATCGAGAGGACAAGACAGTTTTTTAACACATTATTCTCTAACATCATTGTAAGTTAAACAGCACATTATTTAACAGTATTACATTTGCAACAACGATTCTATGAATGGGACTGACCTGAGGGGGGAAGTAATAGCCAATGTCCCACAAGAATGAGTCAGGCTTGTGTTTGCTTTCCAACTTTACGTTTTGCGGGGGGGTTTCTACCCCCTGTCGGTAGGTGGTGAGGCAGAGGACGCCGAAAAGAGCAGACATTTTGTAGCGAGGCAAAAGAATTGAAAAGTCCATACATCGGCTTAGCAGACGGCAGACACTTGTGTTCTCAATAATCCTCCCTCATCGTGAATAGTTTTTGAGGTACTCACGGAAAGAACTCTACTGTATTTGCTGTCAAATGTGTCTACTGACATAATCTCCCCATGTCATCGCGCGATGAATTCTACATCGGCACAAGAGGTGTGGATCAAAGCCTCTTGCTATAGACTTTGGGGTGATAATGTTGATTCAATGCACTTTATTTCCGTATAAGGGGAAGGAAACGCAACCGACAAAGACGTCATAGGGGTGACTAAAATCGCACAACCATACATAACATGCATATTCTAGTATATAATCGCTGAATATGCACAAAGAATCGCTGTTTCTATCTCTTTTCGGCTATTTGCAATCCCCTATGTACGCAACCGACTCAGCGGTATTTCTGAGGATTTAAAATGTCTACCCAGTGGTTGCATGCCACTGAAATTTCAACGTCTATAATCCTTCTCAGTCAAACAACAGAAACTAAAGGAGGCGAATGAATTACAGAACGACATACCTTCGGGCAACAACCGCAATAACCCGGTTTTTACCGGATTCACTTGGAAAATGTAATAACTTCTACTCAAAACTGCTGGATTTTTTCCTTCTCTTCTCTTCACTGCTTTTCAAAGATTAAAGTTTGTTTCCGGATTTAACCCACGATGGGGAGGGGGGATTAACGCTACCGGAATTAATCCCTTTGCGCGGAAAAATTGTCGACAAATTTCTTTCTCTTTCAACGTTCATCGTTTTCTGAATTGTAAGTGAACCACAGGAAATCCTTCTGCACGTTCCTCATCTTCTACATCAAAGAAGAAAGTCCCTTCCGCAGGCGTTTCCGTAATTCTTACAAGTTATTAAATTTTCTGTTTACTTAAAACTAAACGAAACGTATCGGGTAATCTGTAAAGCTGCTAGTTTTTCTCTTGGATTACACACGCACTATTCTTCCTACCCTGACCGAATGATGTTCAAATCTGCGTTCAATAAATTCTAATCACTTTTTTCTCTTTTCTCATTCAGATCATCTTCAAGACAGATTTTAAAATATTCTTATGTTCAAGCTGCTTTTTGCAGTTAACTTAATGTTGTATCAATATTTATTGTCCTCTACAACTGACTTAACACCTTTTTTTCCCTCACTTTTTTATACATTTCTAGAAGATGGCGACTCTTCAATCTTTAACAGATGCTTATAATTGGATCACAACCCAGAAACGTTTCTTAAACGGCTTATTCTCCCCCTTTCATACGCTCAAAATAAAGGTGTTTGTTACCTTTAATGTTGACTAAATATATAAAATAAATATTTATCTCTTTAAAAAACCTTTTATCATATTAAATAACTGATTTTCTTTTTAAATATTACTCCAAACATTTCTTTAAATATCACTACTACAACGTTATGTAATCCACGCTTCACAACTTAGAATTTTTAATTAGAAACAATCAAAAATTAAATAACGATTAATTTATACTTTAAATAAATAAAAATTAAATTAATTTTTCAACTTTTATATATATATATATATATATATAATAAATTAAATCTCAATGTAAACCATTTTTATGTGACTCTTCGCACATTTTCTCCTGTTATCCGAGAAGAAATGTATTTAATTAATCTGCTTAACTACGATTTGACAAAAGATTATATCACACTCATTCACATGATCTTTATCATTTGTTATTGAATATGATATTAGCTTCCTCTAATTTATGTTCCTCACACTTCATTTTGATGCAAAATGACTGGAGGCTGTGGAGCGTTACTGCAAGATAACTCTCATAATATTCGGTAAACCTTTATTTTTCTCGATATTATTCATACTATAAATCATAATTATAATTAATTTTATAAAGTATAATATAATCTCTTCCTCTCTTCTTTAATAAAATTAACAAAAGAAGCAATTCGAATCATTCCTTTTCACACTTTAATTTTAATAAGTCGCTCCTACTGTATTATTATTATTAATTTAATTGTTTGTTTTTTAAGGATTAATTTAAAGCAAAAAAGCCGTTAAGTCTTGTAATTAATCTTGTAAAAAAACAAATTAATTAAATTATTCTAATTTTAATTAATTCAAGTTGTAAAATAAATTTATGTAATTTAAACTAGAGAAAAAAAATTCTTTTATAAGATTTAGATTTAATGAAAGACAGTCCGTAGAGGAGATAAGGATCTAAACGTGGTTCAAGGAGGGATGCGATTGACACACTCGGAGTACAAACTATGCTTTTCTGTTGCTTTCACCGATCCTATTTTCTATCGAAGGATTTTTCTAATTAAAGGAAAAAACTTACACAAGTCACTAGATCTTCTGTCAGCAACATCTGTTCTGAAATGATAAGATTTACTCACCAACCATCTGACGTCTCTGCATTTGTCATTACTTTACTTAAAAAATAAAAAATAAAATAAAAAAAGTTTTCTCAGTTCGTTCGGTTTGATTTGTAATCAATTTTTCCAATTTACTTTTATTTTATTCACTGATTATTATAGGAATAAGTTAAATTTAGAGTCCAGTAAGTAAGAGTTAAACTATAAGAGTTACGAACTGAAGCGTACAGTACGTGGGGAAAAAACTACCTTAACACTTGGATTTTTTTAGGGAAATTTCGTGTAAATTAGAGGGAAAAAACGTTGAAATTATAATTATACAATGGAATATATATTTATTTTTTTGTAAATTCTTTTGATAAGTTTACATAATATTTTTTTTTAATAAGGGAATTTGTGTTTTTGAATGGAGATATTGTTATTTTTCATTTTAAAAACACACAAATTGAACGATATAAATTGTTTTTTTTTTATTTTTTTGGTATATTTTCTGCTGATTTTTTTAATTTTATTCCCTTATTTTCCCTTATAATTTAAAAAAAAAGTAATAAAATTCATTTTAAATATATTTAAACCCTTGAATATATCCATAAAATTAGTTATTATAAGCTGCATCAAATTATCAAAATGATAATTACTATGTTGATTTTTGAAATAATGTAAATATTATTTTAAAGTGATTATTAATTTCCTCATAAAATTTAATTATAAAATTACATCAACATTTCGCTTTTAGTTTACATTATTCAATAGAAATGTCAAATGAATTTGATTCGAAATGAGAAGAAAATTCGCACTTAAATATATTAAAAAAAAAAATTATATTTTATATTGATAATTTAATAAAGACCCTATACAATTTTTAATCATTTTTAAATATAAATTTATGTAATATTTATATAAAAGTAATTAGAACGTAAGATAAGGTAACAAGGAAGAAATTTGAATGTTTCTAAGAGATTTTCAGTAAATTTATCTTACAAATTAGCATATTTAAAGCTTAACTAATAAGAAAATAAATAAATAAATTAATTAATTAATAAAAATTCTTAATAAATTTAAAATTATTAAGGGAGGATCAAAAGCTATTCAAGATCAAAGGTCACGTTCGTAGGTCTGTCCTACACGTTACAGTATATTAATTTAAAAGAATTTTCCTTAATTCAGATATGTAAATGTTAAATTTATATTAAATATTTACGTATTATATATATATATATATATATATATATATTTAATTAATAAATGATTAATCAGTGAGGAGGATTTTTTTAAATGTAGTTCGATGGTGGCGACATCTACTGAGAAGAAAGAAGATTCGAACCTGTGTCTTGGACATAAAAAAGTTGTATTTTGTTTAAATAATAATTAAAAATTAATATAAGAGCAATAGTCGCTACTCGTAGAAATTATAAGTCTAATTTTTCAACCGGTAGACCGAGAACCCTAGAGATGATGACTATTCTAAAGGGATAAGAAAAAGGTTGAAAAGCGCTAAAATACTTTCGTAATTTGCCTAAATTACTAAATTTTATCAGATTTTATCCTAAAAATAAACGTTTCTATTACGCGTAGGATCTTTTTAAATACTTAAAATAAAAAAAATGCACTTAAATCTGAAGAAAATTCAAGTTTTTTTTTTCTTTTTTTTATCTTATTTAACATAACATAAAATAAAAATATAGATTTAAATATATATATATATATATATATATATAATTAAAAAACTAAAGTTTTAAGACCATGTAGAAGCAATTTTTATAACAATTCTCCATATTGTTGTGGCATAGAATAGGTTCTTCTATGTGATAACAATAGAGAAGATATCACAAAACTAGAAAATTCGGCGTGAAAAATCACTTTAATTACAATTAATTCTCACACAAGTCTAGTATTTTTCCACATTTTTTTATGTTTTTTTTTAAGTCACGAACATCAAAGTCAATCGGAGAAACGTAAATTCCCGATGAGCGAATTAACACATTATTTACCAGAAGGGACTTATTAACAAGTAGTCTGTGCTCTTCTGGCCATAGAATTTTATATATAATATATATATATGTAAATAGTCCATTAAAGTGTGTTTCTTAGAACTGTTTATTCAGTCGAAAGTTATTTTTAACTTCATCAGAATATACAAAAGAAATTCATTGAATATTTTTCAAATACACGTGCGTTGTAACTCGGCCATTTCTCTAGTATTTCTCAGGCTACTGTCCGACCTGGATGTGGCAGGGGGTGGAGAAGATTGTTGTTCACGCGCCTTAAGCCGTAGTAGTTCCAAACTGGAGCATGATGCCGATTTTCCAATATTAGCGAGTCCTAGATAACCGGGAGTAACGGGAGCTCCGGAGAACGATGTGCTGCACAATGTGGGAAGAAAACCCGATTTTGTTAGAGTGGATGTAGGAGGCGGAGGAGGTGGTCCACTCGGGCTCAAACTGGATGACGTTGTCGAAGTGCCGACACCGGAATTTAACATGTAGATGGAAAGTAGGGCAGAACTGAGAGGACCAACCCCCTTCGACCAGGCGGTGCTAGGAGATGCTGTAGGTGGAAAGGCGTGAGGGATGCCCGATGTACCGTGTAGCGCTAATATATGGCCCAGTCCTAGAGGCGTGCTGAGACCAGATAGGGATGATGTGTGTAATGCCGATGCCCACAACTGATCGGACGGTCCTAGCGATAGAGAACCAGCAGCGTTACCAACGTGTAGAGGTGGGGGTGTCGAGTACAAGTCGCTCCTGGCAGCCAACAGTGGTTCGCCGCTTCCCGTATAATTTGGACTGTCTCTGCCCAAGGCTTTTTCTCGTTTCCTCCATTTGGCTCTTCTATTCTGGAACCACACCTACACAGACACAAGGCAGACAAATCTTATCAATCATCTCTCACTTATAAGTATCTAATTTAATAGAAAATATTCTAATTATTACACCTCACATCACGTTCTGAACATTTAATTTCTAAGTTTTAATCGAATTTAATTCGAATTTATATTCTAAAAGCTCTAAATTTGATATTTTTATGTTTTATATTTTTCTAAGGACTTATTTTTATAATTCTCACATTAAAAAAAAAACTAGTTTAGAAAGTCTTTACAGAGAGAAATTTTAAAGGTTTTTTACTCAGATTAATGAGGCATTTGTACACAAATTAAAGAGCCCAAAGCCACTTAAACAGTTTAGGAAATATAATTAAATTGGGAACTTTAATTTTGTTATAATTTTACACGTTTCGTTTATAATTAATTTCATAATTATTATACAGAACAATTCAGTAAACACGAAGTTAAAATAGTAAAGACAATATATCAAATTAAAAATTTGATAAAAATTCTCATAGGCCTACTAAATCTTATATAAATACTTAAAAGTATAAATTAGATCTATGCTTTTTCTATATAGTAGTAGGCCTGTATGTATAAATTCATTGCACTTCATTCATTAGATTATATCTACAAATTTATCGGTCGTTCTATTAAATATAAGTAAAAATTCGAATTAAATTGGCAATTCTTTATTTTTGTAAGTAAAATATATTTAAGAATAAGTTCAATTAAAGCAATATATTCATTAAAAATCGAAGATAAATGCCATGATTTTTGTGAAAAAATCAAGTATCGTGCGCTTTTTACGCTTCGTTCCTTCGCCATTTCTACAATTCCCGATCGAAGAATTAACCTTTAAATTATTATATTCGTAGAAAAATAGCAAGTAATTCAATATTCGAAAACAATTTTTAAATTAATAATTAAATCATAAACAAAAAAATATAAGAGATTCCACAAGTCATGAAGCAAATGTACAGTACAGTACATCTACTAAAAAAAAGAACAAATATCTGATGTCAGAAATTCTTTCCTTCTCTTATATTTATTTTAAAGGAAGAGAAAAGAATCATATGAGGCTCAAAAACCTTTTTTTCCTAAGTATTCAGCAAGTATAAATTGCCCTATCTTAAAAAGAAATCTAATGGTTCTTTTTTAATCTTAATTAATGTCTATAGATTTAATACTATCGGTAAACTTTATAAACTTTAATAATAATTTTTAAATAACTAAAGATTATATCATGCTTCACGTTAAATAAAAAAATCGAATGAAATTCCTAAATTATAAAGTAATTTTATACATGCAGAATTAGTGAGAAAATTCCTATTGATAGAATGTAACACAAGCATATAAAAACATCGAATAACTATTTTTTTTAAACATTTTAAATAATTTAATTAGCATAAGAGAAATAAATTTTGCGAGTTTTCCTAAAAGTTTTTCGCTCAGACAGCCGAACTAACTCAATAAATTACACCTTTTACATGCTTCCTATATAAATCCCATTTCGTTAACTTTGTTTCCATTGCCGATTATTATATAACTGTACAGTACAAGAAATCGTATTGATTCTTTAGGATCTATACAAATATATAATTAAAATTAATAAAGTAACCATATATAAAACGATCCATGCTTTAATTTTTTTTATAAATTTAAGGGTATTTTTTTCTTTTTTTAACATTAAAAGTATATGCATTATACAGGCCTACACGCTTACGATGTATGCTTATTTACTACAGAAATATAACTAAAATTAATATTTTAATTCGATATTTTTGCCAAATAATTAATTTTAATTTGTCCTGAAGATAATAATAAATAAAATAGATAAAAATATTTACAATATAAAATTATATATGAATGTAAATTCTAGATGAAGAACGGTTCCTTATCTCACTTTTGTTAACGATTCTATAAATGTTATGCTATTTTAAAGCATTTTAATTTAAACTTTTACTTGTATATTAGTAAATTATAAAAATATAACATGAAAATTTCAATATAGAATATAATATTTATGTTATTAATGAGAATAAGATGAATAGTTTCTGCTGGAAACCGAACCCTCTCGTTTCTTAGGCCTCTAGATTGAATTTGCAATGGAGATAATTATCATTTTTATATTATAGTTAATTAACACAGTGTTTTTTTAACCTTTATAAGCCCAAGGACCAGTAAAATGTCCGAAAAAAACCCTAAATTATATAGGCCTAATTATTTTTAATCCTACTTGGGTATTACCAACATTTGGGACATACTGTGCTATTTATAACATAATAAACTTAAAAGTATGTTTGAATACATAGGAAAACAATTAATTAAATCGGAAGTAAATTATTAAAAGTTAATCTCATTCAACAAAGTTTTAATCTTTATCAATTTAAGTCTGCCTGCGGACACTTGTCCCATTGTCGCCAATCACACAGATGGTCCGTAGACTACAGGTTAAGTAACTCTGCTTTAACACGCATTTTATATAGATAAGAACGGCGAATAGTTCGATTTAGAGCCAAATTTTTTGAATTAGTTGATGTTTTTTTCCTAGTTATTAACACTTAGAATTTAGAGTTAGACAATATTTGTTTAATTACTAAAATTTTATAGCTTTATCTAATCATTTAAGGTTAAAGTAAGCAGTAAATATCGTTAATTTTAGCAGGGAAAAAAAGTACACAAAAGCACGAAAAGGGGAGAGAAACCTAAATAATTTCTAGATAAAAAGAAATAAATAAATAAAATCAATTTTCTTAACTAATTTACGTTTCCAATTTTGAAGATCTAAACATAAGATAAAATAATATTTATTTTAGTTTATATAGAATAATCCATTGTCATTTTTGTAAAATTGATTGTTTCAAATAAAATTACTATAGGCGACTTCACCCCATTTACTCTTAAATTGCTGGAGAAAGTAACAAATGATACGAGAATTGGAAAATAAAATCTGAGATTTATTTATTTATTTCGAAATTAAAAATAATTTATTTCAGTGTATAGACAATAGATCCAGTTACACACAACTTATTTAAGAGAGTGTTTAAAGTATTGTACGCTTAGATATATTGAAAACAATGATATATATATATTCAGAAATTCTAATTTCCTATGGATTCTCCGGTTATGTTGCAGACAATGTGAGGATTTTTAAAGGTTATTTACTTCTCTAGGCACTTAATATTTAATTTAAATATACAATATATTTAATATTGAATATTTATAGATGCTGCTGGAGAATCTTAAGGAGGTGCTTAAGATGCCACGACTTATGCAATTCTAAATATCTTTATGCGGTATCGAGACATAAAATAACGTATTTAGGGAGCTTTGGGGAAATTTGAATACCGTTGGTAACAACCGTTTACAAAATCCTGAAAACATTCGGAGAATATTTATTAATTATACTCAAGATCATGAAGATCAGAAGAAGATTTTTCAACTAATTTTACTAATTAAATTCATTTTCTAGCATCCATTATTAAATAATTTCAAAAGCAATACAAGAAAATCAATAATAATTCAATCTGGAATGGAGAAAATTTGTATAAATTTACTAGAATATAGAGAAATTTATCTTTTAATTTGTTCCTTCCGTTCTTATAATTGTAGATCTATCCGATTAACACACTATTAACCACTTAAGGAGTATCATATTCAAATGTAATTTTTTCGTAATTAAAGGAGAGAATAGGGAGGGATGGAAAATTCTATATAATTCATTTTTGGATGGATTCATTCTTTCCATAAAGTAATAGAAGCATGCAGTAGGCAATGGATAACGTGAATAAGAGACTAATGGCTTCTCTTGTCCTAAAGTGTGCTTCTCGAGCGGGTAGCAAATTGCTAGGTATTTGATGGATACAATTTCCGTGAATTGAGCGATAAAGTAATTGATTCTGCCTCCATTACTTTGCCTGGGGGTAGGAAAAGATCGCTACGCGAATTAAAAGGTTCGGATTAAACTGTTATCAACTGTAGACTTTGAACTAAAGTTGAGCAAATTTTATTTTATCCTAGAATTTTATTCACGCGATAATGTAATATCTACCTTAAAAATAAATCAAATTTTCTATATCGATGGGCCGATACAGCCGATTTGCCAGTCTAATTACCCCAAAAAAATTTCATAACATCTAAAAAGATAATACGTTTAAATCAAGCATTATCCATTTAGATTTATCTTTAAAATTAGAAGAAAAAAAAATTTATCTTCGACGTATAAATTAGCTTTAAATACAGTTAAGAAGCCAGAATTTTGGTGTAGAATAAACATTTTTTTTTTTTTTTTAAAGATCTATCTTTTAATCTTTAGTTACTATCGATTCTCGATGATACCCTAGCTTATATTAATTACTTTCTGGAAAAAATATGCCAATATGGAAGAAAAATATTTAAGAAAAAATTAAAATAATCTATTAAAAATTTACTAAATTAAAATTTAAAGATGTAAACATTAAAATAAATCTATAAAACTACAAGAATCAGTGGCACTATGCATGCTAAATGGGATTTATCAATTAAGTTCGAGCTCCATTTGCATTTGATAAATTCCATTTTCTCTCTCTCTCTCTCTCTATACAGATCGATATACTTTAAGAATCTAATCCTATAACGATATAGGGCCAACAATACCAAGTTTATTCTTTAATTTAAATGCTAAACAAGTCCGAAAGAATCGAGTCGCATCTTTCAAAAAAAATAAAAAGAAAAAAAAAAATATATTATTTTATATATGGCTTTATACCAAAAGAAGTTAAAATTATTTCGTAGAATAAACTACATTTTTATGTTCTAAAAAAACTGAAGGGGAAAAAAAAGAAATTCCCCCGAATCGATAACAGCAGGATATCATAAAATTTGAATTCTTTACATTTCAAACAATTTTAAATCATTGAAAAAAAAGGTGGAAAATAAATTCTTTTTTTAAGTTTTATAATGAATTATTTTATTTATTTATTTACTAAATCATTAAAAATTTAAGTAAAATTTCTTTAAAAAAAATTCTACAGTTCATTATAAAACTATAAATAAAGCAAAAGTTAATTTGTGTTTGCTGTGCTTTTAATTGCTTCTATACTCAATTGTTTATTTATAAAATAGAACTTAATGATATTTAAAAAATTAAAATGTTCAAGAAATAAAATAAAATTTTCTTTCCATGAATAATTCATTATTTTATTTTATTATTATTATTATTATTTTTAAATTCTTATCGAATTTTCACATCAGCAGAACAAATTTTGCATTTTTTAAAGCTTAGAAAAAGCAGATTTTTTTAAAATCATTTTTCTATAAAAATTTAAAATTAATTTTTAAAAAAATGAGTAAAAAAAACCGACAAAAACAATTTAAACTTGATCTTTAAAGAACAAATTAATATAAATTACAAGCGCATTAACTTTTTTACATAAACAATGCTTGATAGACTCATAAATTGAACTTTATTTATTTTTTAATTAATTTATATTTATTCCTGTAAATTATGTATATTAATACATTAAAAATTCAGCTTTGAAGAATGTCTAACATAGGCTACTTTATTTTTTCTAGGCCTATAATTTAGCCTATATAAGTAGGCCTATCTTATATAAAGAATAAAACCTTTAAACGTAACCTATGTACACAATTTTTGTATAGATTTTTAAATTTAAAATTTATGTAAAACGTGTAAATTT
This sequence comes from Centruroides vittatus, assembly GCF_030686945.1. Lineage (NCBI taxonomy): Eukaryota > Metazoa > Arthropoda > Arachnida > Scorpiones > Buthidae > Centruroides > Centruroides vittatus. The sequence goes on from NW_027122718.1 coordinate 9,146,455, forward strand.
TTCACTTAAATATCTTAAATTCTCAATACGGGTCCAAGGCCTTATTTATACATACTATAAGGCCTACAAAAGGCGCTACATTTGCAAATTTATTGCTATTACAAAAGTAATTACAAATTAAAGATAATCCTTATTTATTATATAATATATAAGGATTATAATTTATTAAAATAAAGTTTATTCTAAAAGAATTTCATTTTAAAATATTAGTTATTATGTTGTAAAGAGAGAAACGTTAATTATTTTTCGGGGAGGAATATTTACATTATTATTATTATGTTTTTGGTTTTGGTTATTGAATTTTTATATAATTTAAAATAAAGAGTGATGTTAACTGTTAAAAATTAAATTTTTCTTGCATTATTTATTATAAAATATAAAAAGAAAAGATGCAAAATGAATAAGCAACAATCCTTTTCAAGATATTAATCCTTACTTATACAGTAGATTTATTATTTTATCGTTGATTAAAGCCGAAAAACCTAAATTTCCGTTGAGTTAAAGAAGGTTTATACAGTTATTTTTTTAAATTATAAATGTTTAGAATGTTGTAAACGTCAGTATTTATAAACAGGAACTGAATATTAGGAATAAAAACTTAAATAAGTTATATTTATATTTCAAAATTCCTTCTCAAATTTTTCTAGAAAGTTTAGAAATCGATTATCGTTTCGTTTTATTTAAATATTTAAATTATAATATTTAAATCGGAACGAAACAATGATTGGTTTAATAAATAAGCGTAAGCGTAACTCCGCCTACATCTATTTCTTAAACCAATCGACGTTAAGACAATCATATTATCAACTAATCCGAAAGCCTATTTTTGAATTTAAATAATAATATTATTTTTTAAACTTTGTTAAGTAAATAAACGGGTCAAACTTTTTAATTGATAAATATATTTTATAAATAAATCCTTAAAAATTATAGACCTACGAGTTATTAAGCTTTAAGTCTATGGCCTAAACAATTTTATGTTGTTTTTAGAGGTTTAAACATTTTAAAATTTATATAAAATCATTTTTATTTAAGTAAATTCTAATTAAATGCGGGTTTATTTTTTAAGATTTTAATCATATTTTTATAACTTTTAGCTTTATTTTCACTAAAGTTTTCGTAACCGTTCGATTGTAAGATAACTTTATTCGCCTGAAAGTATTATCTAATTAGAAATTAATACTGTGAAATAATGTATTAATCAAAGATTACAACGAACTTAATCACTAATGGAAGATTTATTAATAAAAATGACATAGATAGAGCAACGGGAGTCCGCAAAAGAGGAAAAACGGGGCATTTACCCTCTCCTGGGATCGAATAAAAAATTAATATGTAACCTTACGCCTCGACTATGAGACGTCCTGTCTGTCTTAAAAAAAACTAAAAAAATTAAATAATTAAATAAAAATTTATTGATGTAGTTATCTGGCTTTAAGCTTTGTCCCTCCCCGGAAAATTTTCTGCCAACGTTCATGGATAAGGCCTACATTAATGCAATCTAACAACTTTCTAGCAATTAAAAAATCATTTAGAATTAAATCAAAATGAAGTCGTAACCTATAAACACATCTTTAGAATAATTATATAATTTTTAAAAAGTCTAGAAACATTTTAGAAATTCCAAACTTTCACCTATTGATTTACCTATTGAAACTTTTTATCTGTAGTTTAAATAACATTAAAAAAAGGTTTAAAAAAATAGTTTTAAAACAGTAAATGAACATAAAAATCCATTAAAAGTGACAGTAAATTGATAAATCAAGAGAAATAAATCCATAATCGACTCAATTGGAAGGATTAGGCCTACATCCCATCTAGATATAATTGCGAACGGATAAAAATTGTTTACTTCAACAAGAGATAGAATGATTAGTAAAAAAGATAAAGTCTACGAATTGTGGTGATTTATCAATCAAAATCCATTCTTTACCATTAAAATATAGAGAAAATTTATTATGACAGTTCGGCATTACTTTAATTGAGTTACACGAACGAAGACGGATTCGTGCATTATTAGCTATTTAGTTAATAGCTTTATCACAGTTTTCTAATTATAAAATAATAAAGGAAACATTCGAGAAGCATCATTACTTATGATATTATAGGTTTATATATATATAAACTAATTATTAATTCCTTTAACCTAGCGATGTAATGAAGAACTTTTACATATCAAAACATCATATTCTCTACTTCGATTTTTCTCGATTTTAATTTAGGATTTAGTTAAATTTTTTTTATCTTTTTTCCCCCTTATTTAAAGAGAAATTATCGATTTAAGTTACCTGTACTCGTGCTTCACTCAAATCCAATCTCATTGCTAGTTCTTCGCGAGTGAAAACGTCGGGGTATTGTGTTTTTTCGAATGCTCTTTCTAGTTGATGCAATTGGTATGTAGTAAATGTAGTTCTGCTACGTCGAATTTTTCTCGGTTTATCTTCGTTGTCACGAATTCCACCTTCTTCCGAGTTAGTTTCAGGTTTCGATTCTTCTTGAGATACTTTTTTTCCTACGTTTTCTATAGACTTAACATCAGAAGATCCTTTACCACTTCCTGTATTTCTATTCACTTGAAAGGCCGTAACGTCATTTCCTGAGTAAATAAAATCGCAATTAAATATTTTATAATTATAAAACGAATGTTTTTATTATTATTATTATTATTTATTAAATAACATATTTTCTAACGAAAAGTTTTGATAATTTCGTTATTTTCCCGAAAACTGTTTTAGAAGGGGGGAAATGTTGTATCCAATCGAAGAGGAATCCTATATTTCACTTCAAAATTACTCCGGAAACACCGTTAATTAAAAACTTTTAGTAATGTTACTCAGTCCCCATTCATCTCTCAATATGAACGTCAAAATCTACTTTCGAGTGAGCTTCAAAAACTGACTCTCTCTAACAAATTATCCAGTAATAATTTCAGTTAGGCGACTGTGTCATTTCCAGTTACTCATTAGCACGTCCAACATTGCTGATGGTTTGACTCGTCTCAAATTATCCCAGTAATAAAATAAATTTTTTATATATATATATATATATATTTTTATTTTTATTTCCTTCTTTCCCAATTTTTCACTTTGTAATATCAATAGGGGTAGTGCGCGCTTACGTCACAGATGCTTAGTAATTACGATCGTTCATTCTGTTATCACCGCCAGGCAATCCAAACAGAGTTTCTGTTGTCTTCTAGATTTTTTTTCCCTTTCCCCTACTTCTTTTTTTATTTTTTTGTTAGGACCAGAAGACGGTATTTATTAAAATCTGACTAATGGTTTTTCTCTCGAACGAAATTGCTTTTTCAGCAACTAAAATATCCACAAAATGGCATCTAAAATTTACTTAGATATATACATTTCACTTCTTCGTCTTTTTTTTTTCTACATGGATTTTATTTTTGTAAACGTGTCAAAATCTATTTTAAATAATAAAAATTATACTGTATATTTATATATATATATATTTTAAATTAAAATTAAGCCTGTATAATTTTATACTTTGCACAATGTGTTAACATTTGTATTAATAAACACTTACTTAAACACGGAAATTTCACTGCATTATCCATTTTTTTAATGAAAAAAAATAGAATTTTAATTAATTTTACACATTGTTAATACAATTTTTTTATATTAAGTCTTATAAACGAATAAAATATTTTTGAAATTCAAGAGATTAAAAGATGCTGATTGTACTGTACTACAGTACAAGAAACCAGTCTTTTCTAATATAAAATTAAACGTATTTTCTTATATAAAAGACTAATTAATTAAACTGATATGTGTAGATAATATAATTTAGCAGATAATTATTCAAAAATTAAATGAAAATTTATTAGAAAATTGTCGTAAAGAACGTCTTCTTTCATTGAACTAAGCGCATTCGGATATGAGAAAATAGACAATAATTATTGAATAATACAAGGAGTAAACCTCTCTCGAATTTCTTATAGTCCTTATAGGATAAACTAACTGATAAATTAATTTATATTTTAGATAATTATAATATTCTGTAGTAAATTCCTTGTTAAACCGTACAGGACAAGAACTATATTTGTGCTTATCAGATATTTAAAAATTACTGCAAAATTTGTAACTTATATAGTAATTTTTCATATAATTCTGTACAATTATCCGTTAAAAGTAACTAAATTTATTAATTTTTAAGCAGAAAAAACATTAATTATCACTTAAAATTTGATTAAAAAGCACCTATATAAGACGAACATCACGCCGCTTCTGCATCCATTCTTAACTGTTTTATACGTAAAAATGTCTTACGAAATGAATTTTAAATCGTATAAAATAAAAAATTCTTAATGGAAGAATAAATATAGAGTTTTATAAAGTAAAAAACATAGAGATATTATTAGTATCGACACAATTAGACTTACAGCAAATATTTACAATAGGAAAAATAACTGAAACGTGTGTAGAACTGTATATAACGAGCATTACAATTACAATTATTATGTTAATAGAGTAAAAATTAATAATACTTTGTGTAATTTATAAAATAAATTGAAATAGGCCAAATATCTTTCTAACATCCCCGAAAAAAAACTGCTAGAAAATTGATAAAATTAAAGATAGAAAGAAGTAACGTATCAGAGATTAATTAGAATGTACAAAGCTGTTCGTTCTTTAGCACTTAATTAAAACAAATTTAAAAATAACTTGACGTGTCCTTTATAGGCATGTGCATGTACTAAATGTATTTTCTATCCCTGTGCTCCGTTTTGCATCTTCTGTTAACTTTCCAAAGAAAACAAATGGGATGAGTTTATATATATTGAAAAGAAACAAGAATTTAACTACTTAAAACTGTAAATATAGTAAATTAAATAAAGAGAATTGAGAAAAATAATATAAATTTACTACACAAATTATTTAATTTATAATATACACGAAGGATTATCGAAATTACAAATGCTACAAATTGATGGGGATAAGTAAGAGGAGGTTAAAGAAATTATAAATGAAAATATAAATTATGATATATTATATTATAGATTAAATAAAATAGAAAATAAATAAAAGACATTTCTTAGATTAATTCAATTGTAAAAGCAATTTACAACCCAATTAACAAAGCAGAGTTTCGGATATTACTTTCATTAAGCACATCCAAACCTTATGCAATATTAATAAAGAGAAGTTCTATTAGAAAATGGCCGCTCTTACGTAATTCAAGAACACTTTTATAAACCGAATTAATTAATTTAGTTTCTTAGAAATTATTTAGCAAATTGTTTGCGATCGAAAGAAGTACAGTACCTTTCTAAAGTAATGAAGGCTTTTATTTGTCTTGATACTTAATGTAGTAGACTGTAATTACAGTACGAGGGGAAGAGGAATCTTCTTCATTCGAGATACCCACTGAACTGAACCAGATTAATCAGGTTCCGAGTCATTTTTATTATTATAGGACAGGAAAATAACAGGAAATGACCAAGATTTGCACAATCCGCATAACTATACAATCCTTGTTATGAACTAAGACCACTTCTCTAAGATCAAACCTGTCCTTGCTCTCTAATTACATAAAAATAATTATAATAATAAAGATATTATGAAGCAATTTACTGTGATTTTTGAATGAATAAAGAGTTTTTAAAAAAATGTATATAATAATGATTAAACTTTACTTTCAATTATTACTTCGCCATATTTAATAATAAAATATCTCATGTGTGTTGCATGTGTTTGCACTAGTGATTAAGTTTTATGAATTCAAAATTCTAGAATTAAAAGTTTAATTAAGAGAAATTCTATTGTTATGATACAGAAATTCAGTTTTTTTTTTAACATTAAAAATTATTTTTTGAGCTAAAATAAGGAATTATTTGGTGTTAATTCCATTAAAATGTATACAAACTTTAACACGGAGAAACTACGTGAGGTAGGATGAGGGGATTTATACTGTTAGTGCCGCTAAAATAGAAGGAAATTTTCAAATTTTAACACGAAAAAATGAAATATTTAAACTAATAAGATGAGAAATTTTGCTATAAAAGTGTATAAATTACAGTATATGAGCTGGGAAAATGTATGATGCGAACAATAGATAATCCGGGAAGTAGTAATCATCCCGAAATTTAACGCAAAGTCGTGTTAAAAATAATAATTGTTATATTCTTTTCAATAAACCGTAATTTAGAATTTGTCAGATTAAAAAAAGATTATTTAAAAGTAACCATATTTTAATAAATAAACCACCTGTTTAGGATTAAAAGTACAAATGTAGCCATCTGCCTTTTAGGTTCTCTACATTAAAATACATGTTACATGAAATAATTAAGCTTTGTTCTTATCAAATAATAATAGTAATAATAATAAAGTATAGCTGTGTTTTTGAAGAGGAATATGTGTTAATTTTAACTATTTTATACTATTATTTCGTTTGTTTGCACGTATTAATCTCGATTAATTTGTTTCGCATCCGCTTAATTTAATTGGATCGGAGTTGACGATGATAGACTAGAGTTAAAGGCTAGGAAAGATTATATTTATGCTTTATAAGTATAGAAACTACTCACGAATAATCAGCAATAGTCCGAAATGAAGATTTTAGTCTAGAGTTAAGAGGAAGAGAAGAAGAGAAGTGATGTGACAAAGGAAAAACGTTGTTTAGAATTTACTAGATGCCAAGGATCCGAGTGGATTCGATGGCAGTCAAGAGGGTCTACTTACCACTTCTATTGTGCACACTAAAGTCTAAAACGTCGGGGAGTTGAGCGAGTGACGACTTGGGGGTGGTAGTAGAAGGAGAATCTCTGCGGTAGCACTCTTTGCTGGGATTGAGCAGCCTCTCTATGCTGTACAACGAGACCTTAGCTGGAGCACGTTCTGTAGACTGTCTCTCCATCGGTTGGCAATTTTCTTCTCTCATCTGTCCGCTGTCCGAGGGTTCGAGACTCGCACGTGTCGCGGTCCCGAGGAGTTAGACTGCTCGGTATGTGCGCAGGTCGGGATTCGTCCCGCTTACAACGCCCCCACTACCGCACTGGTCCAACTGGGGACGTCTGTTCTATGGGCAAATATCCCGTTAACGCAATTAGCGACCAGACCAGACACGGAGCACCTTTAATGAAATGTTTGCCGGTTGGCGCCGCCGTCCGATTGGCTGCTATCCCGATAGACTCGGCCGTTCCCACCTAATTTCGGTGCTAACGCGTGTTGCGTGGAAGAGCAATGCGGGGGAGAAGACGGATCCCCCCTTCGCTCTCATACACTCCGTGTTTACTTTGAGTTTTGGACCAGTTCATTACGTGCCTAATCTCTTCCCCCCTCTAAAAGACTATACAATAGACTAGTCCCACTCACACCATTCCCGCTTAAACAGGGGGACGGTTCCCACCCTAACTTAACACTCACGGATCACTGACAACCCTCAGCTTATACTAAGTGACAGGGGCACCATTTACAACACAGAAAGACTCTAATTATCCCAATAGGACTAGGCTTCTAACCCCCGTCGGTATCGGGTTTGGGAACAACCGAGAGAAGGTTTACTGTAGAGGAAGTAAGCTAAGGCTCCTTCTTTGTAAACTTGAAATATCTTCATCCCCTTCTATTTATCCAGGAGATTAGAGGACCAGTTTTTCGTCCATTGGTGAACGAGTCGCCAACAGGACGTGGGTGTTATTTTAGAAAACTTTTTCCCTACTCTTCACTCCGGGGTTCCCTTCTTCGCTTATGTATACATTTTTGTTATCGGAGAGTGAATTCCTATCCCCGCATCTGTTTATTCGGGGGTGGTGACATTCGTGCTATGGAATTAAGTCTTAAATACGTTCGAACAGATAAATGGGGGGAACTAAATATGGCTGCGACTATAATTACGGACTTCCCGCCAGGCAGCGGTGCGACACAAAGTAAGCAACAAGCCTAATTAGGTCTAGTTAGCGTTGGAGTCAGCTGCCGTGTCACTCAGCCTACATGGCGGTTTGTTTGGTAAATAGTGGAGGACGTCTCCGCCGATCAGGTGGTGCCTCCCGTCGACGGCAGCCAATGGAAGACACTCGTCCCTGTGACGTCGAGACATCTTATTGGGTTTGATAGCCGAGGCGCTCATTAATTACTGCCAAAGAATCCATTGTCGAGCAATTCGCATCACGTGCTTCTTCTTCGCTCCCATAATTATATAAAACTAACCTAATTGCTTTTCTATATATATGTATATATAATGATTATTTCTTCAACGCTCGTTTATCGTTATGTCTAGTGAAGAGCGGCTTTCCATTTTACTAATCTCTATAATATTTTTCCAACTTCTTACATCTTCTAATACAAAACTCGATGTTCAAGCAGAATTCTGCATTCTTTCACACTCGAAACCACCCTCTTCTTTCCTCCTTCCACTGACGATTTTTCTCTTTATTTTATTTCATTTTTATACGCATAACTTCCATTGTAAATTTACTCGATTATTATATATTTTTGCACTGAAAATTGCATTTACAATGCCCTTAACTTGATTGCAAATTCACTCCATTCTCCTTTAACTTCAACTGTCAATCCAGTTGATTCTACTCTCAACTTGGGCAGCAAATTCATTTAATTATTATACTCTTAACTACCATTTATAAATCTATTTTATTTTATTGAGTATTTTTATAAAACTTTAAACTATACGCCTTATGAAAACAGTAAAAAAATAAATCGAAATTATAATAATGCATTATAGATTTATAACATGTAAATTGTATTCTTGATCCTTTATTGTTTTCTAAGTTTTGAATTTTAATAATATTTCTTCGAGATGCGGCAGAAATCTAAGGAACACTTTTTCTTATTTATTGGTTTTCGTTTTTTAATATATTTTTTAACGTTTATTATTATATTTATATGAACTTCTATCAGAATAAAATATATATATTTTTCTTAACCCCTTCATATGTATATATAAAACCATGAGTGCATATTCTATAGCCTGCAGGATATTTTTACTGTTTGATTTTAAAATTTTCCTATCTTATACATAGAATTTTATTGCAACAATGAGAAAATAACTTTAAAATATTTAAAATTTTAATAATTATTATCTCTAGGAATATTGTCTAACTAATTAACCTTTATTTTTCTCTTCCCTGTTAATTACTTGAATAAAATTACAAATTTAGTAGTTTATATAACAATTTGTATTTATAAAATGTATTTAATTCTATGCACATTCCTGTCTTTTATATTATTATTAATTTTCCTTTGATAATTTTACTCTGATATAGGCCTATATACAATTGTCACGTCATATCCTTACAGGAACAACAGAATCTACAATAAAATATGCCTATTTGTAAATTTATTTAATATAGGCCCTTGAATTTCTCATCAATTTTGACATATTTAGGCCCTAAACATTTAATTACTCGTATATAAACTATTAAAACCCTTTAAATTTTTAACTCTAAGCACTTTTCTTCACAAGCATCTTAACTTCTGTAATTTCACCGTAGGCCTATAGTTAATTTTTATTTTATTCTTGATTAATTATTGTTTATTTATATAGTTACGGCATCTCAATATATTATTCCGATACCAATTTGTCGATTTTTTTAATCATTACGAATACAGAATGAGATCAGAAAGAGCCTGGAATTTATAAATGATAACCGGGATCAGGAAGCAAAACATAATCAAGATTTAAAAAACTAATAGAGTAAGATCAGTAAATAGTATTATATTCTATAGATTATCATCATTATTATATAAATATCAACGATTAATACACGATAAAGCAGTAATTTTACGTGCGTGTAGGCTATAATATGAAGAGTAATTAATTTCTCTCTTAAATCAAATATAAAATTTATCAATACTTAAAGTCAGAATTGCTATTTATATAATTATAGTTTAATTTTTTTTAATAATAATTAAATTAAATCTGAATTATTTATTCGATAGCGAATGTATATATATATATATATATATATATATATATATATTATCAAGTTATTCACTTAATATATTACGAGAGATATTTCTTTTATCGTTATAGCTCGTATCTTGTTAAGAAGAATATAGCTTTAGGTAATAAAAAACTGTCCTTTTTCATTTCCTATATCCTATAGATATCCATATTGTGTTTATTCAGCTCTTGTAAAAGTTTATCCTGATTTTTCGTTAGTGATCTAACATTTCATTTCCTATTCTTAATACTTTTATATATTCCATTTTGTTTCCCTTTTCCGTTTCTTTGACGTTGAAAAGATAAAATTACGAGGATTTATTTCTTCAAAAAAAACTTATATACTTTTTTTTTTATATATAAAAATTTATGCCCTTAAAGTTTACATAAATATTTAATTAACACGTCTGTACGCTTCTCTATATAAAACTTAAAAATTGATTAAATTTATATTGTGAGCAAAATAATTATATTTTTAGCTAGTGTTTACGTCTCTTTCTCTTTTTATATACAGTCGAATGTTATTAGAATGGAGCCTTTTGTATTCGTTTAACGACCGTACAAGTAAATATCTAACACGAGTTATACGGAGAAAAAATTAAAATAAAAAAAAAAATTAATTTCAACTTAATTAAACTTCATATTTTTATTTTATTATTCTTAAAAGTGTAAATTTGTATCGAATAATTTCAAATAAAAAAGAAATTCTTACGAATAAATTGGAGAAATTTAACATTTTTAAATCTCTCTTGCATCATTGTAAAAAGTATTCATTAATTCGTAAAGTGGAGTTTTTTTAGATTAAACTTGTATAATTTTTGATTTAAAATGAATTAAACCAGTGTCACAAATAATAAAAAACATTTAAAATATAATTTAAGTGTATATTTAGAATAAAATTTAAATTTGTCTATTTACTTATTAACGTAAAAATTCATTAAAAATTGACAATAAAATGCCTTTTTTCTATATTTATAAATACAAAAAATGATATATTAATATGCGAGAATTAGAAAAAATATATAAAATTTATTGTCTAGATGAAAATACATATAAAATTCGGCATGTTAATCGAGGTTTATTGTTCGTGAAGTGTAATTATACTTTATCAGTCTCCAATAGAGATTTATGGATTTTTATTATAACGAAAGGGGAAAATTAAAAGGGTGTATCGCCGAGGGAAGCATAAAGGATGATTTGTATAATAACAATTGATGGAGATACTTTTAAAGTTATAAAAGTTGTCAGCTTCTTAGAAGGAATAACAAGAGAAAACGTAGGAAATATTCGAATCGGATAAAAGAGGAAATTTGTTAAGGATTAAATTGAGACGTTGAATATTTCAGCTTGACTTTATTGAGTAAAGTTTTCTAAGTAATCAGACATTAAGTGACATTCAGTTATTCTATTTCGGAACCCACTTTGAATTTCACACAAAGGTGTTGCTGGACAACAAACAAATACCTTTCAGTGATTAACAATTGCAAAAATACAGATACTGTTGTATAAATCTGGTAATATATATTGTTCAAAAGGAGCTGCTATAGATATAAAGTAGTGTTGAGAAGATATTCACAAAGGCCGGATACAATAGCGAGTGTAGCAAACTAGAGTCAGGTGACACGTGCTGTATATTGCTACTCAATCGTCTCCAACATGGCATAGCTTCTAACGTTATTACATTGTCCACTCCTATTCACGCTCCGCTGCTTAACTGATAGCGGGACGAAAACTGTCTTCGGGGATATTAAACTTCATGGGTTACATTGGATGTATAGAGACCACACGACCGACACGAGGATCATCAGCTAGAAACTTGACGGAGAATCGGCCAGGGTCTAATATGCCGCAGCCTTGTACACCAACCAGTATCACTGGAGCTTCCATTGATTCTACCCTGGGGCACAGTCAACCCAATATACGTCCCGAATGGCAGCAAAATCCCAAAATTATGTTTACCCAGCTCCTCGTAATCACAGCAGCTCAGACCAATTTCGCTTCATTGCTTGGTGCCAGAGATTGCAGGGAATTTCCGTTCCACTATTCCTTTATTAAACAGTTGACTAGTTACACAAAGAAGACACCGAGTTGACGGCCGTGGCTCGATTACCTTCCACGAACGCGTGACACGTGACTCGTGACGCGTGTGTCCTCTAGGCAGGACTCCTCGACATCCGCTTCCACCACCAAATAGATCTATCTATATAGTGGACAGTGTACACAAGATCACCGAGACGACTCGTACTCGATTGTCAAACGTTTACAAACGAAATTCGACAAAAGATTTCTCCAGAAATTAAACAGAAACATTAAATGTCAACAGCTCGTTCGGTTCTAACAAATACATTTATATCTACCCTTTTCTATCCTCATTTTAACAATTATTACGCTTCCTATGCCATTACAAATCAATGCATTTCCAGGCTGAACTCTCGCTAACTAATGCATTCGCCGCTCACTTATTTATTCTTTCTTTTTAATCATTTAATAATTCAATTTTTTCTTAATTTTTACATTAAATTCAACGTTATAAGGCGATATTCGATAGGCTGTTTCGTAAGAGATTCATTTTGTTCTCTGAATAGTAATAAATGATATTGATTTTATATAGAAATTGAATAAAGCGATTTTTCTATAAAAATAGAAAATTGCACAGAAAACAATTAATATTTTCTAGAAAACAGCCACTCAATCTCGTTAAGTTTTAATATTTGTTCATTAAATACGATTTTATAACCAAAACAATGGTTTATATTTTTGTTTTAAAATTAATTAAATATTATTTTTATAATTTTTCCATTGTTTTTAATAATTATATTTTTTAAAAAAACGTTATTTAATTTATTTAAATTATTTTTTTAAATTAAAATGTAAAAAAAATTAATAATTTTGTATATTAGACGAATGGACGGATCGATATTTAAAATTGCCATTAATAGTCAAATAGGAGTTTCTACGAGGGGGTGATTATAGATGTTTGACGTGTCTACTAAAGTGCGATTATAATGTTAAGAGAACAAATTCGTTTCCAATAAATTCACATAGAAAGGAAAATAGGGGGAGGGAGAAAACTCGAACAATGTACAAATGTGCCGAGTGCTTGACGCTTGATTAATTATCTCATTGACTAGTTGGACTCGTTCTACGATTATCCTCGTAAGAGGTATTATACTATAACCACTTAGTTATTTGTGTCGAATGCTGTCTAGAAAAGTGATGACTTGTTTAAATCGTTAATCGGACTGCCAAACTAAGAGCCGTACTTGAAGTATCGCCTTGCATACAACCCTCCAGTCCTTCGACATCTGTCCACAACGCATAATGTGCACGCCAGATGTACTCTACTGTACATATCGAGACGTTACATCTACTGATTGAAATTTCTACATATTTTAAAGTGTAATATACAGAGTATAAGCACTAATTTTCAAATATGTCTGTAGAGAATAATAAATTATCAATAGTGTACCCATTTCTTGATCGGTTTTTATCAGTTATGTACCAATACAAATACTGGATTTTAAACTAATACATAGGCTAGTTATATATAAACGTGTATGATGTGTACTGTACGGTACAATACTAGGATAAGAGATATACGAGTACTGTATAATTCGATAGCACTGGAAAAGGAAGTATTGTTAATACGAGTCTATTCTCACGTACTGTACATACAGTATCGATGCTGTTTTCAATGTTGGTATTCGGAGTGGCACTATTTACATAGGCCTATTAGTATTGTTATCAATGTAACTGGTACTGATGAACAGTATCACTATAATACTACTGATTCAACACCAGTTACTATGCTACAAATATATTCATCGCTTATATTTAATAACTTCTAACCATCTGAAAGAGTTAGAGAGGGACCGGATCTTAATTTCTGTAAGTAAATTGTATTATTATTTATATAACCAAGCCGAATTGTATTCAATATTGTCCTTATTTATAACACATTTTGTATATTAAGCAGTTTATGAATAAATAAATAAAAACTAAACATTTATTTTCTTAAAAATATATTTAATTAAAATTGATTTTAATTACTAGACTTAATGAAATTTACTTATTAAGAAAACATCATTAGAATAATTTATAAAGTGTTATTTTATCTTCACACCGGTTATTATTATTAAAAATTCTTAAAATGTAATTACCGTTCTGATGTAAAAATGCAAATATTCCGATGACAGTATCTTAAAGATAAATCAATTGAAGGAAAGATCTAATTATAAAAATATTTGCACACAGAAACTAATGCAAATTTATGCGTATTCTTAAACCCGATCGTTGACAAAAATTAAATATTGATACAAAATTTTAATTAAATCACTTTCGGCCATAAAATTTCATTATTTTTATTTAAATTCGAAATTTCCTTTATAAGGTTCTTTCAATAATTTCACTTATATCCCGAATGCATTGTTCTTATTTGTACTTTGACCTTGCGAAATTGTTCGTATGCAAATTTTGACAGCAAATAATGTCTATGTAAAGATTAAAATAGGAGAAATATGATCAAGCTAAGCTTCCATCCTTATATTATATCCTTAAATTTGCCTTAAATTTGCCTCATCCTTATTTTTACCGTAGAAGCTGTATGTACTGTGCACGATAATAGAAACAATGGCCCGTCTGTTATCATTTTAACTTGCCATTTTTTATACTGTAAAAATACAATAGAACGGTTTTCTATTCACGAATAGAGTTAGTCGAATATTATGGTTTTAGTACAAGTGGCTGGTCTTAAATTATAGGCAAGGCCTAACCCACAATGGGAGTTAGCCAGGTAATCAATAGGGGTAACTAGACAGGGGCCATTCCCCAAAAGGCTAAATGGTCCCAAGAAATTTCCGAAATAATAAAATCAAAGTGAGATTATTAGGGGAGAGTCTAGAGGAACCAGTAACCCTAGGACCATTCGATTACACAATGATGGTAAGAAATAGGGCTCTTATTTTCACTTTTCCGTACTAATCGTGTAATAATGTTCTTGAATTTTTCTATTTTAAACTATTTTAATGAGGTAAGTTTGTTTTGACGTGTTAGTGTTTAATTAATTCGATTATCCTAATTGAGAGGCATGAGATCCATTTCACCCCATAATGATCCACTTCATCCTTACACCGTGTTGAAATGGACCGTTTTGCCAATATATATTTTGAAATTTCAATATCGTCACTCCCGATAAACTTAAGTGTTTACTAAATTATAATGTTTTAATCACTACCTGCGGTACTTTTTAACAGTACAACTAATTTAATTTTCTCTATTTAGTTTCATACAATAAACGATTTTTCTGAAACTGGTCTCTATCATCTCCAACTTATCCTATATTTTCTGTGTTTATTACTCTATAGTAACTGTGTATCTATGTCAATTTTGTATAATCCCCGTGTATTGTCCTCGTATCTGTAGACGTAGACAAGATGTGCCTACCCTTATCTATATATTTAGTAAAATATATCAGATATTATTCAATGTATAGTTCTTATCTGTTTACGTTCTTGTGTACTGTACAGTACAGTCCTTGTGTACGATCTCTCTGTCAACATGTATACAATCCTCAAGTTCAATGTTCGAATGATAATGGAATATAGTAAATAAAAAATGAAATAATAAAATATTAACAATGTTTATAAGCTTATAAATTATATATTTTTTTTAACATAAAACAGCAGTAAATAAGTGCTAAAAGTAGTTTGATGTAGCGGATAAAATGCGAATTTCTATGTTAAAGTAATTTGCATGTATTAGAAAAAATTCTTATAAATTGCAGAAAAGAAAATCTGTTGTCTTCAATAAAGAAGAATCGATAAGGAATAGATAAGAATAATGTATTTTTGATTTATTACTTCCTTTTCTTATTTTCGAATTTGAGTTTTTAGTAGCTTTCGGCATATTGTAAATCATTCGAGTAGAAAAAATCATATTAAGGAAGACGATTAGATATATAAAAATTATATA
The DNA here is from genome assembly GCF_030686945.1 of Centruroides vittatus. Taxonomy (NCBI): domain Eukaryota; kingdom Metazoa; phylum Arthropoda; class Arachnida; order Scorpiones; family Buthidae; genus Centruroides; species Centruroides vittatus. The sequence goes on from NW_027122718.1 coordinate 9,162,340, forward strand.
TATATATATGCAGAGAAGGATAAAATCTTTTATTAAATTTTTCATATGGAGCAAAATTCGCAGTTCGCACAAGAATAAAGAAAAGAAGCGGGGCAAGATGACTAACTTCTTGAAGATTCTATAGAGAAACAATGGACGATATTAGCGGAGGGTGGAAGATAAAAGAATATATATAATTTTTTCTTTATTTTTTTAGAAATTTCGAAGAAAAGCGTGTAATTAAAGCATTGCTTAATTGAACATTGAATGATTTTTCGCGTCGTCTGTTTCCGTCATGAGAAAGACGTGAAAGGACACGGATTAAGCAGGTTCTCTATTTAACAACTCCTATTCTTCCATAGGATCAATTGGATATTAATGCTTCCTCACCACAGACGATCCGGCTTGTCTCGTTAACCTTAATTAATCACCGATTCACAGCAATTTGACAATGAGGCAGACATAGGACCGATAATTGTGCAAGTTCCAAATGTACGGTGTCCGGACTGGATGCTGTACAGAATACATCATTAGTCGGTGCTCAATCAAGCCATTTGTGAGTACCTCGTCCAAAGTAATTGAAAAGATTGGACAAAATAATTACCCTGAAAGACTAGAGAGACCACAAGTGAAAGAGCTTGTACGAAGCGGCGCGCGCACCACAGGGGTGTCAGCTGCTTGCTAGCGGGTGGTCACCAGCTCCGAGCAGTGCTCGAGTCTGCACATGTCACCGTGTCATCCTCCGATCCCTGTAGAACGGCCGTTTAGTCTGCCTAATTGCCTGTCCTCCTTTCTTCTCTTCGCTTCACATTGTACGTGTGATATCGACAACCAGTTCTCTACATCCCTTATAAACAACCCCCGAGCTAACTGGCAAGGAAGGTGGTTCCGCTCTCTATACACTCTATATTCTATCAAATTGTTTCAAATGTGAATCACCAACCAAATCTCCTTTCATACGACGAGTCGGTCTTATGAATAAATATCAATAAAATTATTCTTTTTTGATTACCCATCTACAAACCTTCCTTCCTCTCTTTTATCATTCCACTTCTGTTACGTGCTCTACTCCATCTTCTATCACTCCTAATAACTTTAAGGCTAATTAAAAAAATAATATACCGTACCCTGTGCATCCCACTTACCTCAACCGTCTCGGCTCTGTCCTTTATTCACTAATTTCTAATTAATTCTAATAAATTATATTGTTCTACCCCTTTATGACGCGTTAGAAACGTAATTTCTTACATTCGTTTCTCCATTTTCATAGATAAAAATCATAAGATTTAATACCGAAATATATAGAAACACAAAGAAATAGATAAACGTCGCTGATCAGCGGCATGATACTCTATTGACATATCGCTATTGATGCTCGTTTCTCTATTGCCTGTGGATATCCATGACCTATTCTCTGTCGTGATATTTGATAATCTTTATGAAATTTTCAATAGAATGATAAATTAAGTCTGAACTCTACAGAATAGGAAATTACGAGTAATAACAATTTATAACATTTTGTCTACGAGACACAGAAACTTCCTAAAACATCCAATTTTTCATTATAAAGCCCCAATATTATACAAAAATGAATATTTTTCTATATATTGGAACTTTTTTTTTTAAAGTTAAAGAGAATTTCAATGCTTTCTTCAGTTAAAATATCAGTTCAGAAGTACGTTTGCTTGTCTGACCTATCTGGATGCTCTTTATACATCTGGTTATGGTTCGAATTCTTCTTCCTTTACATATATATAAAGCTGAGATAATAACTCAAGAAATGCTTTGAATGATTTATTTTCTGGATAGATTAATAACTTAAGGGTAATAATCAAGTGAGGAAACAAGAAATAATAAAGGACTAAAAGCGTTATAGACGAAAGAAGAAACGTATTATATTAGAAAAATTGAATTAATTTGGATAAAGAAAATGGCCCAAAGGGATATGGAGATAGAAAAGTAGTTATTTGATCTTTTTATTTTAGTATATACATATATAAGTTCCTTACTTTACATTAATAAGGAGACGAGATGGGAAAGGAAATGAAAAGTTAGATTTAGGAGAGTGCATGATTAAAAGATTCACCATTACAAAATATCGTGAGTATAGTCTCATATTAAAGATAAGAAAGCTGATTTTCATAAATTTCTAAATGTATTTCTGAAAAATTCCATAGTGATGCAAGGGATGCGAATGATAAAAAAGTGTTTCAAACGTGGAATTTTTGAATTTCTTTGTTTTTGGATCGTATTTATTTTTATTTAATTTAAAGAATAGAATGTTTTTTTATGCACTTCTTAACAATTTGTATAAATTATTAAAGATTTACAAATAAGAAATGAAGATAAAGATCCTGCATCAGAGAAAATTCAAAGGTTTAAAGATGGAGAGAATGCTTTAAATATAATAAAACTTAACGAAATTCGTATTTATGAGACACTTAAAAGCATAAAATTTCAGTATAATTCATATTAATTTGCATACATATTAACAATGCTACGAAAGAAGAAAATAGTGTTCCTAATATGTTGTTTTTTTTTTAATTTTAAACAGGTGTGTTCTTCTTCTATATATATTTTTGGAATAGTCAAGAGCATCGTGGGACTCAACAGGGGTTCAAACGTAGGCCTTGGTATAGTTGTATCAGTCAATACCAAGTAGGCCATTCTACTAAACGTCGAGAGGTTTGGCTCTTATGACTTATCCTCAAGCTCTTAACGTAGAAAATAATAGACATTAAAGAGAGGAGGTTGGAACTGGTAACGGTCATAACATTTAAGACCAAAATTCCTCTTCAAATGTTATTAAATGCTGACGTTTGTTACATGAACAGATGTTATTGTATATTGTAAAAAAAGTAATTATAATTAAACCTAAAATAAATATTATAATATTTATTTTATTTGAATAAACATTCAGTCAATCAGCTAATATCTCATTTTACCCTCAATTATAATAAGTACTGTAATAATATAACACAACCTGTAGAGACGAAGAGATTGTTTATTGCTATTTATAAAGAATATTATTTATATTTCAAAGTATTACGTTTCAATTATTTACGAGTTAAGTCTAATATTCAAATTCAAATGTATTTTTTACGTAATTAGTGTACCGTTTTACCCCAGTGTGCCATTTTTAGGCCAGTTCTCTGGAGGAAAAAGACCAGAAAGCAGTCCATACAGTAAACGTATACTTGTATAAGGTTCGTTGTATAGTATTTCTATATAAGCTGAAATAAAATATAGTATATGAAGGCTCAACGAGTGTATAAATTATCTTTCTCTTGTATAGTAGATAAACAAAATACAGGGATGAATGATGCTTTAGTTATAGACTTACTTGAATCAATTCAAGTATAATAAGTTAAATATAGTGATATAAACAAATTGATAATGCAGAAAGAGAGATAAATCAAGACGAATCCTTAAAATTAGGCATAAAAATGTCCACAGATTCAAATAATAGGAACAAAACCATAGACAGTATAAATAGAGTAATGCTAAGAAAACAAAATAAACCGAAAGAATAATATCCAGTACATGAAGGAGTAATAACAGATACCTTTATTATTGAGAATGTAATAAAAGATACGTTGTTTATGGTTCCCGTTGTACCGTTTGTAATTAGGGCCACAAACAAGACGATAAAGAAATAGAAATGAAAGGTAGTTCCTTTCACAGACAATCAATAAAATAGGATAGAAGAAAACTTTGTTCACTTATTGATAAATCAGTGTCTTTCAACGAAGGAAACTTGTCACGCGGCTCTTACCATTGAAAGGTATTTGGATCAATCAAAATTTTCTCAAAAAATTGATAGGAATTTCGAAAGGTACAGGTAAAAAAAAACATTTAAAGGGCATTTTTATCACTATAATTTCTCAGCAGGCAAATCGCCAATCTAAACTCTATTCCTACGCAATATCGGGGTTTTTAAATACGTTAAAAACGTTTTAAAATCGTTATTAGGTAAATAATAAAATATTTTAACATTCCCCCTCCCAATGTTACAATGGAGAAGTATATAACAAACACATAGGCCTACGTAGCAAAGTTATATAGACGTTAATTATTAAATTACAATTTTATTTATGGAAAAATCAAATAAAAAATTAATTTTTTTTTCTATTTTAATTGAAATTATATTAAGACATTTTAAATTTTAATTCTTAAATTTGTAACGTTTCAACCGGTAGATCGCGACTCCCAGCAGGAAACATTTTTTTTTCCTCCTCATTTATCTTTAATGTTACATTCTAAAGAAGCGCATTGAGCCTACAGCTTCAATTTAATTTAAAAAAAAAATGTTTAACATAATTCTAAGTACATTTATCTTTCATTAAATCTAATAAATTAAAGATGAATTTGTAGTATAGAAGTGAAAAATTCATTCGAAAATGCTTACAAAACGTTAAGCGAAACGTTTCTGCGTGTTATCGGATCAAATTAAAACTATTAATAAATAATTATCAAACGTAATAAACGTTAACGTTTACAATTTTCCTATCTCTTAATACACTTACGTAGAAAGCAAAAACGTTTCGAGTGCTGCCATCTGGTGTAACTTATCAAAATTGACGACAAACGTTGACATACAACGCTTTCTCATATTTATATTAGAAAGTGTTAAACAATTTGCAATTGTACCGTCAGGCTATAAACTATTCAGAATATATATAAAACTATTAATAGAATGAGAGAACAAAGTATAAAAAGCATAGAAATATGCTGATTCTATTACTTTAAACCGGTGTTTTTCAATCCTTTTTTGATAGTGGCACCCCCGCAACTTGGTAATTTTTTCTTGTGGTACCCTTACTTCTTTATCATCATTAATGAAGGATTCAAAGATTCGGCTGCAAAAAAAGGAAGCGTATGAATAAATTCTGGCAAGTGTCAGCGAAGTGTACAAGTGTACTTCTGGGGATTCGAGCATTGAAAACCCCCGAGAAACTTCTGAAATGGATATTAGAACATATTCTTCAAACCATTGGCTTAAGATTCTATTACTAAAATAGCCTTATTTTAGAATTAAATATTTTTAAAATTTTCATCGATTTTGTTGAAAATTTCACTCGTTAAAAACTAGTTGCTTCAGACCACACTGGGATGATGGATCCTGAAGCTTAAGCTTCATTATTTTCATAGTATTGATAGATCCTTCATTGCTTTTAGTACTTTTAGCAATACACGTAAGAAGTGTTATGGTATCGCTCAGCACTATATTTCGCAGCACCGGGTCCCACGAATGGCCGAGTGGATAAAACCACTGGGCCGACTAAGTGGGGTCTTCATTTGTCTAATACTTAAATAAGGGATCAATTTCCCATAAAAGCCTTTCCGAGAGGCAGATCGCCCAAGCATTATGCTGCCTTCTTCCATCAATCCATTTCGTGGCACCCCTGAAGTCTCTCTCTTAGTAAGCACTTTAGAATGCCGCGGCACCCCGGTTGAATACCAATGCCTTAATCTTTCAATAGGGTAAAAATGATCACTCTTTAAGATTTCGTTCCATTCAAATATCAGTTAATAATGAATTGGAATGGGAATGGAATTTAGTTTGTTAAACAGTATGAATATTTTCCAAGTAGTGTATTTTGAAACACACTGTTTTCTATATTAAATTCGAAATTAAATCACAAGGTACAGTCTAAGGTTATTTTTAAAAATACAGTCGAATGTTGCTAATCCGGCACTATTAAAAACCAGCTAGTGTCGAATTACTGGAACGTAGGGAGTAGGTAGGTAAATAAAACATGCACGTAACACGTGCAAGTTGCTATAACCTGTACTATTAATTGAAAAAAGGTTTTAAAATGACACGTAACAATAGATTTTTTAAAATTTATTAATTTATTTCGTGACAAAATTATGTAAAATTCCACACAAATATTCCATATTGGCAAAATTGTAGCGACGAACAAGGCGGCAAATCCGATTATTGGTTCTTTTTCGTGTTAAACAAACATAATTAAGTGTAATACACGTAGTTTACTCGAGTTTCCAATAAATTCACTTTACACTTCTATTCAAATTTTCTAAAATGTTTTATTTTTACAGGGCCGTATAACTCCAAAAGAATAAGTGAGTACAGGGACAATATTATGTATTAATAATTTTAATAGTATGTTTTGCATTTAGGTGTGTTCTTAGTACTGCATGTAATCTGTTCTGATATTCGAGTGTTAATCTTTGTTTGATCTGTGTATGTTCCATTGGCCTGTTTGAATTCTAAATATTTGTAAAACTCGCCCTCTTCTATGGATTCGATAATATCGCCCCTTCTGAGTACAAAGTCTTCTTTCTTCAGAACTCCTTTTTCAATGGGGAGTATTTTGCATTTGTCTGTACCAAACTCCATTTATATATCATTTGAGTATGAAGTATGTGTGTGTAGTTTGTAAGAGATGAAGTTGAAATTATTATTGTTGTTATTGTTATATCTACCATAATTCCGAAAATTGAGTCGATTATGCTGATTTTTGTAAATGACACATTACTTATGTATATGCTATTAAGTATTAAAAACTATTAAGAATCATATATATATATATATATATGCTATTAAGTAAATAGCATATACATACTGATAATTCATGCAGTGAGCTTTTTTCTGTTTTCCTTCTTTCAACATAGGTTTCTCTTTCACATTCTTCTTCCAATTGGTTCACTTTGAAAGCTAAATCTCTCAATATCCTACTGTTATATTCTCATCCCCTGCAGAGAGTATCAAAAATAAGTCACTACGTAGTCTGTAATGAATTTTAATAAAATGAAAATTACGGGAAAAACTAAATTAAAACGAGCATTTATTTATCGTGACATGGTCACAATGCCGGGCTGCAATTTTTAATCATAATTTTAATTTATTTAATTTAAATTATATGCCTTCCACCTCAATTAATACTGTATTACCTATTTTTACTAAACATAGAACAGCCGGATGGCCAAACGGTTAAGGTGTCAGTCTATCGCTCTTAGGACACAGAAATAAATCTAGTCGGGTTGAAAAACCCTAGGAATTTTTCGGAATATGTAAAGCCCCGGCCCTAGTTCGGTGGCTACATTGTGCACCTGGCCGAACTACTGTTACCAACTTTCTTATATGTTCTTTCACGTACTCATCCACTTGTTTCAATCAAGACACTCTCTGCCTTCCCCTACGGCACTTCCCATGTATACTCTTGCAGTAACAGTAGTGTGTATATTGAGAAGAAACCTTAAATAAAGTCTTTATTGTGTTGACCATAATCGTTTTCTAGAACTGTTTCTAGATTAAACATTCCCAAAAGAAATCTCATTTCAAGTAGTGATCTTGTATGGGGGGCATCTACAATGATGCAAGTGATTACAAAAGCTGGAGTGTTTCTGTTTCTCCACATGTAATCTGTAGTAAGTTATATTCTTATAACTTGAATTGAATCTAAATGTGGTTTTAAACATAAAGAAATGCTGTCTTACTTAAGATTACTTTTCACTAATAAATTTCAAAATAAAATATAATTTATCATTTATTTCTATCAAAACAAACATTGGAAAATTGATTTTATTGAGTAACTCTCTAAATGGAACTACAGTCAAATCTTGATATAATGCCAATGAATACTTGTATATGGATATCCTCTATAAATATAGACTCACGTAAACATTAGAGACTTCTATAAACTTCAATATCTATATTATTAAATGCACGAATTCGCATTGCAAACATCCTTACCACCAAATCACACGACTTTCAAGCTCCCAAACTTAAACATTGTGTGCAGAGCTTGATACTATATATAATTCTGATAGTTTAAGATACTTCCATTTAGCGCCAGTCTCAAAGTGATCAAATCCAAGTTTTCTGGAATAGACCACCGTGTTAAGGTGTGCCGAAAGCTTCAATTCTGCCTTTACTGCCGAGCAGCACATCCCTCCATTGATGGTGTACTGGTCTGGGGAGCCATCTCATTATGACAGTCAGTCACCACTAGTGGTGGTACATTCAAAAAATTCTGTGCCATTATGTGCTAGCTTTTATGGCAGGGCTGCAAACGGTCATTTCCAGTAACACAATGGTCAGCCACACATAGCGAGGAAATCAGGGCACTATGAGATAATATTGAAATTACAACATTCGGATACAATGCATGTGCAAGAAAGTGTAGCAAGCCATTTTATATATAAAGATGTTTTGCTTGATTAGTGTGAGTACAGCACTGAACAAAATTAATTTCCCTGAAATTAAAACGTTTTATCTTATTCAATGTGCGATACACCTTTTTACCTTTAGAAAAATGTTTCGTATAAGAATATTTTTGTTGCATCGACATGCATCCAGCCTTGATTGCTCATCAAGCATTTGTGGGATGGATAACTAAGGCTGGATGAGACAGTAGCTTTACCTTTCTACAAATGTGAAGGATCTGGAGTGGAAGATGCAACATCTGCAGAAAACTATAGTGTATCACAATACTATCACTGAATAGCATATGGTGCCCATGTGCATCCATGTCTGACTGCATCATTGCATGTATCCAGGCAAGAGAAGGTCCTACAAGGTAATAAAGACTCCTTTAAATTGTATTATTGTTCCTTAGAAAATTGTCCCTTTGTCATTATATATATGAGGAGTCTGTTGCTTAGCTGATCTGAGACACTGACAACTTATATGTTTGAAGATTAGTTTTGCATACCAATTCAGAATACTCCAAAACTTATAACTAAAATGGAGATATTTTCCCTAAAATTATAACACATTAAGTTTGTATTTTCATTTAAACATCTGATATTCTTTGAACTGTGAGTACTTTTTCATGTGCAGTCTATGCAATGATATTTATCTTTCAGTGACTTTTCACTCCAAATAATCCATCTATAATCATGATTTTTAGAAATGGAAACAACAAATTTAGTGCATAATTTCTAGACGTTACAGAAAATATTCAAAAATTGATTTTGAACGTCTTTTTTTTTCACATAATCACCTAATAGCATCATTATATGACTTAAAACATCTTGAACCTCATTAAAATTCCAAATACTTAACCAATCTTTAATCTTCATCAATGTTTAAGATGTAACAATCTTAAATACTGATGATACAATGAACATGTTTGATAAAAATGTTAATATATAATGTTTAATATATATTTTGTAAAAATGTTAATTACTTATGTATTATGTGAAATGAAATGGCAAATTTTAATATAAAATAATGAATAATTACTTTATTTTACAATTATTTATTTACAGTTAATAAAACAATAAATGATATTTTTACAGAAAAAATGAGAAAATGTAACAATTAAAACCCATATTACTATTTATTCCAGATGATTCGTATAATAGGAAAACTCTTGTGCAAGGAAAAATCAAATTCAGGTGGATCCTAAGGATAAATGAAACAAAATAACAATAAATATTTATTGATGTTTTTCACACTGAAATATTTACTTCTTTATAACAAACAATTAATTACATGTTAAATTAAATAGTAGGTTGATAAAATAATTCATTTATGAAAAACTAATGTTAAAAGATATATCTTATTTGACATCTTCACTCAACGTTCATAATAAATGTCAAATATATTTCAAATAGGTTTGAAAACTAATTTTAATAAATGAATTATATCTTTCACTTCTCCCAAAACAAAATGGTTATATGTAATGAAATAACCCACAAAAATACTCAAAACCATTAAAATTATTTAATAATAAGAACATTTTCGTCTGTTATCCACAATCATCATCGGGTATAAATGAATACCGAACACAACTTTAATTAATCAAATACTGAATTATATGTTTACATTTTCATAATGACTCGGGATATCTTCTATATCGAAGTTAAGACCATTTACAAAAATATTGTATATTTTTGTAAATGACCATTTACAAAAATATTGTATATTTTTGTAAATGGTCTTAACTTCAATATGAATTATATGTTTTTAAAACTGTGAAAATGAATTATATATTTTTCCACATTAATTAATTACATAACAATCAAATTAATTTTATGATGTTTTGTTTTTGAACCTATTATTATTAATATCATTTTGATAGAGGTAAATTTTATTTACATTAAGATGAATATTGCTATAAGAATAAGTTTTTTTTTTTTTTATTTGTAATGAATGTCTTATTTTTAAGGTTTAAATATCAATTATTAAATGGTAGATGAATGTTTATGTATATAGAGTAGAATCTGCTTATTGTGTAATCACAGCTACTATAATTAGCCATCTAAGGTTATACAATTAGGGATACACTAATACTGATAAGTTAAAATGCATTTATAAAAGTTTTACTTTTGTAATCAAATTTTTCAATTATACTTATCATTATCTTCAGATAAATAGGCATTTTTAAGTTGTTTTTCACACTATCAGCCTCTTAACACATTATTGATAACATACAACAGTTATTGTTTTCATCGTTATTTGCTCAGAGTACAATAGCTAAATTACTGACATTTCTTTCTTCAATTACATGCTAACAATTGTTATTAAAGATGGTACTACAAAAAACAGCAGGCAAACACTGAATGAATTACTATTAATTAATAATAATAATTAACAAATCTTCAAGTTATACATTTTATAATTGTTTTAACATGCCCTGTTAATGTATTGTATTGCCATCAAGGAAAGATTAAGAAACCTAAATCCTTTTTTAAAATCCTCTCTTACTGCAATATGGTTCTACAATACATCTACAATACTAAAATACATCAATAAAGGTCTCTTGGAGTTTAATAAAGCAATTAAAAAGGAGCATAAAGTTTGAAATGCATTTTGCATGTAAATATATATATATATATATAAACTAAAGTTTTTGTAAATAAAAGAGGATTTTTAGTAAATCCTTAATTGTTTAATCTTCAAATTGAAGACAACACAATACAGAATAAAGTGCAACATAATTCTACAATAATTTTTGATTTACAATTAATACAGGGTTTTAATGTCGTTCAATAAAACCAGAATTTCCATTAATCTATCTTACTTGCATTCACTCATTTTTTATCTCTTATAATCATCATGAGTATAAGCAAGTTCCAAATCGATCACAGTAAGTGGATTCTATTGTATATAAACATCAAAATATTTTTATGCATGTGAAATTATTCACATGAATGAACTGAAAAGTAAAAAATAAGTTTTCTTCAGTTTTTACAATATTCTTGATGTTACAACCAAACAATATAAAAAAATATAAGCCCGAGGGTACTCATGTTTAGAAATGTTCTTAGTTATACTTTTTATAAGTTTTTACGGGTTTCCAATGAGTGCCCCCATACTTTTATTTTTGGTCGCATAATATCAAGAATAGCATGAAAGCTGAATAAAGTATTTTTGATATTTTTATTTTTGAAATATATTTTAAATTGTCTTACCTTTGATTGCTTTTTATGTCCACTAAGTAATAATTTCATCACAATGAAATTTGTTTTTGCTACTTTCATTATAGACATAATCTAAAACAATAAACAGAATAGCAATTTTTTAATTCTAAACATTTTCAACAAATTATATATACAGTGATATCTCGGTTTTTGTCGATAATCCATTCAAAAACAATTGGCAAAATCCAAAACCGATAAAAACCGAGGCAATTATTTCCATATGAATCAATGTAAATCCAATTAATTCATTCTAGACACTCCAAAATACATACCAAAACACATTTTATAAAGAATAAATATTGTGTATAATACTAAAAATAATAAGAAATTAATATAAAATGAATATAAAAAACTAATGTAGAGAATAAATAAACATTTAACATGGCATTCAAAGTGCTATGGCTCTGAAAACTTTGTTTGGTCCCATGATGGAGCTAAAAGGAAAGGAAAGCAATGGAATTGTTTGGCTAGAAGTGTGGGGTAATGCTCACATGAGAAACAATGCCACACTGAGCAGAAAAACACGTGGGTCGCTCTATGTTTTTGCAAAATTAGCAGGAGATTGAGTGAACACGCCGACGAAAACAAAGAAATTTTTTGTGAAAAAAATAGAACCAACAATAACCAAGGTATTACATTACATAAGATTTTTCATGTTGAATTAGAATAAATTTGTTAAAAATTTGTGAGTATTTTAACAATTTATTAACTGATAAACTGAATTTATAAATATTCAGCTTCATTTTCATATAATTATTATTATTACAAAAATGTTAACTAACTGTCAGACATTTTTGAAAATTATTTCTATTTTTCTTCTTAACAACATATTGAAAGAAATTCTCAGGATCATCCAAAATAAACATAATTCCAATAGAAAAAATTTGATTATTATGATCTTAAGATCTATTTCTCCTAAAAGTAACTATTAATTTTTATAAATAACAAACAAAGTAGTTATTTAAAAATAATAGTGACACAATTCTCTATCTCGGTAAATGCAGAATTGATAATATACTTATTAGCAGCTACATCTATATGTAAGTAAGAAGCAATTTTAATCTCAATTACTGCTTGGTAATGATTAAAACCACAAAATATGAAGAGAGATTGATAGTAACTGCAATAAAATAAGTGATAATCTCAGATTTTTATACATCTCATAAATGATAAACTAAGTAAAATGACATTAAAAATTCTACTATATTAGTAAGAGGGAAAACATTTGAAATCAATTATTACTGATAGCAATGTTCTATCCATGCATCATAAAAATACTTTTCTAAATGTTTTAATGCTCCTTGCTGTATATTAAATCTCTCAATTTTACTCCTATGATTAATCTTTGTCCTAAATTATTCCAAAAATGTGCATTTTGTTTGAATATCTTTTAATAATTGATCTCAGATTAATATTTAAATGTGGGGTAGAAAAGTCAGTTATACTAGAGTCATTAATTTAAACTGAGCATACAAGATTATAATTTTAAACTATGTAAAAAACATTATAAATAATACAGCTGTTATTGACATTCTGAATCTCTTTAACTAAATAATAATACTATTTTGATATCATAAAATGTCAATTTGTAGTTTAAATTTTAATGTTTAATACAATATTCAAACTGAACATTATGCATTATGTAAAATGAAAAATATAGCAAAAAAAAAAATTATTTTAATGACATTTTACATAAAAATAATTTAGCAAGTTTCATTAAAAATAAACAGTTAATGTATAATATTTATATTTGTAATGAAAAATATCAATAAAGTTTATACACAGTAAAACTAAACTTTCTGTGTAGGTTCAAAAAACAATAGAATAAGGGATCAAAAAATAAATAGATGAAAAATTTTCAACATAATGCAACAGATCTGATGCATAGGATTACAAACAACAACAACAGATTTCAACAAATAAATACAAATAAATTCTGTTCTTAAAATTTGAAATACAGTAGAGCGTCGTTTATCCGAATCAATTGGGAACTGGGGTTGTTCGGATAACCGATTATGTACGAAAAAATATATTAACCTATCCGATGTTGAAATTTTTCTCTGTTGTGTGTTGCTTCGTGTCGAATTTTCATCGATTTTAAGCCTAACGAAAATTTTTATAATAATAATCGAGGCTATTGTATCGTTAAAAATTATTTCTTTATTTTGTACAAAAAATAAATATATTGGAAAATATAAAAACAAAAAAATTATACTTTAGAAGTTAATCTAGTATCAAAAACGTTCGATTCAGCACAACACGGTCCGACTGGAAAGCTTTTGGATAAACAATGCTCTACTGTATATATATGTTTAATGATACTCAGTTGATTTTTTTACATTCTTGATTTCATGTAGGATATTACAAAAAAAAAAATTAATGAATACTTACCTCATCATTTGGTTCAGGAATACTTTCAAACAACATTCGAGAATGTTGGAAACACTTGCATGCGGCAATATACAAATCTTCTGGAGTTGGTGATGGCACATAATGAGTTAAATCTGTCATTTCACAATACTGAGCGTACTGAACTGGCGGTGGTGTTATAACACTGTTGAACGGAGCAAATCGATGTTCATATCTTACTTGCTCATTATCAAATTCAACAGATGGTTGTTTTAACTTTCCTTCTAAACTAAATCCTGCTACAGCCTAAATCAAAAATTTATTTATGAAATATAAAAATTATTATTTGTAAACATATTTAATTATTTACTACAGTCATAAAAATATGCAATATCTTCATCATAATTGAATATATCAAATATAAATAAGAAAATATGGAAAAAAGATTTTAACAATATTTAAATAATTAATAATTAAAGTATTTAAAAAATGCATAAAAATAAAAAGCAAATTCATTGAAAATAAGAACCTTAAAGTATTACTTTAAATATTTTACATCATAAAGATATTTTGAAATGTTATTTGAAATTTGATTATATTATACATATCAATGAATTTTATAAACTTTCAATGTAAAAAAATATTTGATTGTTGTTCAATTTATTGATAATGTTTTTACAGATATTGGAAAAGTTTCACATTTTAAACTAAATCTTATATTTTTAAATTTAATGTGATCAAAACTATCCTATTTCTGATTTTGGAAGATCAAGAAATAAATGAAAAGTAATAGTGAAATCCTATACAAATGGACTATAATGCAAAACAATTTGAAAACAATAGCTGCTGTCTTGTGAATTTAAAAATTTTATACAGTATTATAATAATTGAGTCCATTATTACATTTACACTGATTTATCTTAAGTATTAAATTCTGTTTTCAGCTTTTCATTTTGTATACAGTTAAACTGTATAGGAATGCTTTTACCTCTTGTGGCTATGCAACAATTACACAAGTAGAGTGAAATGTATTTAACAATAAAAAAAAAACAAAGAAAAATTAATTAAAAAATTAAAGCAGATAAGTTTTTCAAATATTTATTTTTGAAAAAACAAAATAATTTTGATTTTTTTAAAATAAATATTTGGAAAAAAAAATCATTTATACTTATATGATGACAATAAAAATGTGATGCATTATGTAATTTCTTATTCACATAATAAATCAAGCATTAATCATTTACAGAGCCAAGTTTTAAAATTAATATTTAGCCTCTTACCAAAGTAATACTTTAATAGGTGATTAATGCTTGGTTTAATATTAAAGTTAGCATTGATATTCTAATAATAACTATAAATAAAATAACTTTAAAATAAACAGCAATAAGAATTTAATCATATCATTAAAAGTTTAATATTTTATGACTATTCAATTAAAACATTAGCAAGTTTTATTTGAAAATCATACCATTAAATATAAATATGATTTAAATATGATGAAAAAAAAAAGACAATAATTTTAATTAAATATAAACTGAAACATTAAATATTTACTTTATAATAACCTCCACATAAATTTTGTAATGCTTGATTAAGAATAATTTCTCTTCCATGAGGTCTTGGTCTTTTCTTCTTTTTATTTTTCTTTGAATTTCTTCCTTTTTGTTGTTGTTGTTCTAATTAGTTAATAAAAAAATTATTATTATGATAAAAATTTTGTTGTTACACATTAAAATTACAGATGTAATATAAGTACTGTGTTTATATTGTGCTGTCAAATGCAATATAAAAATGATACAAATTTTAAATGCATATTAAATATTTTATAACTGTAATTAATTAATTAGTAATAAATAATTTAGAATGTTTAAAGAAAATATTGACTTAGAGCTACATTTTCCACAACTCTTATAATTTTGGCAGGTACATTATTCCATTTAGACTCCAAAACTAACCTAAACTCTAATGTTTGGAAATACGGCTTAATCATTCAAGTTTAACCCTCACTTTTAATTAATTAAATGGTCTTTCTGATATAAAAAAAAATTTAAAAATTTAGCATTGTTTGATGATTAAATGTTTTGCAATTAATGAAATATCATTGACACATATTTTAAAATTAACTCTTATATTATAAAAACAATAATATATATTTCACTTAGAACTAAACTTGAAATGAAAGTAACTAAATGTGTATTTTCCTTCAGCTACATTTGTTTTTAATTTTTAAATAGTAAATGATGACATTTGCCATCATACTCCTGAATATTTAAAAATTCAATAAAGATTATTTCTTTTATTTTCAAAGAAATTATTCTGTTGTAACCAAATATTCACTGTATTAAATAATTCTTTTGTCTCAAATTTTGATTATTATGACTTTTAACATTATTTATTTGTATAACACATTTAATGCACCTGTAATATCAAATATATCAATGCTGATAGTGTTATATCCTATAAGCATAATTAAAATTTTTCATTTACATCAATAATGTGTAAATCATTAAAGCACAGCAAATATTATTTAAAAGAAATAAGTCTATTTATTAAAAGAAAAATTGTTATTATATGCAAAGATCTCTTATTAGGTACAGGTTTTAAACTAACTTAAAATGACCTAGCTCAATGTGTAAAAACCTTTGCTCAAAAAGAGAGAAAAAACTGAATATTAATATACAGGGTGGTTATAATTAAAGTTGCCTTACTCAGACCTGTCTAGAACCCGTTCTCGTGGACGTATTTTGATGAAACTTGGTATATATGTTATACGGACCACGGGGAAAAGGAAAATACAAAAAAATATTTAGTTTGAATTTTTACCACTAGGTGAAAAAATGGCACATGAAGAACAAGAAACACAAAATGGAAACACACAAAAGGTTTTTATTCATAACATTTGTTCAATGTGCGATCCATTTGCATCAATTACATGTTCAAAACACCTTACAAATCAATCCATTTGCATCAGTCACATGTTCAAAACACCTTACAGCATTGAAAGGCGTTTTGAAACATGTAATTGATGCAAATGGATTGCACATTGAACAAATGTTGTGAATAAAAACCTTTTGCATGTTTCCATTTTGTGTTTCTTGTTCTTCATGCGCCATTTTTTCACCTAGTGGTAAAAATTCAAACTAAATATTTTTTTTGCATTTTCCTTTTCCCCATGGTCTGTATAACATATATACCAAGTTTCATCAAATACGTCCACGAGAATGGGCTCTAGACAGGTCTGAGTAGGGCAACTTTAATTATAACCACCCTGTACAAATTTAATAAATTAAATTATTAATTATATTGTATTAGTTTAAATTTTACAATTTTATCAAAATACAAAATGCTTACTTCATAAATTACGTATCTAGTAAGATCTTTTGTGATTAAAAACTTACTAACTTCAGTATTAATACATTCACTTCACTCTCTATTGTAAATTTTTTTTTTAAATTACAGTAACTTTTACAAGTGATGGATTTTTAATTTCTATTATTATGATGAAGCTGTTTTAATCCATTTTACAATTAATGATAAAAGTGAATGTACTAATGCTAGAAATAGTGAGATTTTATCTGCAATATACAGATTTTTGCAAATACACAAAAACCTATTTTATAAATTAGTATTCAAATTCTCTTCATTAGAAATGTAAAATGTAAATAACTTTACACAAAATTAAATACAGGTTATTAATTTTTCATTTAGTCAATGTTCTTTTTTTAAACATTTTTTAATTTTTCTCTGATTTTTTCTTGAATAAAAATCTGAAGATGGCTTTCTTAATTTTTGCAATTATTTTTAAAAGCATATTAAGGTTTCTAGTTTCTTTACATCAGGTTGTAAAGGTAAAATAACATATTTTCATACTGTTGCTCTATCACTTCAAAAGTACTCACAACACAACAAAGATTGAAGATCCCATTTGCAAAGTACTTGTTAAGGCATTCATAGGTAGACAAAGGTCATCCTGCTGTTTCAAATGTCAAAGATTCAATAGTCAGAAGGCAATAATAAGCATTTGTTTGTCATCATCATGCTAAACAAATGCAGATTACACAACATATAATAAAGTGAAAAAATTATATACACATCAAAAGTAAAATCTTTGCATCTTCACCCTTAGCCTTTTTAATTAATACAGAATAAAAACTGAATTAATAATTAATACAACTAATTGATTTCTTGAAATACTAGACAATTACCAGACTTTTAATATCAAGTTTGATTCTATAAATTATATAAAAATTAAAGAAATATATATATATATATATATATATATATAAAAGTAGAACACATAATATACCTGCTCTAGAGTCTTGTTCCATCAAAAAACTATCAGCACGAGATAATGCTGAAACCATCCAACCATAGAGAAATTCGTATAAATACCTAATATTTAATAAAAGTCATTTTAATTTAAAGATGTGGATTATGTTCAGTTATTATATTTATCTAATTAATATCAAATAACAAGTAAACTATTTTAATATTAATTTTTTATGAAAAGAAAAAAACACATGCAAATATATTTAATATGTCATTAATTACTGTATATTAATTACACTTTTTAAAAATTTATTTTAATTAAAACTTAATTTTGATTAAATTTATTTAAAACTTTATATATTTAATATTTAATAACAAAGTTAATTTGAAACATTTGACTAAAATGCAATATTATTGTCTAATGATATATTTTCATTAAATTGCCACTTAACTATTATATTTATATAGATTTAAAATAAATGGCATGTTTGAAATTAGTTAGGAATGAAACTATAAATATGCAAGAGAACAAAATTATTAATCAACATAATGCTTTGTTTTATTCTTTAATTTTATGACTCTAAACCTAACGTGTTTTCCATATACAATGGAGAATAGTTTATCCGAACACCGGTTATCCGAACACTTTCCAGTCGAACTGTGTCGCGCTGAATTGAACTTTTTTGATACTAGATTTACTTCTAAAGTATTATTTTTATCTTTTTATATTTTTCAATATATTTATTTTGTTTGTACAAAATAAAGGAAAAATTTTTACGATACAATAGTCTCGATTATTATTATAAAAATTTTCGTTAGGCTTAAAATCGACGAAAATTCAACACAAAGCGACACGCAATGAAGAAAAATTTCAACATCGGACAGGTTAATATATTTTTTCGTACGCAATCGGTTATCCGAAAAATCAGTTATCTGAACAACCCCAGTCCCCAATTGATTCGGATAAACGACTTTCTACTGTAACATCTTCCATCATACAGAGATTTTTTCACTAGCTAACACCAATATGTCATCTTTCTTTCCAGAACCAACCAGAAAAATTTGAATTGACCATCAGATGAAAAAACTTCACTTATGAATAGATTAGTTTAAGTTTGCAAAGCTCAATCGATATAAAAAGAATAGGTTGAAAATCTCATCAGTTTAGGGAAAAAGAAAATCAGTAGTTGCAATTCAAGACAATGAATGGGATAATAATTGCAAGTCCTAATTGAAATATTTTGTTATGAATGTTATTTTAATGGTCAACCACTAGAGACAATTTGTCAAACATTCTTTCTGTGTCCAAATTGTTGGATGTATAAATATGTTCAGATGTAATTTACTCAATGTAAACCCATTAAAGTTGTTTAACTTTAAATGAATGATATTATTAGTAATTTAAGAGAGCTGTCACTCTCCATTCCAGATCCACAACAGTGATCTTTAACAAGGTCTGTCCTGTATTATGTAGATGTAAAAATTGGCATAGGCCAACTGTTCAAGACTGACTGTGACTGTCTTAAAACCTCACACCTCACAAATACTGTATATGAAACTAAATAAATCTGTTATATAACAATTTTGTTTATCTTTAACATTTTTCTACTAACTGTAACTTGTTTTAACAATATGTAGCAACTAAATATCTTCTTAAACAATTTTTAAAAAATATTTTCACTTTTATAATGTTTTCTAGAAATTTTATAACATTTGTTATAAAATTCAATAAAACAAATTCTTGACTTCGAGACTGATGATATTTTTACATTTTTTGCACAGTTATTTTACAATTTAAAGAATTTATATAATATTTAAATTTCTGTATATTTAATTATAAAATTATTAACTGCAATACATTGTTTAATTTACTTTATATGTTTGATGAATTTTTCCTTTAGATGTTCAAAATTTATTTAAATCTTATTGTTAAATCCTGTAATTGCATGCAGCAATATATGTATATATTACATATATTTTATGAAAGAAACAAAATTACTTTATATTTGTTGATAATTAATTAGAGTTAATACTAATGTGTTGTTAATTGTAATATATTTGATAATCAAATTATTAAAATCAATAAACAACTTACCAAAAGATATATGTATATTCGTGAACAGAATATAACTCTAACTCAAATCCCGATAATATATATTGTATCATAACTCTTAATGTATGATACAGAATCCACGTTCCAAAACAAGCAAGATGTGGACAAGGATTATCAGTTTTTGCAGATAAATTATGTAAATATGCATCTACCTTGTCAGCCTGTGTATACAAAACAAAACTTAATTAAAAAGGGATAATAAAAATATCAATATCTTCATAATTACTAAAAATAATTGCAAGACTTGACAATTACATTCCAGGAATTTTGCAATGGAATCCATTACAAAGGAATAAAAGCATAAATAAATAAAATTCATTGTTATTAGAACAATTCAATTGCTCCCTTCTATGAAAAATGCATATATAAATTAGCATATTTATGTATTTACAGCATTTTTCACACAGTTGAATGCACACACTTAGTAGTTTTCATATACAAAATTCTTGTGTTATTGTTTTTAGTCATAAAACAAACAATATATTCATTCAAACAATTATAACCATACAAATAATTTTGAGCCATTTTAAAGTATACCTTTTCAACATTCCAACCAGATACAGATGATTAACAACATAAAGATACAAACAGTTCTTTGTTTGTTTGTTTGTTTGTTAAGTTATGGCAACGCAACACTTGGGCGATCTGCCTAGAAGGGATGCCTTTCTGGGAGGTCTTTTAAGTAAAACTGGCCTCTATTTAGGCATTACAGATGTGGAGAAAACCTGGAAAACTCCATGTGGCCAGCCCGACTGAGTGAGGCACAAAACCACGACCAAACTCCCAGTGTTCAGGGTATGAAGACCGCTTGGCCACTGGTGGACCTACAGTTCTTTGTTAAAAACCGACAATATGATATTAAAGAAAAGGTCAACGTCAAATGTATAGTGTGTATATGTTTTTAAGGATCTGACCTCAACAACACAGTATTAAAATTTTTTAAAATATAGCTCAGGTTATTTTTTATTTTTGTTGTATTTATACCCATCTGCAGACTCCTGGTGGAAAGTTGGGAATTCATTGCAGTTTTACATATTTACATGAGTTATAAAGTCCCAAGGATTAATTTACTTATTCAAATAATTATGACCATACAAATGGTTTTGGGTCATTTTATCATGGGATCCTCAAAGGAAAGCTTGACATCAAATATATAGTGTATATGTGTTTTTTAATATCATAACATCAGTTTTTAACAAAGAACTGTTTGTATCTTCATGTTGTTAATCATCTGTATCTGGTTGGAATGTTGAAAAAGGATAAAAACTTTAAAATGATCCAAAATTATTTGTATGGTCATAATTATTTGAATAAGTAAATTAATTCTTGGGACTTTATAATTCATATAAATATATACAGTAGAGCATCGATTATCCGACCCCCGATTAACCGACCGTGTTCTAGTCGGCAAATTCAAATGTCCACTAGGGATGTGGCGTTACAATATTTGGTTTTGTCTTGGCTACTTTAATATTATTTTTGTTAAATTTTTGCATGTTTTAGCTGGCAGCACTGGCTCAACCATGAAAGGGAGGCCAGTATTTAAACCAGGCCTAATACACTATACTAATAATGTATTTTTTCATACTTTTCGGTTATCCGACCAACCCCAGTCCCCAACTAAGTTAGATAATTGATGCTCTACTGTATTCAGTTTTAACCTATCCTATGTTATTCCTAAGATATTTTGAGGTCGTGACCTCTGACCTCGACTAACTGACCTGAGATATCTCGTTACAGCCTCAGAATGTTTTTGAAACTAGATGTCACTAGTCGTTATAATTTTTATATTAAAACTAACTTTCAAAATATAATTTTTGTTGGTTATTACATTTATTAATATATCTATTTTGTTTGTGATAAATAAAAAAAATAATTTCAGATGATACTATAGCCAGAATTATTCTTTTCAAAAATGTGTAATTTTTGCTATCCATGAAAATTCAACATGGCATTGCAGGCAACAGAAGATTTAAACATTCGATAGGTTAAGTGTATATATATATAGTCCTGGAACTGAAATCTTTTATTTTCAATAGATTTTTCAATTCTAATTTGTATTCATTAAATACATAATATTTTTAATAGGAATAAAAAATATGCACAATAAACTACATAATTAATTGTGTAAATTAAATAAATAACCATCTACAAATCTATATATAAGCAATGTTAAATTTACAAAATAAATGAATTCCTAAAGCTACAGTATTATTGAAATTTCACATAAAACAAAAATTGGTTTGTTTATTTTATAAAATATATGACTAAATCATATATTTTATAAGTGTAAAATGATTTATAATTTAGTTTAATATTAAAATTTTATTTTAATTAAGATTAAAAAACAGGATCTTACTTCATCTTGCAATGCTGCTAATTCTTCTAATAAATGAGCTAATTTGTCTCTCTGTCTAGCTCTATTATGTCCGTAAATTTGAAGTAAATTACAAAATGGACGAACACAGTGTCCAAGAAAACCTTCTACATATTCTTTAGCTTGAGAATTATTCATGAGAGGTGACCTAGATTAATGAATCTGCATTATAAATATTTCATAAAATATATTTAATAAATTTTTTAAACATTAGATAATTTCATTACATAAATTAACATAGAGCAGGTATCAAATAAAATAAAAAGACATTTAGAAATTAATACAAGTATATCCCTCACATTACATGATTAATTATTTCCAAGAATGAATCACATGAAGTAAAATCATGTAAAGCAAGGTGACTTTTACCTTGGAAGTAGAGCAGGAGGTTTTATAAAGCTGCGAACAGCATCTCTCAAAATTTCAACCATAGGCTGTGATCCAAGCACCTTATTTGGTTGTGTTAGGTATAACAGCTTCAGTGTTTCAATAAAATTTAAAATTATACATTATCATCAATATACTTACATTCTATAAGAATTTAAATGTTAAAAGAAAAATAACCATTCAAAGAAATATTAGAAATTATCTAAACATTAAAATAAAGCAATATTTGTAAATCTAAAAACCCGGTTTTCTTAATTCAATGTTAAAGCTCATTTTTTTTTTGTAACAAAAATGTAAGAAAGTATGCTTTAACGAAATATATTATTATATTAATATATACTAAACATATTTATTTTGTATTCCTTTTACTATATAAATAAGTTTTAATGATCAAGCATTCAAATTTACTTTTTTATATTGAAAAATAATATTGAATTTAGTGAACATAAAAGATTTCTAAATAAATGTTTTCAATATAAACTACATTTTTTTTTGTGTTATTTCTTTTAGAAATGTCAAAATATAATTTACTTATCATAGAAGCTTAATTATAAGATTTATTAGAATTAATTGCTAGAATTATTTGTAACTTCAATTGCTAATAAATTTTTAAAAATCTTTTCAAAAGAAAAATAAAGATTTTAATAATAATATATCTAAAGGACTGTTAAGAATAATTAAAATAAAGTAAAACAAAATATTTTGATAAATTTATTTATTATCTAATTCAACCAATCATAGCATTTTACATAAATTAAACACTTTGTTAAGTTAAACACAATTGAAAGATGTAGAAAAATAGTGTTTTTAAAATGTTCAACTTAATAAAGTTTATAATTTCTACAGACAGAAGTAATGAATCTACATTGAATTAAGAGATTTAAATAATATTTTCCTAAATATCTTATTCTTATTATTAGTTACTATTTAAATATATTTGATTTGTGTGTGTTCATTAGGTTGAAAAAGACAAGACCTTTTCATAGTTTAAATAATTATTATAAAAATATTTTGATTTTAAAAATAAAAAACGAAACATTCTCGAATTTGATTGAAATAAAAAATTTCATTTTATTTACCTGTACAATTGATCTAGATAATACACATGGAGATGACTTGCTAAATTCAGTCAAAAAATCCTTTAAAAACAAAAACAAGCATTTCAATTCATAATCTTCAAACTATAAACTATTCTAAAGTTATCTATAATCTATAAAAACTACAATAAATATTTCTTTCATTTCATCGCTAAACAATATTATTAACTTCTATAAATTAAAATATTCTAAATTTAAATTAAATATTGTAATTTATATTATGAGGGCATATCTCCAATAGATGTCTATAGCATTAAACTTTTTATAAAAGATAAAATAATATTGTCTGGATGAATCTGCTTGTTATTTGCGTTTAAAAGTGGTTTTAGTAATTCCCCGCTTCTATAAAATGATTCTCAGAGAACCACTTAGAAACCAATAATTTTTATCTTATGATAATTCTCTACATTGAATAAAAGCTGAATGATTAACTCTGAAACCCATCTTTGGATCTTACTGACATTACAATTTTTTCAGTTTAAATTTTCAAAATTATTTTAGTATTTACTATTATCATTATTGTATATTTTTATTAATTTTGTTTGATAAATAAAACAGAAATAAAGCAAAATCATACTAAACCGAACACTCGGCAGCCATTTGTATTTCTGACATAGAAGATATCATCTCAAATATTTCATTTTTTTTTCTATTTGTTTTGTTTCACTTATAATCATATCCATAAGAAACTGCTAATAGAAATAAAATGAAAGAAATGAGAGGAAAAATGAAATATTTGTTAGAAAGTCTCAAGCCTTTCTAAGAAATTTTCTAAAAAATATACAACTTCTAAGTTAACATTTTATTGATCACTTCAAAGATGTAGGACATGAAGTGGTGCTGGTTATGTGAATGTTTCATTTTTGTTCTAGCAATTTTTGCAGAGTAAATACTGGTCCAGGTTATCAATACAAGTTATCTACATAAAACCATAGTAATTTAAATAAAACTATTAAGAAAATGTGAAAAAGCAACTTACTAAATAGTATAATGTTATCTACATATATAATTTTTTTATTCAAAATACATAAACTGATTTTCAAAGTAAATAATTCAATAATTTTATAGCTTTCATTTTTAATGTGATAAAATTTCTCACGTAATAAAAACATGAATTTTTGGTTCTTTCATTATTGTTCAACTTTACTTTTGAACAGCATTAATGTATCTTGTATCTAGAAGTTTTGAAATTTACTTCTTAAATTATCAAAACAATATACTCAGAACACCTTATAGATTTGCAGCCGTGTTTATTAGGTACTAATGAACGTTTTCGGTCGTATTTAACGACCTTCTTCAGGAAATATCAAAAAATCGAACACAAAGACAATTTGCAGTAACGAACAAGCGTTTGGAACGTTTTTAAAAATATTTTAAAGAGAATTGCGTGCGCCATCTCTACATCGATGTGTATTAAATAACACAATACATGAGAATAAAATAAAAATAAATAACTGACAATGAAAAATAATATGCTCCATGGAGACATTAAAAATAAAATACAGACATAAAAATACGGTGCAAACCGAACGGCGCAAAGAACATAGGGAAGGAGAGGAGCTGTGCGGAGACAATAACTAACGGGTTCTGTCCTTGAGTAAGCTTCCGCTTATCCGCTTTTCTGACGTTTACATACCGCCTGAGCGCCAGGCTGCAGATACTTTACTAGCCTCTCTGAAGTTGATAGATTGTCCTTTCTGGCTTGCTTTGCAGATATGCCAAGCTTCTGTATAACGGAGGTGCTTTATGTTGCAAACTGTTTGTATTAATCTTGCTTGGGCCCATTCAGCTTAGACTTCTTGGGGATCTGCCAGGATGTAAGTCGCCAACGCTGTGAATGGCTGTTCGCTTCTTATATTTCTCTGATGTTCCGCCAGCCTTTCCTTGAGTGATCTTCTGGTGGCTCCGATGTAAAACACACGCAATAAGGGGCGAAACGTCCTAAATACAGAGGAGTTTACGTTGATGGACTACAGGGCGGAACTGGGCAGCATCTATAGACGTATAGGAATCGCTACAAACAAAAGAATAATATATAAACGGAATCCCACTATATACCAGCTGTTAAGAGCGGATAAAGACGCCATGGACACTAACTCTCTTCCAGGGGTTTACAGAATCCCTATTACGGACACACGGAGGCAGAATAAACTGTTTTACATCAGAGTCACCAGAAGATCACTCAAGGAAAGGCTGGCAGAACAGCCATGCACAGCATTGGCGACTTACGTCCTGGCAGATCCCCAAGAAGTCCAAGCTGAATGGACCCAAGCAAGATTAATACAAACAGTTTGCAACATAAAGCATCTCCGTTATACAGAAGCTTGGCATATCTGCAAAGCAAGCCAGAAAGGACAATCTATCAACTTCAGAGAGGCTAGTAAAGTATCTGCAGCCTGGCGCTCAGGCGGTATGTAAACGTCAGAAAAGCGGATAAGCGGAAGCTTACTCAAGGACAGAACCCGTTAGTTATTGTCTCCGCACAGCTCCTCTCCTTCCCTATGTTCTTTGCGCCGTTCGGTTTGCACCGTATTTTTATGTCTGTATTTTATTTTTAATGTCTCCATGGAGCATATTATTTTTCATTGTCAGTTATTTATTCTTATTTTATTCTCATGTATTGTGTTATTTAATACGCATCGATGTAGAGATGGCACACGCAATTCTCTTTAAAATATTTTTAAAAACGTTCCAAACGCTTGTTCGTTACTGCAAATTGTCTTTGTGTTCGATTTTTTGATATTTCCTGAAGAAGGTTGTTAAATACGACCGAAAACGTTCGTTAGTACCTAATAAACACGGCTGCAAATCTATAAGGTGTTCTGAGTATATTGTTTTGATAAGTTATGCAGTCTACGATGAATTCTTAAATTATAAAATAAGTTTTCAGAAATTTAAATATAATATGTAAGAAATATTTTCAAAAAACCAATTTTTATGTTTTCTATAACAATTCTATGTAGGATAATAAAACATTATGGTTTTAGATAAATA
Source organism: Centruroides vittatus (assembly GCF_030686945.1). Taxonomy (NCBI): domain Eukaryota; kingdom Metazoa; phylum Arthropoda; class Arachnida; order Scorpiones; family Buthidae; genus Centruroides; species Centruroides vittatus. The sequence goes on from NW_027122718.1 coordinate 9,189,302, forward strand.
TTCTTTTAATTATTTTTTATTGTATAATGTAATTGTTTAATAATAATAATAATAATAATAATAAATTGTTTATATCTGAAAAGAGACTAAGAATATAGCAACATTTCCATCATTTTATTTTATTTTAATAATTTTAATCAGAATTAAATAAGATTATAAACAAGGCAAATAACTAAATTAAAAATCTATTAATCTCATATATTTTCATTTCAATGTGTTATAAATCCAGTTACATTTAATTTTAATGTTAGTTTAAACTTGAAAATAAAGACTTAAAACTTATTTTATCGTCATTCTTTATATATAATTTGCCTTACTATAGTCAAATTTAAAAATTAACCAAAGAATTGTTTTTTAAAAAATCTGTGTACTTACAACAGCAGAATGAAATGAAGTACATTCTACTATTCGACAAACTGTTCTTAATCTTGTTACTAGCATGTCTAAATATTCCATAGCTTCGTGTCTGCCTTTAATTTTTGTATAACGAGGAAATGTAGGAGGAAGAAGCCGTTGATTAGTTAATGGCTCAAATCCCATTATCGTTGGATAATCAGCTATAAAAAGTACATTTTATGTATATATTATTATACTGTATACACACAAAAATTTATCTGAATTTTTAATTACATAAAAATTTTATCTTATAAGAAAAAATAATTTTGTTTATTCATATTGCACACAAATAATGAGTAAACAAATCCATCATTTATAGCTAGTTTAATTGACATTAACAGGAGATAATTCAGGCTAGTGCTACTTTATTTTCAGGAATCTAAGGTATAAATTCTGATGAAAGGTTTGATAATAAAGTGGAATTAAAATAGGAACTGAAAAACTGCAAAAATGATTCTTATAAAATAAATTTGACAACAGAAAACAAAAAATAGATTGAAAAATGTCTTTCCAGTATTACTAGCCTTCTTTTTTGTAACATTCAACAAAAGGAAAAATAAGAACACAAGAGAAACTTTTTACTTTTTGTAATATCTTCCAATTTTTTCAATAGATGAGAAATACTATTACTGAATTTCAATAATAAATCAGAAAAACTGTTCATTAATTAAAGAATATTTCTAATTCATTATTTTTAGAATTCTCATACGAACAAAAAATTCAGATTTTTGGGAATATTCAATAAAGTAAACAAAACACAGCTGACTGAAATAAAGGTATTTTCAAATTGAATCACAATGATGAAAATCTATAAATCTGTTTGATACTTTATTATATTTACAACAGAGATAAAATGTGACCAAATTAAGTTGCTGTTTACTTTGTCATTTATTTCAGAATAAATAATCTATGCCTGATAAATGTATATAAAAAATAGGTAACAATTTCCAATTCTGGATAGTACTTTGCGCACTTTCTTATATAGATCATAATATTTGATGTGATAATCCTAGAGATGGTGTATGAGTTACATACTTTCAACGTTGCCTTTGTTTAAAATCGCTAAAATCACGGACATCCGATATATTAGATAAATTGAAAAATTTGTTGTTATTATTGCCAGGATGATAAGTAAATACAGTTGAACTCTGTTATAATGAGCATTATGGAGGCCGGCAAGATTTCCTTGTTATAACAATTACTTGTTATATCTGTGAAAAGCAGTGACTTAATTAGGGAGAGAATGGGTGGCTGCTTTGGGCACAAACATGTAGTGGTGCCCTGCAGGTGGTAAAATCTGTAGTTATGCCACTTATGATTAGTAAAATTAATTTTTACTTTTTTATTCTAAATAAGTTGATTAAAAATTTTAAATACGATATAATGAATATTAAACAATTTACTTTTTGTAATTAAAGATAATACTAATTAATAATATGCCCAATTTCAGTTAGTCTTTTTATCTACAAATCTTAAAATTAATGATTGCTTTATTTTTCAATATTGTTGATACTGTTAAAGATGACAAAGAAAACTTTCTACACACTTTGATGTTTTTAGCACCACATTCTAACTAGCAAATAATTTCTACTTTTTGTAAATGAAGAGAAATTTTCTTTTCTTTGTAGACATGTTTCTCATAAAAGGGTTTGTTTCTAACTAGAGTATACAGTAATTTTACAATCATAGTGACAATTAGGTAAAGTGCCAGAGAAGAGCTAGAAGCTAGTCAAGAAAGAGGGGGATGTTCTTAAAAAGAAAGTTCAGTGATAAATAGGTCTGTAATTGATGTAGTTTGCAAAACTAATTATCCAGTGGTCATAAAACTAAGTAACCCTTTCAGTTTTATCTTGTCCAAGAATTCAGTATTGCATTTCTTACTACTTGAACAATTAAAGAATGTTCATGTTTTTGCATAGCTACTGAAAAAAGTTGCTTGGTATATCTGTGGAGTACACTGGTTATAACTGAGAAAATGTATGGAAATACACATAAATTAAAATTGTTATGGTATTTTGCTTGTTATAACCATGAATTTGTTATATCTGTGTTCAACTGTACTTAAAAATTCACAAAAAAAAAATCTTTTTTCTTGAAAAGCCAATATATTAAAAATGTCTTCACATTCTGTTCCTTTTTTACACCTCAGGAATATAACAGTATATATTGATTCATCAAACACTTGCCTTTTTTTCCCTTTTTAACATTTGGTAATATAGTGTAGGTATTTCTCCATCTCTGAGTGGGTTTGGAAAGAAAAAAAAATAAGTATGTTTCATTCAGTTAACCTTTAATGAAGTAAGATCTTTTTTAAAATAAAAGAGTTAATAGAATAGCAACTAAAAAATATGTATTTTTTTTCTTTAAATGTTGTTCAAGTATAGAGATTAAAAAAAACCAATTTAGTGTTTTACTAATAATTTATTAAATGACAAATTTGCTAAAAACTGAAAATTTCATTGTATATTATAAAGTAAAATAAGCAAATGAGGTTAATTTCATTTTAAAAGTAATAATAGCAGGCACTGATTCTAATGATAATTGCTCTTCCACTGATTATATTTTACATATTATTGAGTTATAATCCAACAAATTAACATTTTTTTAAAACAATTTCTTGCAATTTTTCAACAGGTTTTGGGCACCCTATATGTTTTGTATCCTTTAGTTCAAAATTTCCTAAACAGAACCACATTTAAACCACATTTGACATGTTTGAAGTTTAGATGCATCTTCCCCATATACATTATAAATGTTTTTTACTGTTTGTACTGTTTTGTATCATTTTGAAAATTCAAAAAGCTTAATATTCTGGATATGCATTTTATCTGCAGACATTTCAACTTGATTTTACTTAAACAAAACCTGGGGTAAAAGTTTAAAATAAGCTTCTAAACAAAGAATACAATCTCACATTAGCAATAATGTGCTAAATTTCACAATTGTTATAATTACATTACACATCTGTGTTAAGTAATGACAGCTGTTAAAAGTACGCAAAAACTTTCCAATCAACCCAATAAAATTAACAGGGATATTTTGCCACTCTGTATTGCATATGGATTTTTTTTTTAATGATTTATGCATATTAGGCTTATAAACTTTTAAATTTGTATTAAATTCTAGTTAAAATGCTTTTATAAGTTTATTTTTTGGGGTCTAGAACAGATTATTTTAATTTACATTATTCCTTATGGGAAAAGTTCATTTGGTACTCAAACAACCTTCTGGAATGAGTTAACTTTGAGTACTGAGGTATCACTATAATTTACTTTCTAAACACTATAAAGCTTTTCCTTATTGCTTTTAATGAAGTATAATTGAAGACAGATATGATTATGTAATGATTTCATTTAATGTTACTTATTATATTTCCTTTTCTTTAGGTAATTTTCATTTTACTGATGCGTTATATTATTTCAGATAATTCAAATCATTTCTTAATAATACATGGATGAATTACAGTTACACCTCAGCATCCAAACTCCTGCTACAACAAATGCTATTCTTTAGTACCTATTGCAAAATCTATAATCAAATAATCTTATTATTGTAAACTTTTTAAAGCACATTAATAAAAAATTAAAAATCTCACTAATAAAAGTGGAAGTAGGGAATTAAACTAATTTGCACAGATGTTCTCTAGATTATTCCAATATAAATATTAAAAAAACATATAAAATAAATTGAAATGATTTTAATTATAATTTAAATTATCCATATTTTGTCATAAATTAATACAAAACTTAAATACCTCTATTAATACTTTCAGCATTTGGATCAGGATGAATTCCTAAGTCAACTGTCCTTTGTAAAGTTGGCATTAATTCACCACACTGTTGTAAGTGACGATCTATTTCTTCGATTCCTGAACACTAAAAATTAATTTTTAATTAGGATATTTACAAATTTTAAAATAATGAAATGAATTATAAATATATATAATTTTTTTTCTTATATATTATATATATATATATATATATATATATATATGAAAAAAATTCTCTGAAAAGAAAACATTCTTAAAATATAAACTTTCCTTATTTACATCTAATAATACAAATTTGAAAATATTATACAACGTATGTAAAGAAACTGAAAAAAATTTACATATTTCATTATAATTTATTTAAAAGATTTAAAAATTTTATTAATTATTCAATTATTGTATTACAAAAAAATTTAAATATTTTATATATATAATATAATTTTGAAATTTATGAAATTCGATAAATTTAAAAATAATTGTACCTTTTTCTTGTTAAACAGTAGAAGAGCATGATAATAAAGTCGACAGAACTTTATTCTAGAAAATAATGCTAATGCTGATTCATGCTAAAACAAAATACAAAATAAAATGAATTATTCATCAGGCATCAGATTAAGATTTGTAAAAACTTGTGAAAGATTACAAAAAGAACAGTTGATATTAGAGATTTTTACATCGCTTATTTTTTTTAGAAAATTAGCCTCATTAATTTATTTAAATCAACTTCTTTTCACTAATGCAAATGTACATAAATTAGACTGAAGTACTCTTTATCTTATAATTACTCTGAAAAAACTATAATAGTAGAAACAAATAAGCTATTACAAATGAATATGTTTAATATTAATGGGAGTGTTAAAGAATCAAATGTAAATTTATTTCAGGAAAAAAAATAACAATAAATTTTTTAACAAAATATTTCAAACCTAAACATCTTGAATTCTCCAGCCAGTTTACAGATTTTAACACATTACTACTCATCTGTCAAATCTCATATATGAAAGCACATTTAGAACATGAGTACTCATTTTTGTTTGAAAATGGTTCTGAACTTATTGACTTAATAATTGTTTGTTTCTGTGAAAGCTTGCAGTCAACAATACTTAGCTAATTTATAAACAAACTAAAGGCAATATTTATCAATGGAAATATTTTGTACCTAGGTACTGATTAAAAGTGCAGTACCTAAGCTGAGGTACTGTACGTAGTAATGTTCAGGTCATTTTTACAACAGATTCTCATCAACAGATCATCATCAGTTCTCATCAACAGATTCAGACTTTTCTCCCCATTTCTTTTAAAATTTAAAAAAAAAAAAAGCTTAAAGAAGGGCAATATTTTATTTACATTAGAATTTTTGAGACTGATGTATTGTCTTCCAATACAATATATTTTTTTATTGATATTTGCTATATCACAATAATAAATATGGTTTGTATTTGTTGTGATCATTTTGAAATATTTTTGAAATAGTCATCTCAAAGTAATTAAAAAAATACAGCTGACCCTTGATAATTCGACATGCTCAGTAGTCCGATCACCTCCCGTCAAGGTCATCGTAGTCCCCGTCCCGTTATGTGTCTGCTTGCACAGAAGGATGTTGCGACATGAATCTCTCCACCAATTCTTACACGATGACACACATTTCTTGTGTTTTCTGTGAGCAGTTCTGTATGTACTGTATTATTTATGCCTATACATACTGTATGTACATTTATTGGCTTCCATATTTCTTTTAATAAACATGTTTTAGTTAACTGAAATGGGTGTTTCATTTCCATATTAACCTAGGCAGCATTTTACTCGTAAAATGTAGGAATATTGTAGGCTACTGCTAGCAAAACAATGCCAAATATGTAATCACTTTTGGTAATTCGGACACCCGTTTGGTCCCATACCTGTCGGATTATCAAGGGTCAGCTGTACTATAATTTCTACATATATTTTGAGGTTATTCCATAAATTACAAGAAATATGAAGAAAATTTAACATTTTTCTTGTTTGATTTACTTTCAAAAATTATAAAATAAAAGCTATTTGAAACTGAAAACTTTACATACAAAAATTTTTTAAGTTTTTTAGTTTATAGCAAAATAAATCATAATTCAAATTTTAAAAATTGTATCTTATTTAATAATCTTGAAATTTACTCACTTCAGTTTGAGTGGTAACATCCTGTTGCTCTCCTGGTTTACTTCGAGTCATCTGATTGAAAATAGACATTTTTTTATTATTAGACGATGAATCTAGTAAAAGTAATCTAATTTATAAATATTTTAAAAACATAAAATACTTTAACTTTCCGCTGAAGTTCTTCTTCAACTTCTCTCATCATACCAGCTGCTCGAATATCAGTGATATCATTTGCTAATTTATATCCATAAATAACAGGTTGAAAATCTTCCTAATTTTAAAATACATGATTCGTTTAAATGAAATATCTTAGTCAGAATATTTTTAAAAATTTGTTGATCAATAATTTTGAATCGGTTTTTAAAAAATGTGAAATAAACGCAACTTTTTATTTCACAGATTTTTAATAAAATCTGTGAAATAAAATCTAATATATAGTTGTATGCAGTAAAGTAATTGTAAATGATTTAAAATAAAAACCAAAAATTTATGTAAGGTTTCAGAAAGTTAATTTTTAGAATTATTACTTATATATCTCATTTTTAAATATAGAGATCTTTATTATTCTATTAACATAACTGACTTAAGCTATCTTCAAGATAATTTAAACAGAAAACAAACCAAATAATCAATACTAATAAATTTTTGAACAGAAAGCTCTTAATTTAAATAAATTAATAAATTAGAAGCTAATTAAAAGTATTCCTACAAAATAATTTATTAACTTTTTCAAAAGTATACTTTGAATATGTTAAAAATATAATTTATTTATGTACAAAATTTTCAAAGAAAGAAAAAAAATATATACGTGCAAAAGTATTTAAATCATTGTAGACTTACGATGAGAGAATTAAAATAAATTATAGTAGAAAAATATTTTATTAATAAATAAATGCATTGAAAATAATCACCTCTTCAAAAACACCAGCTTTATTAATAAATTCTCTGATGATATCCACTAATTTCAAAATACATATACTAAATGCTTTGATAACTCTATCTTCTATTAAATTTGGTTTATGAAGATAAAGATTTGTAAATACAGTTTGAGCAAGAGAATGTCCTTCTAACCATGTAACCTTAAATTAAATTTGTATTAATAAATAACTTTAAAAAATAAAATCAAACTTAAAAATAAAGCTATTTCTTACCAAACAAGAAAGTGTTGCATCTATAATTCCAATATGCTCTGTCATTTCAAGATCTTTTAATCTTAATTTTCCACTCTAAAGATACAATAGTAATATTTTGATTAATATTTTATTTTTCAACAATTCATTTTAAAAAATAATTTTAAATTTTTTACTTTCTAAATATCTATCATAAACTAATATGTATTTTATAGATTGACACTAAAAATTATAAATTTAAACAGAAGGTAGTCAGTAATATAAAAGACTTTTTTACAAACTAGAGATAACAGAAAAAAATATTCTTATTGACTAAGATAGATATCAAATTAATGTAGAAATTCATTGTCATCACTGATAACATGGTGTTTAATATAGTTAAAATTTAAAAATTTTATTATAAATTATTTATGAAACTGGGAAATTTGCAGGCCTTACATCAAGCCCATTCCGTATGGATTGATACAAAAATGACTGATTATAACTTTAAGTAGTTTAAAGATTTCTTCAGAGAGATTTATTCTGTTTTAGATGAAAAAATTAATTAATTTTAAAATATTAAATATAAATAAATGATAACTCAAAACTATTGTATATTCCGGGGATGGGCAACCTTTTTCTATGTAAGGGCCGCATTTTAAGACTTTTGAACTGATGCGAGCCGCATACAAGAGAAAGAGAAAAAAAAATGTTGGTAAATCAGAATTATTTATTCATATATAATTATAAATTAGCATAGGTATACTTAATTTAGCTTCTGGAACTGATGTAAACGTAATATATTGGAAATATTTGGTTAAATATTCGTCACTGCTAGTTTTAAATTAGTTTCGATGTATCTGTTAGCCGGTTTCTTGTTTTAATTTTTACTAAATTCATTGCGGGAAAAACTATTCACATACATAAGTTGTAGAAAATGACGTTTGAATTTTTGCTGCATACTTCCTTAAGCTGGGAAATTGATATATTTATTCACATTTTATGCGTCGCGGGGCGCAAAATATATGAATGCGGGCCGCAGGTTGCCCATCCCTGGTATATTCTATATCTGATGATATAAAGTGACTAGCGTCTTGATTAAAATATATCTATATGCATTTTTTATTCTATTTAAAATTAAATCCTTTTCAGTGAAAAAAAATTTGTAATACAAGAAATCTTAATAAGATTAAGATCTAAGAAAATTCTTTCTGTAACATTAAATGTTTCATTTTTTGTATTAATTGTTAGCAAAGAAATTAAAGTAAGTTTATCTATGAATAAACACTATAAATTTAAAATTTTAATGTTTTAGGAGATTTTACTTCATCTTTAGAAACTGTTTTTCATGAAAAAAATAATTTTAAATTCTAGCAAAGAACTGATAAATTATTAAGAAGTCAATAAAAATTATTTTAAAAAATCAATGTGCTCTATGATTATTTTGAAAATATAATTAAAAATCAAGTGACTTCTAGTCCAAATCAAAGTTTGTTTATAGTTAATCAGCACCTCTGGCCCTTAAACTTTCCATATAATTATGCTCTTGATTTTCATCTAACTAACTTCATTCTCAAGATTAATGAAAGACAGAAATACAGATGGATGACAGTGGAAACTTAAAACAATTCTAAACAAAAGTTAAGAACATTCAAAAGCTATTAATATTTGTTTATATTTATGTTACAAGGTTGTGTTTATAGAATGTTATCTATGAATCTAACTCTTATTTTTTCTGTCTATTAAATTTTATGTATAAGTACTTCTAAAATCCTTTTATTCCATAATCATAAATCTTTTAATGCTGTGCTTCTGATCTTTTATTGCAGATGGTTTCCAATGTAATTAAAGCAAATGTGATGCAACTAAAAATAACCATCTTTATTCCATTTCAAACAATTCTTCACTGTTTTAATTTAAATGAGTATCGTATGATATTTCATTTTAAACTGTTTGTAAAAATTATTCAATGAAAAGACACTAAAAATATATATCAGTAAAATGATTACTACAACATAAAAATTATTTTAAACATTTTAAGAATCTACTAAAATAAAGATTTAAATTTTTATATAAAAAAAAAAAAATTACTGTTAAACTAATAATAAAAAATTTTGCTAGTATAGGGTGTTCAAAAAGTTACTGTGTAGTGAAAAAGGTATAAGTAAAGTTTTAATAAAAGTGCAATTTTATGTATGATATTTTGGTTTCTCCTACAGCAAATGCTGGAAATGTCTTCCAGAAGCCTGAAAACCTGGGGAGTGAGATCAGGATAAGTAGCAAGCCAAATTCTAAGGGAGATAATGCAATCAGCAAAAAAATTTCTCAAAAGATAGAACATCTGAATTAACAGTATCATCATCTACTGCAAAGTGGAAATGCAGGATACATAATTTACATGTCTCATATGCAATGCCTTACATATAACTTTAATGTCATTACAAATTTCTCACTGCACAGTAACTTTTCTTACATCTTGTATATTTCTTAACAAATAAATATCCGTATTATAAAACTTTACCTTAACTGCTTGATCAAAATTCATTACTTTTTTGCTACCACGATTACACATCATTCCAGCATCCATTTTAGGATCCATCATTTCAATTGCTGACATTGCTTCAAACAATCCAAACCTAAATATGTATAAATGAAGATTAATAAAATTATGAAAATTCATCCATCTCTAGTATATAAAATAGATTTTTAATAGCATATTTCATTATGTTATATTTTTAAAATGTCATCTAATGTGAAAATGTTAGTAACAAAATGCATAAGTTAGGAATAAAAATGAAACTATTAGTATTGTATCATCTAATTTTGTCAAATTTCAGTAATTAGTAATAACTGATAATATAAAATTATTGATTGTTATTGGCAAAATTATAAGGAATTAAAAAATAAATGTGAACAAATTAAATACTCAACTGAAACTTGATAATTAGTATTTAAATACATGAATTAAAATTCATACACAGTATTTTCAATAACTCAAAGTGAAAGGAACAAAGAAAATATTTCAATTAGCAAAATTTTGAGTAATGAAAATTACTATTGTTTAATAAGATTGTAAATATCATAGTCACAAACAATATACTATATGTAGTTAGACTTAAATACATGATTTTTATATATATGTGGTGCCCGTCCCCCACGTTGGTGACATGATCAAGCCGAATGTCGTGCACATCCATTCTGGCGCACGCGGGAAACAGACGACCGAAGCTTATGTGCATCCATTCTACCCAGGCGGGAAAAGATGACGGTAAGAGTAGAAAAGGAAGAAGCTACGACGTGTCCACAAGACGATTTGTTTAGTGTTCTTTGTTTTGTAATGTCTTCTGTGTCATATTAAAGTGTACGTCATTATATGTTATAAGAAGTTCCTCGTGTTTTCTTAAACTGAGTTCTGCATACGCCTCTTAATGCCCAGCCCAGCCATCCATGGACACCACATATATATATATATATGTAGATGTACAAAATAATAAAAAATTGATATGGTTAGTAAAAAAGTCTGTTACACAAGTTTGTTAGCAAGAAGCAATAAATTCTAGATGACAGTGTTTTTGATAGAATTGACAGTTGCAAAAGTGTCTCATTTAATAAATGATATAGTTTCTAGAAATCCCTTTAAAAGCTTGGTTTTTCTGGCTTCCCTTAATGTAGGGGAAGCAGGATATTTGTCCTTGACAGGATTTATTTCCCCCTCTTTTTCACTGCTTATTTCTTGTACCTGGTTTGTAATTTACATCCACAATATCATTATCTTCAGATAAGTGTTGCAGTCATTGTAAACATTGCCAAAAATCTCCAAATGACACTTTTTCATTATTCATTGTCACAATGAGATTGGTCCATTTTTCAATATAGTTTACGTATTTTGGTAGAAATTCTGATTTATTCAAAGCTATTTGCAATGATGCTTCATGGAACTTCATTCCAAGCTTTGTTAATCACTCCCATTACATCTAGCAGGTTCTTTCCAAAATCATATGATCCACCTTTAAAGCATGCAGCATCTTTCTTGCAATAAGCTTTTTGTATTGTAATTAAAAATTATGAATGATTCCCCGATCTAAACATTAAAATCTGAAAGCTGTATTTAGTGATAAAAGTTGAAATGTTATAGAATTCAGAGTGGAAATCATCAACTCTACACTGCAATTGTCAATAAAAAGAATAATTTTGTTTTTGACACTCATGCAAATGTCTAACTTTTTCAGTCTGTTAGGGAAAGCTCTGAAGTCATCCATTATTTCTTATTTGCTGCATATTGCATAGTTAACATCTTGACATTGCAGAAATATCAAATCTTTAAAGATTTTCCAACCAATAACAAGGGCAGTTTTCACTACCTGTCATGTTTGTTTCCAAAAGAATAGTTACATGTTCAAAGCTGGAATAAGTAAGGAAGGTGTTCTGTGTACATGACAGTGTCAATTGTAAACAGTTCCAGTATATTAATTAATTAAGTTATATATTCTTTGCATTTTTTTCCCTCTGTGACATGAATCACTTTTGATACCATTGTTTTGTCTGAAATTTAAAAAATAAGCCCAATTTTTGTATGTATTGAAAGCATCAACCAGGATATAATTCTAAATAACTGTCAATCCTATATGCTATATGATAACCTCTTATAATTCTAACTTTTAGCATATAGTCCTTCAGTCCTATATGCTAAAAGTTACAATTATAGGAGAAATCCATATGCAAAAATATGATAGTTCAAACACAAAACTAAGATTGTGTCAAAATGTTCCAAAATATTGAAAAAAAAGTTTCTCTGTGAATCAGAAAATTTTGTTTTGTATTATGTATATATTTTTGTTTTGTATCATGACACAAATACATGTCACGGTATATCAAAAAACAAAACACTTGACACTATTGTTGGCAAGAGAAAATATATGTTAAACATTTAATAACAGATGAAGAGAAAAGAAAAAGATGTGCACACAAATAATATAATGTCTTGAAAAATAAAGTGTCATTTCATATACACAAAGTAGCTGAAATTGTTAAGCAATACTATTAGCATTCAATATAGTAAAAGACATCTTAACCAAATTTTAAAACATTTATGTTTAATAAATTTGTGCATGTAAAATTTCCTTATAAATTCTGAATAATTGTTTTTAATTTATCAATGGACAATTTTCACCAGTCACTGTAAAAAGTTTATTTAATGTATAACTGCAAAAAACATACAACTGAGGGGTGTACTATAGATTACTCCCTATGGAATTTCAGGACTTTGATTATATATTTGAACTCAGGGGACCAAAACGAGTTCAACGGTACCCTATTTTTGGACTGGAGATGAAAAATAAAACAGTTATCATACTTTTTCACTTACCATACTTTTTTAATGCTCTCATGCAGACGGCACCGTAGTTGCTAGTATTGCCATCTTGCGGTAAAGTCTGCAAACCATTACGTCGGAGTACGTTCATCTTCCGGAGGGTAAACACGCGATATGAGAGCGGAGAGAGCGACACGACTTCCGATCATCGCGCAATCGCAAACATGGTGGCCATTCCCACTGTTCGTGCTCCCGACTGACCTCTCGTATGGGAGCCACCACACGCCGCCATGTGCTAAACTAGTGATCGATTCACGGTAGTTCTTGAACAAAGTAAAAAAAGGGGGAAAACGTCTACTAAAGGCAATTTTAACGGCAAGCACGCGACTCTCGATTGCGATAGCAAGGCCACTTAGCAGAGAGCGACGCGACTCCCTATCATCGCACGATCGCTGGGAAATAGTATGATAACTTTTTTATTTTTCGTCTCCGGTCCAAAAATAGGGTACCGTTGAACTCGTTTCGGTCCCCTGAGTTCAAATATATAATCAAAGTCCTGAAATTCCATAGGGAGTAATCTATAGTACACCCCAACTGAGAAACACACAAATGGGGTTTGACTGTATTTTATTACAAAATTTATATTAATTAATTTGCAGTTACATTAAATTATTAATTATTTTCTTTTAGTATTAAAATAAAAATTAACTTACATTTCATCATGTAAAAGTTCACCCAGTTTTAATTCTGTAACAAAATAAATCATAATAAACAAAAGATAAAAATTTCATAAGTATTTGTCTGCATTTACTTTAAAACCTGTTTTATTATTTTGGAAATATATAAACTTTGACTGTAATAAAAATATAACAGTCACCACATCATTTATTACATTTTGATTTGTAATTTTTTTTATTTCAATTTTTTTGGCAAATGCTACCAATATATAAGGTTAAAATTGTTTGTGAAATTACATAATTCATTCTAAAGATCTATATTCACTTGTTGGAACAATTATCTTACTTTAATATCTTGAACTTGTTAAACTTGAATATGTTTCATAACAGAATTTATAAACAAAATTGTTTTCTCAAAATTAAAAAAAGGAAGCAGAGACTATTTCACTGTGTTTTCAGTGTTCAGTAAGAAGACAATCAGTATTAAACTAGGGAGTTAGCACAGTCTAATGGCATCAATCTTAAGTAGAGAATTAAAACAACTTATCTTTAAATTTTAATTATTATATACAGGATAGTGACAAAATCTTTTTCCTGTCAATTATTTAAAAAACAAATAGTATACATTGGCAAAAGGTCCATAATGGTAGCACTAAGTCAAGTATGTGCTAAATGATAAGTTTTAACATTGCTCTCCTCCTTAGGTCATAAAGAATGGGACTTACTTATATTAATTATTAATTAGCTACCTAACTTAGTTTCAGCCTATCTCCATACCTAGTGGAAATAGAATACTAGTGTCAATTAAGAAGTTGTAGAAAATGACAAAATATATAAATAAAATATAGTTTCAGCCTTCCTTCTATTCTAAATACCAATGAGATTCTAGAAGAGGTAAAAAATTGCTCCTGTGTGTACCATTGCATAACAACAGCGCAATATACAAGGAACTGAATGCAACATTTAATTAACCATAAATAAGATCAAATAATCCAGCTGAATGGAAAATACCAAAAAATTAAATTAAAAAACCACTAATATTTACCATCTTTTATTTTATACACTCAAAATGATCCCATCTATAACAATGCATATCTATAACCTTTCACTCTACATACCTGTATAGTACAGAGCTCTGTATAATTAACATGCAATAATTACGCACAAGCAACTAGTTACAGATGTTTTAGGTAAGTAAAGTCAATGAAATGTATACAGTAGTTTTTGATATTTTCCATTCATGTAGATCCTTTGATCCTTTCACCAGTACTGAAAATGCTATATTCAGTTTCTCCTGCATTGTATTCTTGTTATACAGTGGTGGACTTTTGGGAACAGATGGGCATTTTTACCATCTGTTCCAGGTTCTATTTGATATTTCAGAATAAAAATAAAAAATCTGAAATTACAAATTTTGCAATTCTCAACAACTTTGTAATTGACATAGGTGTCTTATTTCCATTCTCTGCAGCCTAATGGGCAGGAGATGAATAGTGACTGCATTTAGTGTATGCTTGATATCTTATGCATTAACAAAAGATACATGATTGCATTCTGCTTTTGAAATAATTGGCTGCAAAGCACTTTTGTCACTTCCTTGTATATTTTTTGTGTGGTATTTTGTAAAATATGATTTCCATTATATCATTAGAGGATAACCATCTTTTGGACTCCTGGACTGACCTCCATCAAGTTTCTGTAATCGCTGCTTGGTAGGGTTGTTTTCTATCTGAAATAATTACTACCGTAACATCATTACATCAGATGGAAAACAACCCTACATGTATGCAATACCAAGCAGCAATTACAGATACCTGATGGAGGTCAATCTAGAAATCCAAAAGATGGTTATCCTCTAATGATATTATAGTAGTCAAGGTAGATAAGTCCACAAATATAGTATAAAATATGATTTCTTTAAACATTAAATTTAACAATTTTGAATAATTGTAATAAAGAATTTTTCATTAACATAATAAACAATATATTTCAGAAATAATGCAATCAAAAATTTTAAATTCTATTCCATTATTTGTACTGTTGAACAAAACTTATTAAGGGCCAGATTTATGTGCATGTAAAATCTCAATATATGCACATACGTATGCATGATATATGCACTGCTATATGAATAGTACATTAAAATGCCTGAAAAGTGCATTATGCATGGTAAAAGTGCCAGCAATTCACATTAAAATTGTAGGTTGAAATGTGCACACATTTTTGTTTGCAAGCAATTCTCATTAACCTCTATTACATCATAATTTTCATTTGGGAGGGGATAAACATGTGTTAGAATAATGTTTCATGTAGGAAGTGTGCAATTTTATAACTTTCTATGTTATCTAATCAATCATTATTAAATTTATTTCTATATACACAATATTTTACAAGATGTTTGAGGATTACTGAGTTAACCTACTTTCCCCTCATTCTACAGTTACATCACTAATCTATAATCTAATATTATAATTATTATTTAATATTATTCTTTTTAAGAACATTTATTATTATTGAGTTGCACTTTGAAAAAACTGTAAACCTACAAATTCCTACTGTTGTCCATCTGGCCTTTCTTGATCTTGAAAATGGAGTTGGATATATGAAAGTTGATACCAGATATGGAAAGCTTAGGGGCAGGAGACCCCGATTAACTATATAAAAACTTCCAGTTTGCACCAAAAGTCCCGTTATTTCAATTCAAAAATTTTCCCCGAAAAGGTGTTAAATGACCAGCACGACTATTGTTAAAGGAAAAGTATGATGTACAGGGGCAAGCCACTACTAATTTGAGATGGAGAGCATATATTTTAAATTAAATAAATTAAAAATATGATTAAAAATTGCAGAGCCGGCATTTTGACGATGTCACACATCATCAAAATGCCGGTTCTGCAATTTTTAATCATAATAAGTAATTATTAATACAATGTTTATAGATCATTAATTATGTACAAAGCACATTTCTGAAATAAATTGTGCATTAGATAAAGTACATGAAAAATTTTTGTAATTTAAATTATTAATAAATAAAAATGTTTGTAGTTAATTTTTGTAATTTAAATTACAAAAAATTTTTTAATACATGCAACTAATTTCAAAATTTTACAGAATGGATCCTCAGAAGTTCAACAACAACAAAACAGAGTAAACAGAACAAATTATTAACAACATATCATTAAAATTATATTCTATTTTTAAAAAATGAGTCTGACAGAAAACATTTTTCATCTTTTTGTCAAGCATAGGATTTTTGAAAATGTAAAATTAGACAACATATTTGTTAATATGTTGTCTTCTTCATACTAAATATTGCTTATTTCTGAGGACACAACTGAAAACTATAAAAATATTTAATTTTAGTACATATTTCTTTAAATAGCTTTTGTATAATAGATTTTAAAATATTAATTTATTCAAAATATTCATATAATGTAAGATTTAACAGACCTTCAGTGGCTTTAAAAAATTCATCTGTAATGTCAACCCAATCATATGTCACATTTGAAGGCAGATTTGACGAAAGTGTATCAACACATTCTGAATTTCTGTTTCCACAAAAAAAATAATTATATTAATTGTAAAATCATGTTAATTTAAAAATTTTGTACTAAAAATGTTTTTCGATATGATTAAAACTATATAACCAAAATACTTAAAAATATATTTTATAAATTATATTTGAGAATTCAATTATCACAAACACTTATTTGTAAGAATAATTTGTTAATGATTCTTTCATAACTTCTTTCATTTATCAATAAATAGAAACTTTTAATTCACAAATCTTAGAAAAACTTTAAACATAAATATTTAGACTAGTAAAGTTTTGCCTGTATCTATATTTTTAAATTTCAATTATTAATATTAAACACGTTAACTGCCAACTACAATTTAATTCATAGGTGATGGTTTCTTTTAAGAGTTATCTCATGAAATGTGAGCTGCTCTACAGTGTCTGATAATGAGCATACTCAGAAAATAAGCATTAATCATGAATAGTGGGCATCTGGATTAAGATTTAAAAATACACATTTGCATGTATATTAAACAAAAGATTGAATGCAAAGAAATACAGTAGAGAACCAAAAACCAGAATCAATTGGGGACTGGGGTTGTTCAGATTAGTGATTTGTTCCGATTACCGATTATGTACGAAAAACCTGTCCGATGTTCAAATTTTTCTCCCTTGCGTGTCGCTTCGTGTTGAATTTTTCTCCGTTGCGTGTCGCTTCGTGTTGAATTTTTCTCCGTTGCGTGTCACTTCGTGTTGAATTTTCGTCAATTTTAAGCCAAACGAAAATTTTTATAATAATAATCGAGGCTATCGTATCGTTAAAAATTATTTCTTCATTTTGTACAAACAAAATAAATATATTGAAGAATATAAAAACATAAAAATTATACTTTAGAAGTAAAGGTTGTTCAGATTAGTGATTTGTTCCGATTACCGATTATGTACGAAAAACCTGTCCGATGTTCAAATTTTTCTCCCTTGCGTGTCGCTTCGTGTTGAATTTTTCTCCGTTGCGTGTCACTTCGTGTTGAATTTTCGTCAATTTTAAGCCAAACGAAAATTTTTATAATAATAATCGAGGCTATCGTATCGTTAAAAATTATTTCTTCATTTTGTACAAACAAAATAAATATATTGAAGAATATAAAAACATAAAAATTATACTTTAGAAGTAAATCTAGTATCAAAAATGTTCGATTCAGCACGACACAGTCCGACTGAAAATCGTTCCGATTACTGGCGATTCCGATTACCGGGGTTCCGATTAACGAGTCTCTACTGTAAGTTATTATTTGGAAATTATTGTGACTGGAAACAGGAACAAGGAACTTTTGTAACCAAGTTAGTCGTGAATATAAAGAATTATTTATGCATAGCACTCTGCAGGTGAATGACTGCCATCAATTCAAGGTCAATTTGTTCTCTGATGTGTTAGCTTAGCATGCATAGTTTTGATAATGGCAGGCTTGTTCCTGTTTTGTCAAGAGTGTACAAAATGTGTATAAAAGTTAAAGACCCTACAAAATTAAAAGTGTTTATCCTATAGAAATTCATAAGCAAATCATGGAAGTCCATGATCTAATCATATTATGAACAAAGAGTGAGAAAATAATGTTTAATGTTTAATTAAGGAAGATAATGCATGATCACACTCTGCTGTGGCCACTCAAGCTGTGCTTCAGAAATTTGTCTGAGACATTTTTAACCATCCACCATAATATCCCAACCTAGTCCCCAGTGACTGTCACCTCTTTCTCAAAACTGAAAGTTTTTGGATAGTAAATATTTTGGAATGAATGATGAGATAAAAGAAGTTGTCCCTAACTGGCTGAAAGTAGCAGCAGTGAAAGTTTATGATGAAGGAATTCAAAAACTAGTGTTGCATTGACAAGTGCTTAAATCATAATGATGACTACATAGAAAAATAACTGCTCTTGTACTAATTATGTAAAAAACCAGTAGTAATAAAACTTTTTCCTATCATTACCATTTTTTCCTTGTTGCTTGCTTGCATTGCTTGTTTTTGACTGCAACTTTCAAATTGCAGACCTATACATTCTCACTGTTGTCTGTCCCTCTGTCCTTCATTAATCTTGAGAACAGCATTAGATAGATGGATATCAAGATCAGATATAGATAGCTTAGGGCAGGGGTCGGCAACCTGTGGCTCCAGAGCCACATGCAGCTCTTTTAATGTGTAATTGCGACTCTTTTTAAGTTAGTAAATAATATACATATAACAAAATAAAATTTTAAATTTAAGTAAAAGAAAGAGATAACTCGTAAACTTCCCTAATATTTTTTTAAAGACTTTTTAATTTCATTAACACTTATCATTTCACTATCAGAGTAAGAACAAAACTTAATAATAATAATAATAATTGAATATTGCTTGAGAAAAACATGCCAAACTAATTCTAGCAAAGGTAGAATTTAGTGCTTTAGCAGATGGCACTTAAGGGGTGGTGTCATTATTAATATAAAAGCCTTCATCTGTGTGTGTATGTAAATTCCTTATAACGCTTGCAATTTCTCTCCTATGCTGATGAAATTTTGGTTATATTCGTTTTTTATTCTGATGGAAAGTATAGGCTACTTATTTTGCAAAAATATTAGCTATAGAATAAATGATTTATTGATTTTGGATCAGTGACTGCACTTAAATTGCAGTGACGTCAGTAACCACATGACATTCATGCTTGATGAAGGAATTTCCCTTAAATTGCATTTTTAAATATTTTGGCAAATGGCATTATTTTAAACATACTTCATTAAATTTAAAATTTAAACTTTAAAAAGATAGCCTCATTGTGTCACTTCTATAACAAATTTTTAAAAATCTTTCCATAGTGACCATGTAACGTTCTATTATCCAGTCAAAAGTAACAACCCATTATTTAGAAGGTTTTATCACTCATCTAACTACCATACATACAATTTATCTTTGTTTTATCAATGTGGAATTAAGAAATGGCTTTATTAAGGACTGCAGAAACATGATCACATCATCAATCACAACATCAATATTAAGGTGTCTATTACTAAAGGAAGACAGTAAGGAAATCTTTTAAAAGACAATAGAATGTTTACTCAAAATGTAATGTATAAAGTAATTTTATACAGAAAGATTTTATTATTATTTTAATATAAAAGGCTTAAATCTGTATGTGCGCGTGTGCTTGTGAATTCTCTATAACTTCTATTTTTTTGTCCATTCCAGATGAAATTTTGTTTTGTTGCTCTTTATATTATAACATAGTATAAACTACTTAATTTGTAGAAATATTAATTAACAACTCTGGAATTTAATTTCTTGAAATCTCTACTTTCTCATAAAAAGTATTCCATCATGCTTGATGGGGAATTTCTAGTATTGTTGTAATATTTCGTGAGCATTTTTGGACAGTTTTGTCCATGGCCCTCATAATTTTGTCTAAAAATATAACCTGTGGAGACATCTTGCGACTGTAAGGCAAATTTAAAATAGGAGACAAGAACCATCACGAATACTCCAATGCAGTTTAACCAATACTTCTGCCCGATTTAAGTTAAAAATGGTGATATGAACAATCATGTTGTCTTGGCGTATGATAGTTTTATATTGTTCTTATTTAGTTGTGTTTAGTTCATTAAATATTATAGTGTGCAAAACAAAAATATTGAATAAAAGCTTCTTCTAGTATTGAGGGTAATATATAATATGGCTGGAAAAAAGAGAAAAGTAGAAGAAGAAAATTGTGAATTTAGAAGTGAATGGACTGAATCCTATGCAGTTGTTGCAAATTTAACAGGATTCCCAATATGCTTAATATGTCAAGAAAAGTTTTCAAAAAACAAAAAATCAAATGTACAAAGGCATTTTTTAAATAAACATGAAGCATTTGCAAACACTTATTGAGAGGGAGAAAAAAGAAGAAAGACAGTAGAACAACTTCAATGTAAAATGAACTTAAGTAAAAGTACATTTTCAAATTGGAAAAATCAAGTAATAATACAACTACTGCTAGTTTTGTTGCCACTCTAGAAATAATGAAATGGTGATGATGATTTTGTAAAAGATTGTTTTATTAAAATGTCTGAATATCTTTTTTGTGATTTTAAAAATAGAACAGAAATAATTGCTAAAATAAAAGACATGCCTTGTCTGCTAAGACTATAAGAGACAGAACTGCTCATATGGAAGAAGATTTAACTAGTCAGCAGGTTATGGATTTAAATTCAACACCAGGATTTTCTACTGCCTGTGATGAATCTTACAATGTAAATGATATTGCACAGGTTGTACTTATTTGTAGATATATTAACTCTGATGGACCTCAGAGTTACTTGATATACTACCACTTACAGGACAAACTCAAAGTGAGGATATAGAATCTGCTGTTACCAGTTGTTTAAAAAGTAAAAATATTGATATTAATAAAATAGTATCAATTGCAACTGATGGAGCACCAAGTTTGAAAGGTGAAAAGAAAGGTTTTGTTTTTATGTTTAAAAAACAAATTTTGCATGACATTTTTTCTTTTCACTGTATAATCCATCAAGAGGTACTTTATTCACAAACCTTTCCAAAAAAAATAACATTAGTTGTTATGGACCTGGTAGTACAAACTGTGAACAAAATATTGGCAAGACCATTCTTCTTTTACATAATAAAGTAAGGTGGCTTTCCAGAGGAGCAGTGTTAATGCAATTTGCTGTTTGCATTGAAGAAATAAAATTATTTTTAAACCAAAAAGATCTTGAATATGTTGAGCTCAATAATCACAATTGGTTACAAAAATTTTAATTTATGGTGGACATGACCTCACTCACATTTAAACACACTAAACAAGAAACTGTAAAGGAAGGGAAATACAGCTATTTTGCTTTTAGAAGTAGTATACTTGCTTTTGAACAAAAATTTTATTTGCTTACCGCAGACTTAGAGAAAGGCACATTGCTACATTTTCCTATGTTGAAGAAACGAAACGTCAACAGGATCATATTTCATGCAAATAGTGGTAAATATGAAATCAAAATTAGGTGAGAGATTTAAAGAGTTTAGAAACGAAAAGGCAACCTTATTGTTTTTATTGAGACCACTCAAAATTAATTCTACTGATTTGAATTTTTCACCTTTTAATGATATTGATCAAGCAGTTTTTCAACTAGAACTAGCAGATTTAAAAATCAAGAAAATGTGGAGTTTAAAATTTGTAAATCTTAAAAGTAAATTAGAAAATTTAGAGAGACAGAAATCTACCTTTTCTGCACAATATAAATGGTCTGAGATAGAAAATTTTAAAAGGCAAGATCAGGTTGTTTTTGATACTCGGAACAGTTTGCCTGATACTTATATTCAATTAAATACTTATGCACTTGGTCTTCTGTCGATTTTCGGATCGACATATTTCTGCAAACAGACATTTTCAAATAAGAATTTTATTAAAAATAAACTAAGAAATCAGCTGAACAGTGTGAGTTTGCCGTCTTGTTTGAAAATGAAAGTAATGTCATATTTACAGAATTTTGACAAACTTTCTTGAGAAATTCAGCAACAAAAATCACATTAGAAACTATATGTTGTTCTTATTTTTTTATGAAGTATATATTTTAATTTTATTATTCATACAAGTTTATATTATAAAATATTTGAAATCCCAGCATACTGTTTGACCAAAGAAAAATGTTAATTTATATGTAAGAATATTTAAAATCACTTATTATTTACTTTAATAATTATATTTTATAATTATAATCACAACTATTGTAACATTGATAATAAATAATTGAATTGCAAAGAAATGAGAAATTATAAGCTTGGAATAAATTCAAACTTAGATTTTTATGGAAGAAGGAAAAATTTGTGTGATAAAAGATAATCAAATTGATAAACTACTAATTTTATTTGTATCAATGATAATACATCTAAAAACATCTTGGTCCAAATTGACATTTGAATTTTCACATTGATGTTCAATTCTCTTTAACCTGAAGATAACCAGTTATTTAAAAATTATCAAAAACATTTGTTTTTTTTCAATCGTTTTAGTAAGTATAATTTGTGCAGGATATTTTTGGTATATTTATGTGCATTGGATTTAATTAATCCAGTTTTATGTAGTATATATTTATTAAAACATCTTGGTTATGTTTGATAAAATTAATTACTGTATTTACTCGCATATAGGATGAGGTGTGACTTTAAAGATCAAAATGAAGAAAATTAGATTTATTAATACAATTTTAATTTTATATCAAATGCACATAAATGCACACATTGTCCTGCAAAAATTACGGGCATTTTAAACTTTAAGGAAAAATCTTGTAAAATCGACAACATAATTTGTTCATGTAAAGCTGGACAATCCGGAACCTTCTTTGCCTATTCTTAACACTCGAATACACTCTCCGTCGATTACACTTACGAGTTTCTCCAAATTCTGATTTCCGAATAATCATCTGTTTTCACCTGGGAATAAATTTAAACTTATATTGGGCTCCCATGTGATTTTGGAATTCAATTCAAAAGTTTTGTTTTTTCTATTGCTATCCATCTTTAGTCTTGACAATACACAAGAACAATTCAAACAAACCAGATAAAATACTTTTGCTTTTAAACACCATAGGGTGAGCATCCGGTAAAAAATGCAAATACATGGTTCACAAAAATTATTGCAAAAACACAAAGAATCCTTTGCTCTCGCATATAGAACAACTTAGGTTTTTGAAGCAGTGAAAAATAAATTAAAACCTCGTCTTATGTGCGAGTAAATACGGTATCTATTGATATATACAGTATATAATCGAGATGGGTTGATGATAATAATAATAATAAGTGCAGAGCCCAAATAGTTAGGAGTTGAAAGTTGAAATTTGATGTACAGTTAGGGTATGCCATGCGAATGCAGACTAAAAAGGGAATTTTGGAAATTTCCCGTGGGGAGGGGGAGAAGGTTAAGGATTATCCAGAAAAACTCGGCTTCTACTGTACTATTTTAGATGCGGTTTTTTGCATTTTTGCAGGAAATCACACATATTTTTAAACCCATCTGAAAATTCTCTAATTAGCCTCGGAAGATAAGGGGACCTGATTCTTGCACCTGGCGAAAATGGGTAAGATCAGCTATAATCTAATAATCTTAATCATTGCTATCGTTACTTTTTGCCCGAGCAATGCCAGGTTCATCTGCTAGTATTTCAATATTACTAACAACAAAAACAATAGCTGTACAACAGGGATATTGAATAAGTGAAATTAATGCACTTATTGCTAAATTCTGTAATCAAACAAAAAGGCAGCCTACAACTACGAACCATGGATGAAAAGTAGTTCTCAACTATATTCCTTTCCTACACATGATGATTAAAAAAATAGCCTACAAGAATAATTTAAGAATGATTTATCAACGTAATCCTACGATGTATAGAATTTTACGAAATGATAAGAAAGAAAACCAAAACAATAGTACAGGGGTGTATTCTATTCCTTTAAGTGACCGCCGTTTTAATACAGATCTGGTTTACATTGGAGCTACTATGAGACTTTTGAAACAGGGACTTAAAGAGCATAAATATTCCATCACTAAAAACTTGGACAGTACCGTTCTTGCAGCCTTCGCTAAGCATCAAGATATTAATGTTCATTGGGACAAAGAATCCATAATTAGGATCGCTGCCAACAAACAAGCACTTAAACGTATTGAAAAACTTGAAATTTACAAGGCCCATATTGACAAGGGATGCATCAACCATAGAGATGCAGAAAGTTTATCCTCTGCATGGAAATCTTTTTACCACAGCAATTAATTTTCTTAATACTTTAATTTATTTTTGTTTTTTACTTTCATTTTTATTTATTCTGTCTTTATTCTTCCTATGTAAACCACGTGCACTATACATTGGAATTATTTTCAAATTTTTAAACTGTTGTATGGCTTGCATTCTATTTTACATTCTTTTTGTTTTAAAGTTGTTTAACTGAAGAAGACTATTAAAAATAGCCGAAAACATTTTTATTTTATTAAATACATCATTGCTGGAAATTCTAAGGTGTTGGTTATTTCAATTACTAACAACATTGATTTCCAAATGAACATACAAAAGTTTTCATTATCTAAAAGATAAATATAAATATATATCAGAAAATATATAATATAGGGATTTAACATTCACATTCCCACAATTCAGACGCATATATATACAATAACAGCTATAGGAACTGCATCAATCATAAAATCCTATAAAAATGTTTATTTTTTAAGTATCATTTTGCTGCGGATCTACAAGAAACCATAAGAGATCTCATTACGAGTGACATCATAAACATGAGAACACTTTTCGGGTATAGTATAGATTACCACCTATGGAATTTTGGGACTGAGTATATATCTGAACTGAGGGGACCGAGACGAGTTCAACGATACCCTACTTTTGGACCAGAGATGAAAAATAAGAAAGTTATCATAGTTTTTTAATGCTTTCATGCAGATGGCACCATAGTTGCTAGTGCTGCCATCTCGCGGTAAAGTCTGCAAACAAATTAAAAAAGCACTCTGAAAGGCAAGAAATTGGACGAACAGTCAAATACCACTTCCTTTTTTTTTTCTTCTTTTGTTCAAGAACTACTGTGAATCAATAACTAGTGATGTTAAACAATCAGCAGCCTGCCGGTGGCTCCCCTCCTGGGGGGAGTCCGCCAGTCAAACGCCAGTTTCTTTTTTTCAAGCATCGCGACTCCCGATTGTGATAGCGCAGTCGGCTCGTAGTACTAGCCGACCGCGAGCAATAGCGAGACTGAGGAGCCGTAGTCCCCGAGGTCGACAAGTGCGAGGGTGTGCAAAAAGGACTTAACTTGAACTGTAGACGATCAGTGTGCTCGTGGATCAACATCTGCCTCTGTTGAAGGTATTTATGGCTGAGTGCTGGACTGTCTGTTAAACACGCGATAGGCTTAGCGAAGAGAGCGACGCAACTCCCAATCGTCGCGCGATCTCCGTAAAAAGTATGATAAATTTCTTATTTTTTGCCTCTGGCCCAAAAGTAGGGTGCCATTGAACTCGTCTCGGTCCTCTGAATTCAAATATATACTCAAAGTCCCAAAATTCCATAGATGGTAATCTATAGTACCCCCACTTTTCATTTGCTGACAAAGTTTACTGCAGTGATGTTTCTGGTAATTGCATTGTTCATTGGTCCAAAGTTATGCAAGTGTTTTTATAAGCAAAATGAAAGTTTTCAATAGTTAATACTGTAATGTAAAAGTCCATAATTGTTGTTTTGGATGATGAAAGTTTATCCTCTCGTGAAAATAGCACAAAGTTTGCATTGTAATCAATCAACAATTGTTCATTTGTTACAAAGGTGATGTATATAGGGTAACATTGAAAAAAATCAAAAGCTAAATCAGGTAGTAAATATGAGTACACCATGTCAGGATAGGATGCTGAAGCATCTCATTCCGTGAGAAGATACTCCCAATTCCTCCGAACTGAAAATGAAATGGAAAGAGCAAACAGGTATACAAGCGACTGAATCATCATCATCATTACAACACGAGTTTAAAGCCTACATGCATTCATTCATTGAATCTAAATTACATTTTATTCAATAAAATAATCGAATACCTAATAGACAATCTTCTAATTTCATCAGAAACACGTTTCGGCCGTCCCTCGTTATCCGCATTTTTCTCTTCGTCACACATTTTGTAAACAATTCAATAATATCAATTTCAAGTCATACATTCGGTTTTTTCAGTGTTGCCATCTCTAACATAATTGACACAGTGTTGCCATCTAAACGGATGTTACAACATTTTAGATAAACAATTATTAATGAATTTTAGTATTATTAATTAATTAATTAACGTATTCTTAATTTTTTGATAATGAAATGCATACAAACTTTATTATTTGAATATAGTCGGCCGGATGGCCGGGCGGTCAAGATGGCAGCCTACCGCTCCGGAGAACCCGGAATCGAGACCGGACGGGTAGAAAAATCCCCAGGAATTTTTCGGGGTTCGCCCAACTGGATATGTCGGCCTCCGTCCTTCATCATCCGGCCGCCTTATTGTGGGCCTGGCCGAGCCCATAATGGGCTTGCTAAAAGAGGTCTTCTTAGTGCCCACAGGGCGGAAAAAGTTAACAAAAAAACAAAATTATTTAAATATAAAATTAAATTTAACATATAGAGGGTTTAGGGTCAGAGTTGACAAAGTCCTTGTTTTGTCAATTTCGAGTTAAAATACCATGTAGTATTTCTCAAAGCAATCTTTCAGACAGAATTGGCTAAATACACTGAAAAATTATGATGGCGCGATTATGCGATATCCAAGAGATGATCAAAACCATTGTTTGTACAGTTACTGCAGCCAGACCTAACTATATTAATTTGGTCGTGTTTGTCTACAATGTATACAATATTTTAAAATAGAATAATAATTCTGACTAAGTTCCTTTGTCAGGGTTACCTTTATTGCCTGCCTTCATGAGATTCAATTTAAATTATTTTGACTACTCTCTGTAAAAATTTTCTATTGTGATTGATATTGTAAAAGCAGTGGTGTACACAATAGCTAATGGCAGCTTACGTTGTGCTGCACACTCTTCAGATGCGTCTAACTTTTAAATATTGGTAAAAACACATTTAAAAAGAAAATATTGTAGCTGAGAGAGGTCAGATTCGAGAAGAATCAGACTGGTGCTGTGATGTTTAGAACAGGATTTAAATAACAAGATCTCTTCCCTGAGACTCAAATTTTGCTTTGGGCTCGAGATTTAATGTGACGTCACCAATATTGCGAGTAGGAAAACGTTCTAAAGTCTCTAATTTTTGCTATGGCAATCTCCACGATCGAAACCTATAGATGATTACCTGAATTGGATGGAAAAATATTTTTACTTTAGATGTTTCATGTATCAATTTAAGTAATTTTTTTTTGTTGTTGTTTTTACTCTCTTCGCCCTGTTAGCACTAAGAAGGCCCTTTTTTCCATATTTGGCCTGGGCCTGGCCGAACCGCAATGGTGGTGAGGAATGGAGTGCGACGTATCCGGAACAGCCCACCTCCACAAATTCCTGAAATTATTCACTCGGATTCGATTCCGGGTCTTCCAGAGCGGCAGGATGACGCCTTCATTGCCTCGGCCAAAACGGCCGTCGGTATTTTTAAGTTCCGGGGTATTTCGGGTTTTTTTTTAAGACAGTGCATTGGAACTTTTATGAAATCTCTAAATTACTATCAATATCAAAATTTCACATATTTTTAGAGTGATATCGTTCTGTTGCCAACCGTGTCGTAACTAGCTTTTTTTCTGCCCTGAGCAAGGTTTTATTTCTGAGCCTCTTAATTTTTGGGGAGAGGAAATAATAATAATAATAATAATAATAATAATAATAACATAGATTCAGTCATTCTACGGCAAGCACACAGACAACACAGAAACATACACATGGCATATATAGACTACAGAAAAGCATTCGACAGTGTTCCACACAGTTGGCTGCTACATATCCTACACATGTACAAAATACATCCATCACTCATTGCATTCTTTCAAAACACTATGCAGCACTGGAGAACAACACTACATCTCAGGGCCCATAACACTTCCATACAAACAAACCAAATTTTTATTAGGCGAGGAATTTTTCAAGGAGATTCCTTGAGTCCTCTCTGGTTCTGCTTAGCCCTGAACCCATTATCCAACATGTTAAACAACACGCAATATGGTTACAATATTAGACACAAAAAAACAACACAGTTTACACTGTCACATCTCATGTACATGGATGACGTAAAACTTTATGCATCCACACAAAAAAAACTTCATCAACTCCTACAAATCACACATTCATACACCAAGGACATACAAATGGAATTTGGCCTAGATAAATGCAAAACACTTCACATAGAAAAAGGAATCCTGAAGAAAGAAGATTTTGCACTTGGAAATGGAGACATTATTGAATCCATGGAAGAGGGCGAGTTCTACAAGTATTTAGGATTCCAACAGGCCAAACTAACAGAACATACACAAATAAAGCAAAGATTAATTAAAAAATACCAAAGTAGGTTAAATGCTATTCTCAGAACACAATTAAATGCAAAACACACAGTCAAAGCAATAAACACATATGTCATCCCAGTACTCACATATTCTTTTGGAGTTATACATTGGACTCACACAGATCTCGAGCAACTCCAAAGGAAAACAAGAACAACACTTACTAAGCATAAACAACATCATCCTAAATCCGCCACAGAAAGATTAACCCTTCCACGTAAAGATGGCGGACGTGGCCTGATTGACATAGTTAACCTTCACTACAAACAAATACAGTCACTGCGAGAGTTTTTCTACAAAAAACAAGAAACATCACAATTACATAAAGCAAAGTAACTCTAGCAGACTCGAATAACACACCATTAAACTTACACTCACATCATATGGACACAACACAACATATAAAAAGCACAGACACCATTAAGCAATCATGGGCTCGAAAGGCGCTCCATGGCAGGCATCCTTATGACCTGGCCCAGGATTTTGTTGACAAAACTGCGTCAAACAGCTGGTTAGCTCGGGGATGCCTCTTTGGGGAGACGGAAGGATTCATGATCGCCATACAGGATCAGGTCATAAATACTAAAAACTACAGAAAACACATACTCAAAGATGCAACACTCACAAATGACACGTGCAGAAAATGTCACATCATGCCAGAAACTATACAACACATCACCTCTGGTTGCAAGCTCTTGGCACAGACAGATTATTTACACAGACATAATCAAGTAGCAAATATAATACACCAAGAGCTTGCAAAGAAACACAAATTAGTAGACATTCACAAACCATACTACAAATACATTCCACAGACAGTATTGGAAAACAACACGCACAAAATGTACTATGACAGAGCTATAATCACAGATAAAACAATTTATCACAACAGACCAGACATCACACTCATTGACAAACACAATAAAATCACATACATTATAGACATATCCATTCCAAACACTCACAATTTACAAAACACATGCACTGAAAAATTTAGTAAGTACACAGAACTCGCCCAGGAAATAAGGCATCTGTGGAGGATGGATAGGGTGCTTATTGTACCTGTTGTTCTCTCCTCTACAGGTGTCATATCACACACACTACACAAAAGCCTGGGCACATTAGAATTGAATAGAAACACATACATCACTCTACAGAAGGCCACTATATTGAATACATGTCATATTGTGAGAAAATTCCTGAATACAGACACACACACTGATACACTTCTTTAATTTCTGTTTTGGTTACTATGCCTTGACTTTGGTCCGGCATAGTACTTAGCCACCGGTGTTAACCGAGTATATCTAACTTAACCCAACATAATAATAAAAGAAATATGATTAAGCTTTATTTATAAATAATGATTGTATAAACAAGAAGTGTACAAAACCTAAAAAGTCGCGACGCCACAGCGTAATGAAACAACTTTTTTATTTCTCTCTCTTTCTATCATGTGGGCATTGAGGGAGTTTTTTAATCATGCCTATCAGAATCGTAACGTTAGTATCGATCATTCTCACGCTTTAAATTAAAAATGTTAATTTAGAATTACCGATTGCACGCTCGCTTCGAAGAAAAAGTAGCAGGAAGCGAGTGAAAACTTCTTGGTCTTCTAAGCGTTCTTTTACAATCACTAGAACACAATCAACCTTGGCGTAGTGAAGCGGCCTGTTTGTCGTATATACTGTTTCAAGGCGGCCACATGCTGGCTCGCCGGTATATCGGCCGTCGGCCAGTAGATCGGAAGTAATGTACGGGTCAGGTTGGGATTTATGGAGAGATTCTTGCCGGGGGTACGTCTGGGTCCTTCGTAGCTTGGGCAGTGGAGCCAGTAGTGGTAGGATGTCTCTTCTGTGCCGCAATTAGGGCACGCCGGCGAGTCGCTTAGGCAACGAGAGTATAGGAAAGCCTTCAGCGGAGCCGTGTCCGTACGTAGACGGGCCAGTAGCTTTTCCATTTTTCGAGAGGAAGCATGTTGATAGGGCCACTTGGCAAAGGGGCGTTGGTGGTCGCGCCCTTTCTTGTGCAGAGTTAGCGCTCACGCGTCTATGAGATTCCGTATCGTCGATCTTCGGATGTTCCGGGAGCTATCGTCCGACTGTAGCGGGCGCCAAATTGTTTCAGTTGAAGTGCCAGTTCGTGCGGCCCTGGCAGCCTCTTCATTGACTAGAATGCCCGCGTGGCCCGGGGTCCACCCGATAGCGAGGGAGGCTGAAAAGGATGCGATCGTCGCCGCCAGGTCTATAATGAGCGGCTGTGACATGTGGCTGACCGTCGTCAATGCTTGGAGAATGGCTGTCCGATGTGATAATTGTTGGGCGGTGTAAAGGCTGACAGAGGTGGAGGGCCCTCTGGATGGCTAGGGCCTACGCTCTGAAGATGCTACAGACTTCGTCGAGTTGTCATGTCTCCGTGATTCGCTGAGACGGGATGACCACTCCGGCTGTCGTGTTGGTTGGGGTTTTCGAGGCGTCCGCTCCCACGAGCACCCAGTCTGCCCAGTAAGTGGAGACCTCCTCTTGGAAGCGGGCGTTAATGGCCGCCGGAGGACTAGGCGTCGCCGTCGAGAAAATGTTTAGATGTATTAACGGTTGTAGATTCGTGGTGTCTGGTGGGGAGTTCTTTTGGTGATATACTTTCGTTAAAGGTAAATCGATCTGCTGTGCGAGGGAGAATACCCTCGTTACGTAAGGCTCCTGATATGGCCGCCAATGATAGAACGACAGACTGGGCGCAGTCGTGTATAGATTGTAGAGCGGGCTGAAGGGGATGACTGAAGATTTTCTTTTGAAGAAAATCTCGAGCGTCGGTATTATCATTAAATTGTATATTATCAATATGGTTCTGCAGGAAACGAAATAAATGGTAGCCAGTTAATTCAGGTGAATGAGACAGAACCTCCAGGCCCAGACTGGCCAACTTCCCTAAGATCGTCTATATTCTATGTGCTAGCGTGTTGTCGTGGTGAGATCGGACTTTGTCAATTTCTGGACGTAGTTCTTTGATCTTGAAGCAATTCCATTATAATGACGCCAAACAAACGCAGATCATTCATCGTTTTCTTCTACATTATCGGTCCTTTGACATTCCTTTTAAATTTCTTCTGATATTATTATTTCTTTGTAATTAACAAGGCTGATCGTGTGCTTTTATAAATATGTGACATTATACAAGCATTATAAACAGTTTTCGAGTGGGATCATACGGATGGTCTTATGCATTTTTAATTTTATTATATTTATGAGCTGTTTCTAAACATCTTCCACACTTCTTGCTTTGATGAACCCATTTCTGAGACAACTGCCATAACATGTAAATCTATTTCTTCTGCTTTGTATACAACTGTTTTTATTAAATTTTACAGAGAAATATTATCAACGGTAAAATGGTGCTTTACAGTTTCCATAGGCACTTAATACTATTCAACATTATAGGTGATTTGCAAGATAATTCAGTGTTCAAAGTGAGTGTAACATTACCAATTAAACTTTATGATGATGTATCAAAATCATAACCTTCAGTTATAGATATTTCATTGGTACAGAGGCCATAAAGGTTTGCTGATTCAGTTTCATTTCTTTAACCTTTTTAATAAATCAAAAAACATCTTTTAATATTCCAGGAGTGGCATTTTATTTCTTGAATGCAGTTTCTTAAGGTTCTCGATGCTAGTAAAGGATAGCCTTCAATAATTATATGTTGATAGCCTGAGATTCTACGTGAAAATGTATAGCTTAATTATTGCTTTTTTTATTGTGACAGGATTCCACTTAAATCCTCTTGACTTTCTCAAGCTAGAAATTTGATTTGAAGTTAAAAATTGGGTCAGATGTTTCGATAAGATTTTAAAGTTTTCCTTTAATTTACTATTACTATTAGTTTGATTACTATTGTCAATAATTTATCATTATGCTTTTTTAGATTTTCAATGATTTTTTGTAAGTAAACACATTGTATACAGATAACATTTGTACTTTTTTCTAATGTAATAGCAGAAGTTTCATATACTCTACATTATTTACTTCACATTCAATATTTTCATTAGTTTCAGCTGATATATTATCATCTAATGTATCATCGAGTGTTGAATTTTTATTTTGATAATCATTTTGTGAAGTTAATAGTTGGTATAGCTGAAGATTTATGTTTCTTTTTTCCGTCTATTCTACCTTTATCCCATTGAGAATCTTCAAAATGATCCTACAGAAAATAAATTATACAACAGATTATTTTCTAAATACTTGAAAACATATTTCATACATTTAATATATTTAAAAAATAATGCAAACCGAAAGTCACGTTATTTCAATTAAAAAATTTTCTCCTGGAAGGAGTTAGATGGATGACAGCATGACTCTATTGCAACAGGAAAAGTATGATGTACAGGGGCAAGAAGACTACTAATTTGAGGTGGAAAGCATATAAAATTTATATTAAAGGTGGAAAGCATTTTAAATTATTTATTTATTTATTTATTATTATAAAATAAATAAAAATATGATGTGATTATTTTTTCTTTTTTCACTCCTTACATTCTGAACTTGACTGTGACTGACTGTTCAACCTAGTATAACCTTTACTTATTAACCATGGATAATTTAAAGATTAAAAATTTATTACAACTAATCATCTGGAGATAAAACTTATCTTAGACTAGAAACAGTTCAAGTTGATTTTATAAATTTTGTAGTTTATATACTTGTAAATTTACAATGTTTTCGCTGTGTAATTCACTCACAACACTTCCAACATAAGCTACTCGAGCGAATGATCTTAAACATAGCTCCCGTGATATCACGTGACAGAAATAACCCATAGAAATCAGCATAATTTGCTAAGCTCTTAGTATATAGGACCTCTACGTAGTACTAATGACGGGTTTTCAATAGCAGTACCCTTTTTCCCTTTTATTCTGAGGCCCACTATGGCCGGAATGCAAAACCAGCAGCACACAGAAATCTCCTTTTACCCCAAAAACTATATGAAAGATCAGTATTGTGTAAATTATTTTCTGTTATATGTG
This sequence comes from Centruroides vittatus, assembly GCF_030686945.1. Taxonomy (NCBI): domain Eukaryota; kingdom Metazoa; phylum Arthropoda; class Arachnida; order Scorpiones; family Buthidae; genus Centruroides; species Centruroides vittatus. The sequence continues at coordinate 9,223,289 of NW_027122718.1, forward strand.
CTATTGTATTAACAATTTCACCACTTGCATTGTTATTTTAACGTAATTTTAGTTCGATTTAACTTGTATAGGCCTAAAAATGGAACATATATTAGAAAATTACAAGATATGTTTAATTTCGTAAGAAATTCGATATATGCAAGAAATATTCTAATATATGTTCTATACATACGTGAACACAAAACTATTTTTTCTACCCCTATATAGACTAAAGAACACCTGCTCTATCCTTTAGATCCAAGCTGCATCTATCATATTAATAATCAAAATTTTTTGATGTATATTACTTTAAAACGTTATCAAAGTTATTAATGAAACATAACAATAAACTCTCAATCAGTAACTAGCAATTCTGTTGTAAGTACAGTAATACTTAACCAGTAACGCCTGTAAAGTTGTCTACACTGCCGAACGCTATCATTGAAGTTTCGATTTTTTTTGGCTTTTTTACTTACAAATGTTGATAACAGATGGCAGGAAGTGATTGTAAATAAGAATTACATTTAAAAAAACGTAATTCTCGCAGAATATACGAATTTCATCCAATTGAAAATACAAAATAGTTTATAAATTTGAATCGTTACACCTTGAAAACTAAGTTACAGATCATAGAAAGTAAGTATTATAACTTCATTAACATTTTACAGTCACATAGATAAGATGATTATAATTAAATTTTTAATTATATAAAAATTAAATTATGATTATCTAATTAATTATTTTTATATTTAATTTTAATAAGTTATTTAAAAATCATATTCCTTCTAACATGTTAAGAGTACATATCTGCTTTTTTTAATGTTTAAAATTAAAAAGTGTTTATTACACAAACATTATAATTTTAAGCTAAAATATATATTTTAAAGTGTTAAGACATATAAAGATTTTAAGTTTAAAAATATTCAATGGCAAATACCCAAAAATATGGAAAATATAAATATTCTTAGGCACACAATTCATTTTTTCTGCTATACATTTTGTTTCTGAAAGATAATATTTTATTGGCATGTTGATAGAATTTCTTTGCATCTATGAAGCGAAACAAAGATTTGAATGGATTAGTTAATCCCATCGGAAACATGTTTGATAATGCGACAAGTTTTCAAATGGCTTTCAAGAATAAGTGCCGTTTGGTATGCAAATGCAATACGAGCGGCCAGCATGCATGGTCGAACACAATCATTGTGATGGAAGATATAGTTGAACAACATCTGACACGATTCCCCTCCACCGTTCCTGAAAGACAATGAGCTTGGCAAAGAAGAGATTGTTGATCTTCAACTAATCACATTTGTTTTCCCTAATTAAATCATTAATCGCTTTCTGTTCATACATTTAAATTAAGCAACGAATAAAATTCTCCCACAGGTCCAATCTAAACTACTCTTTAAATTCTTCTTACATAAAAATCCCTTCAGCTTTTATAATAAATATTCTAATGTTTTCTTCTCTCTCAAGTGTTGATTTAGTCCGAAGAAAATTATCATTTTAATTACTTTTAAAAAAAAAAAAATTAAAAAATTCCTCTCCATTCTCAATTTTTATAACTTTTAAAAATTCTCTTTTTTTATTTTTAGATAATTTATAGCAATTATTAAATTAATTCTATATTTATTTATGATAATAATAATAGTAATAATAATTTTCCGTGTTGGCGAATGTGCGATTATTTATGATGGTATCTGATAAAATTGATGGGAAAAAATTCTGTGTCTTGGATACTTTTTTCTCTCGTATCGAGAGGTTTGCTTAATCAGTTTTTCTTGAAGTATAAGATTTTAAAGTAGACGTTTAGCCGTTTCCGAATGTGAAGAAGAAAAATTTTAGAAGATATATAAATCTGCAATATGTCCAAAAGATGGAAAACGAGGGTGACAGAACATTCCTTCGTATACTTCAGTTTCAATAACGTTCTTTCTGCATGACACCTGTGAGTAGCACACTAACCAGAACAAGCAATTTCCTTGAAAACCGGTATGTAAATGTCGTTACGAACTCAATCCGTTTGGACATTTACCATTCCTGCGACTAAGCGGCGAATCTGATGGGAGAGAGATGTCTCCTATCGCACAAGGTACATTATTTATGTGTTGTTTTTCCGCAACAAATTGCTCAAATTTCCCGGCGGATGAACGAAACAATTATATTAAAGCAGAAAGAGGGGGGCATAATGCCCCAGCCATTTATCACGAGCAAACCCTTCTCATTTTCCTAAAGAAGGCAGATGTTGTATCTCAAGTCTTGATGGATCAGAACTCATAATGGAGAGTTAAAAAGGTAGTATGTGTATGTGTGTTATGCGTGCGCTTATGGCCAATGGAAAAGGAAGATAAGACGAAGAACTACATCGATAGTTTAAGTAGTCTAGATTCGATCTAATCGTTATTGTGATGAGGCGAGAAAAATTGATTGAAATATCCAAAAAGACGCGATTCAAATTTAATCAAATGTTCTACGTAATGATGTAATAAAGATGAAAGTAAGAAGCTTATATTTTATAATAATACATTCTTACTTCTTACCTTTGTACATTCCTGATTAACAATTTCTTTTCTTCAATATCTTCAACAACAATCAGGTTCGATAGCGCATTTCCATCTGTAAGCGCCAAATTCGTGTGCTTGATGATAATAAATATCATAAATTCTCATCTTTTCTAATTAATTATCGTAAAAAAATATATTACATATAACTAATTTTAATTATGTGGCACTAATGATAAATTTGTTACGTTGATTCATCCGAATATTCTATATTTTTTTTTTTTTAATTGTAAGAAAGTTGAAATTTATAACTGTTTTTATGCTTGATTATAATTCACACATTATAAGAAAAAATGATAATTTTTTTATTCTGAAATAAAAAATTCTCACATACGTTAATTAATGTACAAAATAACTATCTGTACAAGTTTTAAATCCGATAATACAGCGTTATTTGTTATATCATCACTCAATCAGTAGATCGCGAACCCCGAGACTTGAAAATTCTAAAAGGAGAGCTGAACGAAAGCTTTCGTTAACTGAAAAAGTTAAAAAATAAAGATTTAATTCGTTCAGTTTAATAAAAAAAAAATTGTCTGTCGTTCCTCCATGTCATTCCCTCATTAAAATGCTGCATCTATGAATTATCCTTTAATTTAAATGACACTAATTTGTAAGAAAATGCTTAATAATAAGAATTTTTTTGTATAATGAACAGCCCCAAATTAATTTTTCAAATTTGAGTACTTAATTTAAAAAAAAAAAAAGCTGAGATTGTTACGTCACAATATAATTTGTGTTCGTTAATTTTTAATACGAAGTGATGTCACGTGGATTTTTTTAAATTTAAACGTCCTCCGTTTTATATAAAAATAGTAAATGAATGCATTTTAAGTATAAATTTATAAAAGAAAATTGATTTAATTAATTAAAATAAAAAAACCATTTAATATAATATAATTAACTTTAAAAAAAAAAAAGGTTAATCGATGGATAAAAGGTGTTGCGAGTGATCAATTTTTGAAATTTTTTCTTAATTTTTCTTTATTTTTATTGAATTAAAGCTTTGGATACGAAGAGGAAAAGAAAAAATTGCTTGCGATGGAAGTAATAAAATAAAAGTTAGGGATGAGATGAATAAATAATTCTCGCATCCTTTATGTTTTGACAGGGATGCATTTATATCTCTCAACTAGTTATAGACAATACACTAAACCATATCTTAGAATGATGAGGAAAATACGAAAGAATCTATATTATTACATTGAATTGACAGATTAGTTGATGTTTTTATGATAGAAAAAAGTAAATATTTTGACCTTAGAATTATTTTCAAAATTTTCAAGATTTCATGATCGAAAACTTCAGAAATAAAAACAGTAAAAAGGATTTATGGTGATGGATCGTGATGTATTATTCGCTATTTAAATACGGTTAAAAAAAAAAAAAAAAACATTTAATTTTATATTTTTGCTTATCTAAAAGAAGCATTCAATTTTAAATTAATTATCATATATATATATATATTTATTTAATTAATTTAATTTTTTTAAATCAATTTTCTTAGTAAATTACAGTGCCTACAGTGACCGAGTGGTTAAAACACTCGTGGATTTACACCCGTCCAACGGGCTAGCCACGTGGATTTTTCCGGTTATCTTCACCTTTGTAACACCTAAATAGAGCGCAGTTTCCTATAGAAAGATCTCCCAGGAGGCAGATCGCCCGTGTGTATACAATGGGATCATTTTTTTGGAAGAAAATGCAAATAATATACACAGAAATTACAAGTATATATTCGCATTTTATAACGATATTTATATATAAAATAGGCTGGTTTGATTTTGTATATTAGTTAAATACGGGTTTTATTTTTGTCACTCGGTGTTGATCAACCGGTGAGTCGCGATCTACGTGGGAGAACGAACCTCCATTCCAGAGTAATATCAATATAAACCTGAAGAAATTCCGATTAAATAAGGTTGATAGACTTTACTCTAGGAATGAAATAATAATTTTCTGACGTTATTTGGCTATTCGAAACTGATTTTAAGTTAATTATATATATATTATATATATATAAATATTCAATATTATATATTTATGGAATATAAAAGTAAAATATTTATGCCGTTTTTTCTAGCATTTCTAAAGGTTTAATAATTTTAAATATATATATATATAATTTATTTTAGTATATTTGTTATATTTAAATTACTCACCAGATGGCGGTAGTACAGTTATATACTTTCAACACTAATAATCTATAAAAATATAACTTTTAATCAAATTAAAAGCTTAAAAAAATAAGGAAAAATAATTTTAAAAAATTTCTTAATTTAAATTCTTTAAATTTATAAGTATATAATTTATTTTATACTTAAAAATCAAAGAAGAATTGGGGGATAAATGCTTTGTAAATGAGAGTATTTTATTTAAAAAAATAATAATTATTATTATAAATACTTTAAAAACAAAATAAAAATTACTTCTAGAATTTTTAAATATATTTATTTTAAACTTTAAACTAGTAAAAACAAAAAAAAATTAACAAAATGAAGGCATAAATATATATTTACGTAGTAAATTTAAATTTATAGAAAATGTTATTTAGTTTATATAAGGTGAAGGATTTCTTAAGAAATTTCTATACGTAATATAAATTTGTATAGAGTTTGCTTCATCAATCGCTTCCACCCTGTCTCGTTTCATCTAATACGCTCTCTGTTTTTATAATAATAAGCAAGGCCTTGAAGTAGAAATATAGTTGACAGTGACTAGTTTATCTTCACCCAAATGTTTTCTGCTCATTTCTCAACATTATTTTCCGCATTTCTTTACAAAATTAGATCTATCTCAATGCGTGGTGTAGAATAAATAATCCACCTCCTCCTGCCATTTATTCTAAACACTTTAAAGTATTGTATCCATTTAATAACTATTTATTTATTTACTTTTAGTAATTACTATCTTAATTAAATCTTCTTAACTATTTTATGCATATTTTAATCCTCTTCTCTACTCCCGCTACGTTATTTTTTAATTAAAGATTATCTTGATCTCTGGTTAAGTTGGCGTGTTATGTGGTAACTTTTTTTTTTTATTTTTAATTGTAATTTAAGAGTTAATTAACGTATTTACGTGTTTTTAAATTATTTTTGGAATGTTTTAAAAGTCTGTATCACGTGTAGAAAAGTGTATAGATGTGGGATAAGTGATGCGGATGATGCAGAGTCTCCTCTGCATCATCCGCATCACTTTGGCTATTGGGTTATTCTAGTGTTTTTTTAAAGTTCTCTAGAAGGCGAAAAAGAGCTAAAGTAATCTTTAACAATGCCCACTTTACTAAAATTTGATCCAAACTGAGCGATATATTTGGCAATTGTTCAATAATGGCGAATCTTCTCAACATGTGGTTCACTGTAAAAAAAAAACGTTATCTTATCAAAGAATGTGGTTCAATATCTAAAGAAGATCGAGACTTACAGATTGAGAAACACGCTAGTGATAAATATAAGATGAAATATTAGTAATACGCTAAGAAAATAATCTATAAATCCATATATAAAATCATATAAATCGACAAGGTTTAAGTATTTAAATAAAAGAAAATAATTCATTATTTTAAAAGTTACACAGTCTACAAGCATAATTATTTGAGAAACAATCCTCGAACGGATTTTATCATCGAAAAACTAAAGTTAGATAGCCTGTTTCTTATTCCCCAGAGAATATCTAGAGGATAAAGTTTGTTTACCACTTACTGTTTCAAGAACGTGATAGGAGTTCCCGTCTTTCTTTACTCGTTTGTATGTGGTTATTTTTTATTCTTTTTTATTCTTTTTTTTTTCCTTCTCTTCTTCTTAACATGATTTGCCATTACTTAATTTTCCGCATTTAATGTGAAGAAGAAGGTTGTAAACTCTGCATAAGTCCCAACTAAATGATGTCACGAACCTATTTCTTTTAAAGAAAAACACTGCAACAACAAGAGAAAGTTGTATCAATTTTTTTTTCTTCTTCTTTTTTAAGTTAAAATCTTTGATTTAAAAAATAAAAAAAAGAAAAAATTAATACATTTATTAATTCTTTATTTTAAATTTGCCATAAGAATAAAATCAAAAAAACATTTTTGGTATGTAAAGATGAATCTCATCATATTTCAAAAACCTATTTTTAACATTAAAAATTCTGTAATTTAACTGCTAAATCTTTCTTCCAGATGCGATTCTCTTCGCGTATTAACATCATCTAATTAACTCTGGTAGTAAAAAGAAAAGGGAAAAAAATTTCGTTTAGGCAAACAGAACATAAAATAGCATGAACTAAGCCATTTACTCCACCTCCCTTCCAAAAACGTGCCTTATAATATATGTAAATATACAAACATTCTTCGTTCTGTCACCATTTTCTAGAGTAATTAATAGAGGGATAATTTTTGTCTTCGTGTACCAAATTAAGGCGGGGTATAAAAAAAAATTAAGTAAAAAAAAAAAATAATAATAATAATAATTTGCTGTTGTTTGTTCGTCTCGTCTACTTACTTCACTATTCATATAGAACTTACATAGGAGACTGTTGTACATCATCACATAAGTATGCTGTGAGTTACTTACGTTGTTAGGACAAAACTCTGTTGCTCGTATCAATATTTCATCCTCTGGATAAAAATAACTTAATTACGTGATTTAAATATTAATATATTAACTGGTGGTTTTTTTTTCGTGTTTTTTTAGCGAGTACAAATATATCAAAAGCTTAAGTCCACAAGAGCTTTAAATAAAAAGTATAGGAGTGTATGCAAACAGTGCTCTTTTTTTTTTATTATTATAAATTTCTAGACGTATTAATATGTTAAAAAACTATAAAATTATCTTCTGACGTTAGTTTTTTAAACCTATATTTAAGTTTTATCTACGTTCGATAGGCGTATATTTTGATAATTTCTCTTAAAATATGACCTACTAAAAGATTGCTGATGGAATATATTTCTGTAGACTTTATTTATAGTCGAAACATAAGGTAAACTGGAATAAAAGAGAGTTTCAAATTCTGTCTGGCGGCAATATCACACATTTCTTTTCTTTTTTTTATTCTCTACCTTACATTATCAAAAATTCATGAAGACCCGGGATTATGTTGATCTATGAGAACAATATTTTAACCTAGACCTATGTCTTGTAAAGTAATAGATTTTTTAATGTTTTATTTTACAAATATTTCTTAAAACAATGCAAAAATATATATATATTTATTTATTTATTTATTTATTATTAAATTAAAATACGACAATTCTTAAAATAAATTTTTATAAATCAAAATGTATGTATACAGTACACATTAATTTTTTTTTCTTTTTTATGTAAGATGAGGGGTGGATATCGTTGTGTTTTGATCATTTTTGATCGAAATACGAGCGTAAATTTTATATTTTATATAAAGTAAAATTTGAAAAAAAAAATTTTAAATAAGATAAAATATATTTTTAGTGACAATTTGAAAGTTTGGAGTATTTTCTTTTTTTTTTTTTCCTTGGATAAGTTTAAGCGTGTAGAGGAATTGATCGTAACAAAGTCGTTGTATGGAGAAAACAGAAATTTGACTTGAGTTGCAGGCAAATTAAGAAAGTAGACAAGTACTAGTAAAGGTTGATATAATGTAGAAGCAAAGAAAACTCTAGACATTGCAGATTGACAAAGTAAAAGCATTAAGGATAAAGGAGGAGAGAATTCAGTAGAAAAGTGGAAGAGAGAAAGAGAAGGGGAAAAAAATAAATGAAACAAAATAACCACAAAAGTGTAGATGGAAAAGAAGAAAGAAAGAAATAAAAAAACATGAAGGAAGAAAAGCAAGAATTTCATAAACAAACTGAAAAGTATATAAATTGAAATATACTTTTAAAGCGAAGATGAAAAAGTATATATATATATATATTCTCCATCTTTTCTAAGGAAAGAATCGAAAACTATTTAAAGATAGATTAAAGTAAATGCAGAAATCTATTTTGAGATGGTATTAAATACCGATAAGAATGTGGTGTGAAAAAATGGTAAAAAGATGAAAAAAGTATTAAAATAATAACAGTAAAATTGTCTAGAAAAGCGAAGGAAAAAAAAAGAAGATGAAGAAGAGAAAAAGGAATAGAGAAAGGAATGGAGAAGTCAATGAATTGAAGGAAATGCAATAGCGTAGAGTTTAGAAAAATATTCGAAAATTTTCAAAAGTTTTCGTGCAATTTGTTAAGAGTAAATGTAGAAAATAACACAGAAAATAAGTTTGGTACGACAGAATTTCGATAAAAGTCAAAATTTTCATAATTAATGGTGATAAAGTGAGTTTGATAGAATTCATTTCCTCGTTAAAGAAAGGAATAACTGTAAATTAATTTGTTAAAATTTCATTTAAAGTTGAAAGTATTATATATATATTTTTGCCAAGAAAATATTAAGAATAAACTATTTTAAAAAAAGAAATAAATAAATAATAAATTTGTCATGCGATTAAGGCAGATGGTGGATGATAAACTCGCAGTTACAAATGCAAATTAATTTTCTCCATTGCTGTCTGAAGGTCGCGATTATTTAAAAATTAATTACTTACTTATAAGTAGAACCGATAAATGATATAGATTTTTAAAGTTAGAAGTTGGTAACTTTTATATTTACCATTTCGACGTACAATACTAATTATTTTCTTTGATTTTGATAGTCAAAAAACGTTCTTTAACACCATTTTTTGTCGTAAAGATGTTGTTTTAAGGTTAATTTCTATGTTTTTATACAATTAATCGCCATTTCTTTTTCGATTTTAATAGAAATAATTAAAATATTATAGATATTTCTATCAAAATCTGAGAAAAAATAATGAATATATCTATCATAGATGGTAGATCGTTTGTAATATTGTAAAAGTATATAAAGGGGGAAGTTTCTATAGCTACCAAATATCCCATACTTTTGCTATCTTCTCGTGTGTATATTTATATATAGGGCCTATATATAGAGAGAGAGACATCATAGTTAAGAAATGGACTGTATACAGATGAAGCAGAATCTAAAATCCAACCGAATTTTACTCGAACATTAACAAGGAGTCAATGCATACAGGGAAATGAAATGAGAAAGATAAAGCATATTTCTTAGACAGACTGACAAATGGGACAATAATTAAAGGGTTTAGAAAGCGAATTTCTAGGTTTGTCGTTTCTATTTGTCACTTGAATCATGCAATTATATTGTCAACTCTTTAGTTTCCTCGGTCCGAAAATGAGTTATATTATATTATATCGACAAGTATAACAAGTAAAATGTCAGCAAAAAAAATACGTTTTAAATGTGACATCGATTTGATTTTAATAAAAAGAAAAATTTCTATAAGTTAGAAATGGATTTTCTTACATAGAAACGGTGTCTTTAGCTTGCATTTTTTGCTATTAATACTTAGAAAAATCCAGTTTTATCGTATTAATTTATGAATTTGTATATTAGAATTTAGTAAGAAGAGGAGGAAAACGTGAGAATTAAGGAGAAACATAGGATAAAGTAGGAAAAATTAGACGACACTCTTCATTAAAATTCGAAATTTATCAGATTCTGTGTTTGAAACTCAAATGAAATACGACGAAATCTGGCATTTCTTTCAGAACCAACACAATGATTAATCCATCAGAAATGTTTTCTCGAGCCACGAGAATAGAAAGGAACAAGACAGATAAAGAGGAAAAGGGGAAGAGAGAGAGAGAAGGAAGAAGAAAAAAAAAAAAAAAAGACATAGGATCAAGTCGGAATGATTTGTGACTCTCACTTTTACATGGCTTACTTAATCTGCATACAGGGAAAAGTGGGTGAGTGATGACACAGGGTGTCGCAGTGTTACAATCGATAAGGCACTTATTAAATCAGGAGATAAATGACCTGTCTCTCCGGCGACAATAGACATTTACTCTTATTAAATCAATCCACTTTAATCACAGACTACAATCGTATCATTTGTGAAGATAAAATATAAAGACTTTACACACCATCACTGCTGTTGCCAATGATATACATAAACTGCCGACATACAACATTGTACATTCAACCGTTTGGTTTGTAGATAAATCGAACCAACAAGTATATCTAATGCGTTTTAAATCTCTCCTAACTTTCTATTAATATATATATTATATAATCTACTTTATTTATATATAGTATATACACTCGAATTTTATATCTAGGTAAGCTTAAAATTTATTAAAACTCTTAAATTTTCAGTGTTTCTGATGGATCGTCTAGTTGTTCTGTACCAAATTCATCCATAAATAGATTTATTATAAGTTTAATATTCTATTAAAATTACATTTTGTAAATAGCAGGGTATTTGGCTATTTAAAAATATAAATGAGATGCGCTGTTTTAAAGTAAATCTTATCAAAAATAACGTCCTTAAACCATTTTTTATTGGCTTTTAAGAGTTGCATTATAGACCTATTCGATTTTTAAACAGTATTCTTCAACCGGTAGTTCGTAAACTCGCTGATTTTTTTAGTACTCAAAAAACACTAATTAAATATAACTTTTTTTTATTAAATTATTTATTAAATGTATTAAAATATCTCAGAATTTTTTGGGTTTTTTTCCCCCAACCGGTAGATCGAGAGATACTCGTGATCTTTCAATAGAACAATATACAGAAGAGGTCTCGACAATTTCTTAATTAAATTTAAATATAAGAATTAAACAGAAGAGGAGAGAGAGAGCGAGAGATTTTTATGTAGAAAGTTTCTCAAGTCTTGGATCGATTCAAACACCTGTTAAATTTAATTCCACGTAATTAAATACAGGATTTAACATAGCGTATAAAACAGAAAACAATTTTTGAACAAATCCAATCATATCTAGTCGAAAAGTAAGAAGTAATCAAGGAAAAATTCAATTAAAACAAAAATTTCTAAAGCCGAAATTTTCTATCCAAAGTATATATATATATAAACAAAGTTTCGTACAACAAAATATTTAAATACATCTTCATCATTTGCATTGAGTATATTAACGTCACGCAACAACCATTGTTAATGTGCTCTTGTTGATGATTGTTTTTTACGTGTGTATATTTATGTATATATATTATTATTATTAATTTATTTTCTCGAAAGCCGTTGTGCAAATTTAATTATATAATAGTCACCCCTTGTTAAACAAACGTGGCTGATAGCCATAACTAGAAAACAAGCGATTAAAATAATATTAATAACTGTAAAGATTTAATTATTGGTAAGGATGTAGAATAAGAAAATCAGATAAAAATTATCGATCAAACTATAGGAGTTTAAATATTAAAGGAGGAGGAGGAGGAGGAAGAAGAAGAAGAAGAAGGAGGGAGAGAAAAAAAGAAAGTTATGATGAGGAAGAGACGATTCATCAATGCAATCATGTAGCGGTCCATCTAGTATCGAAAATATCGGTCTTTTTTTGGACAGTTTGTGTATAGAGGTGATAGTTTTTCGCTCGAGAGCATTGGAGTTGATAGTGTTGAGATGTCACCTGTAAGATAACGGATTTCTTTGGGAAGTGCAACGTCCGTTCAACGAAAGTGAGTGATTAGACTCGCTAGTTATTGGCACATCACCATTATTTGGTTGGTCCCGTACGAACGGACACGATATTAATGACACTGACAGGCACCTCCGATGAATAATATCTAGGATTTTTTCTCTCGCTCTTACACGAGGTAGAAGCGACACTCCACACTCGGATGATGGAGAAGGGAGACTTGAGGCTCGCCGCATCGACAATCGCATTAGCGGGTCTCTACAGAAAAGACACATGTAAACTTTCACACGCCCGTCCTAGACCTACAGTAGATGTCTTGTCGTTAGTATTATCTCCTTTTTCCTAGTGATGACTTCTATTCCGGATGCTTTGTCTGTGTCTACTCTACCATCTGCTGTCATTAGGTACATGTCCCAGCCTAATCTCATTACCAGGTGGGGAAATTTCGGAAGTGGACTGTTTTCTGCACTCGTTGACCGATTACGTCTGCTTAATAGTTTTTCTCTTGCGTCACAAAGAGGTAAACCATCATCTACTATGGACAGCAGCACCTATATTCGATCGTACGTTTCGGAGATGGAACACTTTTCTAAGAACCGTAAGGTTATTCAATCATCGCAGTTTACAGAGTAGAAAGTAGATTATTTTTGTGGCTTAAATCAAAAATAATAATAATAATAATAATAAAGTAAAGAAATGTTTAGATGTAATCCCTTTTTCACACCAATACGGCATGTGTTGAAGAGGGGTGACTTTCGAGTGTTGGACAGAAGTTTGTCTAGCCTACAGTTGTCAACCATATCACGTTGGTTAGTCCATTAACTAGATTTAGTATTTTTGTTCATTGTTTGGCAAAACAAAGAGCAGTTTAGAAAGCGACTGCCTTAACGCTACTACTCGATGCCATTAGCACACAGCCGCATGCGTGCGACTGAATTCATTAAATTCTTTTATGGGCAAATCTCCGACACTTCTTTCGGTTAATTTATCATCAACCGTCTTTTCTAATTCAGGGAAATTAGCCTTTTTCTATCAGGGGAAATCTATTAGCTTTTTTTTTTTTATTTGCATGGTTCCTGTAGACTAGAGAGCCAGCTGACAAGAGAGATAATAAGCGGTACAGATTAAGCGTGCATTATGGATTGTAGGAAATTTACTGTAGCTCATTAATTGATAAAAACAAGGGGATGAGTTAAACTATATTTTGTATTGCATCGCATCGATTCGATTTACCAGTCGAAGGATTAAAATAAAAGAAATCTAACCTTCTCCTTCCCTCATTCTCTTCTTCCTATTTTTGCTGTTGGTGTTTGCACGCGAGTTAAGCAGACATTTGCCATCTATTCACTTCACATTTTCTGATTGAATTGATCAACTGTTTTCCATTTCAAATCAACTTTGACAAAGAATAAAATGAATTTGTGAAAAATGCTTTTCTTAAATTAATGAATTCTCTCTCTCTCTCTCTTTACTTGGCTGTTCAATAGTTAAAAATGGTGTGCTTTTAAATGTTTTCTTCTTTGATTCATATCTTCGCATCGAGTTAATGAAAATAAATCGTAATTCTAAAGGAAAATTTCAAAATTATTTTTGTAAATAAATTAATTAAAATAATTAAAGTTTTCTTTTTATTTTAATAAAGAAAATGACCCAAACATTCGTATGTATGATTATTTATTTTATATTTTAAATAAAATCAACTAAATAACTGTATTTTTATTTTTTAAGTAATTATAATAGACTATTGAATGTATTTGTAATATTTAATCTTAAAAAAACAAAAAAAAATGTAAATAAAATTTACATTTAAAAAAAAAAAAGTAAGAATTTTAACTTAAAAGTACTTTTTATCAAAATTAGAATTGTTATGAACATTGTGTGTCAATAGATAAGTTTTATCATCAACCATTAAAATATTATTATGAATATAACTTTATTCGGGGCCGTCGAGAGTTTATATGGGGCCCAGGAGTAGGACTGGCCCTTTTACCCTTTTTTATTTGAAGTAATGAAATACGTAGAATGCTTATTTATTAATAACTTCTTTTTATTAGTAAAAATAATATTAATTTATAGGGATAAGAAGCCAAATTTTCCGTTACAAATCCCTTAGTTTTCTCTTATCCGGGAAAAAGCCCCATCTCCCCCTCTATGGCTTAGAATATATTTAATATTTTGACATCAAAATTGCATTGTACAGTACATAAGACATTTTTTTTTTTAAATTTATAAAGTATTGGCCTCTTAGTAATATATTATTCTTTGCTTTAAATATATTGATATAGAAAATAGCAAGAGTTCTTATCAGTGTTTTCTCTATTGACAAAATGTGGAATTTAATTCTTAAGTCATTACCTGAATATCACAATACTTTTGTTTTAGATAGAAATTAGATAGATTTAGTTTATCTATTTAAAGTAAAATTGTACTTAAAGTATTATACTAATACTTTAAAATGAAATAAAGATGCTAAATTTTTTTTTAATTTACTCATCAATAAGCCAAAGAAAAACCTTAATAAATGTAATAATTAAAAGAAGATAAAGCTTCTTTATCAATAGAAAAATATATAGAAAATTATATAAAAGAAAAATAAACATATAATTGTGTTCAATACATAATCTATGTTATATTCTTCTACATATAAGTGTTCATCGGAAACATTAACCATATATATTGTAAAATCATAGGAAGAAGTAATTCTATGATCTAATCCTTACGAAAATAGATGGAAAAACATAAACAGAGAGGAAGAGGATTAAATTCCATTGAAAAATCGTTTAAAAACTGGTAAAATTATTGAATACTTCAATCTTACTCGTTAAACTTAAATCAATGATTTATAAGATTTTTATGCATGCATTAACATATAATTTTCCTATGTCATATATAGATTTATAATGAGTTTTAAAAAGTAATTATTTATATAATTATATGTATAATTTATATTATAATTCTAGTTAATACATATTTAATGCTACACTTTTTATAATATTCTTCCATTTAAACAAGTATATAGGACTAATTAAGGAGTGAGATCCTCGCTTTACGACCGTTAGCAATACTCCTTATATAAATTATACGTAATTATCCTTACAGTATTTAAATATCTTATTATTTTGCTGTCCATCTCAGTGTCTTAGTATTTAGTTCAAAGTTTATTTCCAGGACTAGAACTTCATATTATAACACTGAGTCTACGGGAAATTAGAACTCGATATACGACGGTTCTTAAAGTTCGATTCGTAAAAGTTGGGTAAATCTAATGTATTTATTTAAATAGAGAAAAATAAATGTATTTTTTCCTCAATTATAATAATATTTTAACTTTCATCTTTAATATTGTACCTGAAAATGTCATTACAATTAAATATCTTGCTAAATATATGTATTAAAACATTTGAGTTAGTATATATCCTGTATATTTATATTTTTCTGATACATAATAATGTATTTTCAGTTAAATTAACTTAATATTTTTTATATAATTAAACTCAGGCATGAGTTTAGTTACACGTTTTCTTAAAAGATGGAGCCACGCATCTTGATGTACAGTAGAATCTGCTACAGAACAGATGTACTGTACTTTACGTACACAAGACTATATAAAGCAATATAAACATTAAAAAATTCTAAATTAAATAACTATTTAATATACAAAAAATAAAAGATTATATAAACATATTCATGCCTTTAATAATACCTTATAAAATAAACAAATATGGAGTCGTGTAGTCAATACTAAAATATTTATTTATTTTTAAATTATTTAAAAAATAATAATAAATAATTGAAAATAGTGTAATGTAAAGAGTAAACGGAGTACTTAAATGAAGTAGTTTTATTAATAATTGAAGAAGTTTTTGCGTATTTTTTAAGTAACATAATTAAATGAATGGAAGAGAGAAAACAGTAAAAAACAATATTTTAAAAGTAATTCGTTGGATAGAAGGAATTAGAAGCGATAATGCCGTGATAAGAAAGAAACTAGTTGATAGAAAGAACAACTCTTCTAATAAGAATACACGAGAAGGATGAAAAGTAATGGGATACCTTGGTTGCATTCATAATTAAAGTGGATAGCAAGCAAGAAGCTTCTTCTATAATATATAATCAACAAAAACGAATCAAAAGAAGATAGAAGCAGCAGACGTTGGATGAAGTTAGAACAAGAAAGAAACCAATAAACGAAACCAAATGATAACCCCCGAATGATCTTTAATGTTGCATTTCTACTATAAATTGTACAAAAAAAAAAATTATTTACAAAATTTATTCGTTTAAAGAATAATAATTAGATTAGTGAGTAGTAATTTTATCATTTAAATATATTACAATACTGTTACAATGTGTCTAAACTTAGAATATGGAATATCATCCGTTATAGATATTCAATTGATTTTTTTAATCTATTTTTTTCCTATATTGAACAGCGTAACATCAATATTATCACTTATATCCATTGCCATTTTCTTCGTTTTAACATAGGGGATTACTACAACATAATATCTTACTCCTGTGTCCTAGATACGTCAAATTCGAAGATGGATTTGTTAGAAAGATTGTCGACAGCAAAAACCTGTAATTCGATTCATTAACAAAATTTCACGCTGTTTCTTATTATTAAATTAAATTCCATAAAAAACATACAATAATTAACATCATTATATGCTTTTTTTTTAATTATTTTCTTAAATTCTTACCTATACGTGATGCCTTTCCTTTGATCTTAAGATACGCTTTTCCATTAGAAAATTCGATTTTTTTTTTTTTTCTTAAAGATTTCTATACCGTAGATTAAATTAAACAAAGTTTAAAAATAATAAATAATAAAATTAAGCGGACGAATACTAATTTCTTTAAAATTCATTAATGTTTAATATCGATCCGTAGAGAGAACCCAAAATCGCATCTCGATGAAACTTTGTGGTACGTTGAAAGGATGACGATGTGGATAAATTTAATATGAAATTTTTTAAAAGTGTAAAGTCAGATAACAGATGGTGAAAAACCGTGAGAAGACACACCAAATGTTCTTGATTCATACCCAACAACTAATTTACTTAGAAGGAATCAGGTGTAACATTCTGGATTGGAACGTTAGAAGGCAAATATTTAATTTTCTTCAATTGAAGTAGTGAGAAACTATTCCAAAATTCTATGATCTTTGTTTGAAATATTCTTCTTTTTTTTTTATCTCAAAAAATTTTTTCAAGATTGAGGCTTTAATTCCTAAATTCTGTTTCGATTGAGTAGTCGCTTTGAATAACTAACACACCTATAAATCAGTTGAAATACTTATAAAATATTAAAATTTTATATTGTTTTATTATATTTTCTAAGAAAAATATTAATTTAAAACTCTATTTATTAAATAAATATGATTATTTAAGTCAAAATACTTTAAAACATTAGGCTAAACGTATGCAAGCGTATAAACTCTTGCGCGTTATTATAGGTCCTAATTTATAGAGATTTTATGAGGCCTATAATATTTTAAATTATATTTAACTCCTTTTTTTGATATGATACAAATGGATAACTTAGAAATTTCCTATTTTGCATAAAAATAGATTAAATGTTCTTATATCAATTTGAGTAATGTTCGACTCTTGGAGGAGCATAAAAATTTCATTATGAAGCCATGACTCGGTTGAAAGGATCCAGATAATCTGAGAGGATACAAGCTAAAATCTTTTCAATTTTAGAAATTTGATAGACTATAAAATTCTGTGTCATTTTACATTTAAAATTTTTAAATTGTTAATAAATAAAACGGTATAATTAAAGTACATATGCAATGAAGCCTAATGTTAAATGAAACCTATTTATATACCAAGTATAGACCTATAAAATGTATTTGTATACGTTTATTTACATCGTAAGTCATAACTTATTGCTTAAATAAAAGGTCTAACTTCAATGCACAGCTTAGTAAAATGTAGCATTAGTAATATATGTCTTCGAAATAGCTGATTTTGCAATTTATAGGTAAAAGATCTGAAAATCTTTGTTAAAAGGGGAAGACCTACTATTAAAAAGAATTTAGAAGCCTCTCGTTGGAAAAAAAATGTCGAGATCTCCTCATAGAAAATGAAGGGAAGGGAGGGGGGAAATGCAGAAAAAGAAAACAAATTAAGTGATTTCTTATTATTAATAATTTCGAGAGATCTTCTAGTAGAAAAAATAAATAGGCCTTTGTTACTAGAAGGGATTAAAAGGCCTTTCCTGTGAAAAAATTCGAGAAGACTTCTCGTTAAAAAAGAATATCTTAACAGCCTTTTCTTTAATATTTTTTAAACAGAAGAAGATAGAAAGAAAGAAACCCTGTGATAGTATTTCAATTTTCCACTTAAAAAAAAAAACGTTTAAAGGTTTACTTTTTATAAGAATTTTTATAGGATGCTCGATGTTAATTTCAATTCAGGAACCATAACGCTCCTCTAATTGCAACTTTCCACTACACACAGAAAGAAAAAAAAATCATTAAATTACCTCCCAACAATGCACTGCAGCAATTTTTAAAACAAGTAAATTGATAATTGAATCAATCCACCGGAGCATTCAATAATTTATAAAATTAAAACATTATTAATCATCAGTTAAACATAACAATATTAATATAAAGGCACGTATGGACTTATTTGCGATTTTCATCAAGTGACCTTTATTTTAGTCAATTTAAAGCAAAGAAAACTTAATCTTATCGTAACTAATAGATCATATATCAAGGTAATAATGAGATGAGACTGTTAATTTTCAGCCTCTCGCACACTCCAATGAAATACTCAATCCTTTGACATCACCATTCATCACATTGTGGCAGTTAATTGTTAGCCATTACTTAAAACTAATCTAAGCTTTAAAACAACCTTCGTTTAATATAGGATAATGTCGTCGGGCTATAAATGAAAAATATTACATGATTCTCGGGCTATTATACACACTACTGATACGATTAGCATCATTTTTATGATATTTTTCTTCAGAGAAATCGTGTAGATGCTATATACCTTTCCACCAAAACATGATGCGAAATTTATCGTTAACGCTCGTTAAATCATAAATTATGCGAATTAAATTATTTTTTACAATGATATTTTCTTACATTTCAGTTAAAAAAAAATAAAGTATGTTCTCTTACATTTTTACAATTTTTTTAAATGTAAACTCCTTAACAAAACACGTAACTTGTACAAAATTCCATCGAGTAAATCATTAAATTCTACGTATAATTTTAATTAAAAATATTAAATTTTTTAAAGATCTTTATTTTTTCATATCGATGTTAAATTAAATGACAAATTAAAGAATAAAAAAAACGAAAGGATTGTTAATTACCTTTATTATTAAACTTAAAAAAATCAGGAGCGTGAGATAAGAAGAAAAACTTTAAAAAAATCATAAAATCACTTATAAAAAAAAAAGAATTTTTATCATAAACAATCCATTTTCTGGAATGTTTTTCCATTTATCGATTTGCGCCAATCTTAAAGATAATTTCGTTAAAATTGACTGAATTATAATCAAATAAATAGCTTTTATCTTATAGAATATGATAAATAACTCGATATTTATTATCAATATTTTGCAAATTTATATTTAAATTTTATAGAAATTGTTAACGATTAAAAACAGCTAAAATACAGATAAAATAGTATTAAAAATAATATAGTAAAATAGCATTAATTTAATTAATTTATCTAAATTTTCTTAGACGAATTTGCGTATGAAACCCACTTCAACAGCTTGTTTTATTGATAAACTTGGGATGTTGGAGCGGATAAATTCTTAAAATAATAATTATTATTATTATTATTTAAAATCTTATACAGTTTTTGATAAATAATATAATTAAAGTGAGATGTAAGTAGCGATGTTAAATGGAAGATAGGCAATTATAATGTATGCATTGATGGAGTAAAGGATTTTTAAGCTACTGGTTACCTTTCTATCGATCTAGAAAGGAGATAAAAAAAAGATAGTTTGATTAGATGATGTTCTTGCGAGGTCAAAGTAAACAATTTGGAGGTTGGATAGATCCAGAGTTAGGAAATGGACGTTGCTTTTGGATAAATGAAGCCAATACTAATATCGGTCAAAGAAGCAAACGGTTGTCCATCTAGAGTTGTGTTTGTCCATCCTACCGGTTGGCTTATGAATGTTTGATGTATCCAGCCTGTCACTCAGCCTAATATGGTCGTGGCAGACCTAAAATAATCCAGCCCTCAGGCCATTATGGCAACCGTAATATGGACAGTCAGAAGATTGGGTGCATCACTGGGACAGCTCTAGAGAGTCCGTGCAAATCGGTCAGACAACAATGTTTCTCACTTTCCGGCGTCTCTAATACAATTATATCCCCATTACAGCGGTTTTTTCACATCCCCTGGGATAGCAGGAACCAAGGCAATGTCCATTACCCGCAAGGGGTTCCATCAATATTTCACATGGTTACCTATTGTGGGGATGTCGCGACTTGCTTGGTCAACCGAACACGCTGCGGTCTCGGGGAGAGAGAGAAAACTCTAGCTACAAATTGGATTGCTGCCTCACCATGTTATGTTTCACTTGATTCCTTTACTGCTGGTCCGGGCTGTCAGTAAATGATAGAGTCGATACTACTTCCGATGTTCATCTACTTTCGCTCTGCTACGCGCTTAAGAAACATGTCGTGACATTCGATACTGGGTCCACTAAGCAATATGCCAAGTAAAGGGTGTGCTTTTTTTTTTCCTTTTTCTTCCTGCTACTGCTTTAAGATTGCTTCGTCGACGTAAGGAATGTGTCGAGAATTACAACCGTTACTTATAGAAATTATTCTATAAATCTTGCATAGGTGGGAAGTATCGTGTCGATACGCTCCTGTACTTCATTCGATAAACTTACTAAAGTAATTATTCTTCGTAAGAAAAAATTAAAATAATTTAAAAAAAAACAATAAAAAATTGATTTTATTTTTTCACAAATTTACATTTCGGTGGGTGGGTTAATGCTTTAACGAAAATGAAACAGATTTAAGATATTTTAAAGGATTTTAATGAAGTAAAACTCGAATATACAACGTTGAAGAATATATTGACTATAAAAGTTTACGTAGAAATCATTAGAAAATTGAATTAATTTCATAAATAAACGATAAGTTTGAATGGTTTGTTTATATCAAAATGATAAACGAATGTTTCAATAATAAATTCGTTGGAGAAATCTTCGAGAACGTAATTAAGTAAAGGCCAGTTTGTGGGGGGATTGGAAATATGCGAAAATTTCATTTTGAATTATGATAAACAAAGTGATGTACGATGCCAGATCAATCTTAAACCAGGTAAACTTTTATCATTGTGTAAAGTAGATCCTTCTGTTGCTTGTGACAGACGTCGTTAGCAGTGAGGTGATTAGAGAAGAGATAAAAGTCAGACCACAGATGGTTGATGGCTACATTAGGCGAGACTCTGTGCTTCACCAACTAACCTTTATCATTCTATGTTGGTAAATAATGAAATACAGAGGTGAAAAGAGAGAAACTCGTTCTTTTTTTCTAAAATTCCAAGAACTTTTCTTTCGTCTAGTAATTTCATTTTCTTTCTTTTCTTACAACGAACTTCTACTACTTTATTATAAATTCTGTTAAATTGTACTTTTCGACACCATCTTAAGTTATTAATAAGAGTGAATGTGATAGAACGAAAAGTAATTTAGTAGATTAATTTATAATTATCATTAGAAATTCGTATAAAATATTCTTATAAGTGTTTAATTATAGGATTATAGCTTCTACACTCAAATTTCTAGTGTAAATAATACCTTACTCCTTGCTATGAATCCCTATTGTGAAGTATAAATAATCTATATGCTTTCTATTCAACATTATTCTCCTTTATTTAATGCGAAAAATATATAATTTAAATACAATACAAAGGACTTCATTATTGAGGAAAAAATACATATATTTCTATAATTTAAAACGGAATTATAAATATAAATTTTAATTTATTGCATCATCAATCCTACTTATCTTTGCTCATATATCAAGTATCTCGATACAATTCTTATAGAATTATAAAGTCGTAAATATATTTTAATCTTTATTTAACCTAAAATCTATATCATAATAATTTAAAAATGCATTTAAAATGATTAAAACTCATTTAAATATTGCTATCAATTGTTGTCGCGTATCCTAACTCCTCGACGTTTGCTCCTACTTCAGGATGCGAGTTTTATTTATTTTATTTTTTTTAAGTAAAACTCTAAGAGAAAATAAATGCTAATAGTCTAGACAAATGCTATTTGCATAATTTCTTCGCTACTGAATAATATATATGTATTTTTATTTTTAGTTAGAAGTAGAATTGCAAAATAGTTAAATTATATCGAAACTCGTGAGTTAAGTAACAAAGAGAGAGAGAGTTAAAAATAAATATATTTTTTAATTACTATAATAATTTTTAAGTTTAAAATGAAAGTAAAATGATTTATAAACAATATTTTCTTATTAATTTATATAAAAACTTAATAAAAATTTAATTATAACGAGTAGAAAAGCAAGAAGAATCGTAGCAAATAGCTAGCGAATTATGATTGTTAGATACATCAAATTCCTAATAGACTAACATTCATTAATTAGTTTACTAATTAACCCATTAAATGGAGAAAATTAATTTAATTAACTTTATTTAAAGTCATTTTATCAGATGAGATAAATTAATATTCAATAAACGAAAGCAGTTATCATTTATTGAGATTTAAAAGAATCATTTACGCTTCTTTCTCTACCGATATTTTTGTAATTCCTCAAAAAAAAAAAAAAATAGAATAAAAATAATAATTTATTTATTTAAAAAATTCTTTTTAAGTTTTATAAAATTTTATTTTTATTTTTATTTTTAAAAGTTTTCACTTGAATTATTGAATGTTGGTGTCTGGAAAAGGAGCATAAGTCAATATTTGTAGAAAATAGAGTTAGGCAACGTGATCGATAAATAATATCTCTTTGTTTGAAGGTGGCTGTCGAGCCAGGTGTTAAAATAAAATAAAAAATAATAAAATAATAAAATTTTATAAACAATTTTTTCCCTCTTAAAATTATTTTATACATTATTTACTTAGTACACATCTCTTCAGAACATCTCAAAAATTAAAGGAGAAAAAAAAAATTCTATCTATTAAAGTCTATAGAAATATTAAGAAATTATGAAAATTTAATCGCTAATTTACTTATTTTTTTTAATAAATATTAAAGATATAATTCTTATAATTTACGTAAGAATGATTAATTTTACACGATATAAAGCGAATTGTATTAATTTTTACTATTTTTTTCTAATCTGTTTTTTTTTTCTTATTACAGATCTATGAATAACTTAAATTTCTACTGAATAATTTAATAAATATTGAGTTTTAAATAATTTTTACGAGTTTAAATCTCAGTTTTTAATGTTAAAATTAATAAAATAAATGACACATCAATGGTATAGAGTACTGTATTGTTAATGTAATGTGTTTACTGTATATGAAAGGTTGTTTACAGTGAATTAACTTTATTATTATTATTATTATTATTATAAATGGATAATTTACTGTAAATTAATAGTAAACGAAATACATAAATCGAATTTACTGTGATTAAAAGATGGAAGAGACTTGTTACAAGATAAAGAAACAATTATTAACGAGAAATTCTCTAAAAATTACATAAATTTTGCACAAATTTCGAACATAATACAAGATAATTGGTAATACTTCTCTAGAAGAAAATAGGAAAATAGAAAGGAAAAAAATATTTAAAAAAAACACATTACCCCTCGTAAATATACGCATATTTTTTCGTTCCTTCTCGGCTAGAAGAAAGGAAGTTACTGATTAAAAAATTTCTTTTTTTAGAAAGAAGAAGAAGAGAAGAGAGAGAGAGAAAAAAAATATATATTCCCAATTCACCTTCTTTTATCAGGTGATTTAACAAAAGAACGTATAAAGCCCAATTAATTTGGCTGGTGGCAAATAGCCGGAAACTAGGCTAGAAATCTGCATTACTCTGGTGAACGGTCCGGAAAGCAGGATGTGTAATTTCGCAGTGCACCACCGTGAAAACATTGTTCACCCCACTGATTCTTGGCAATGTAGAAGAATCAGTCGTTCCTACAACCATTTTCCGTATTGTTGAAGCAAAGAGGTCGGATCATGCAAAAATATAAGGTAAATTTCGTGCCATTATAACCAAGACAACTTATACAGACACTTATCTGAATAATCTACAGATCATAATTATAGAATGGTAACATTTTATAACTGCTGTGGTATAAATATCATCATAAATGTCTCGTAAACTTCATAAATCATCAGACATTCATAAAGGTTGATAGACTCGCAGGAAACTACTCTGTAAATTGAACTGTTAAACGCATTTACTTCCTATCGTTTAAGTTAATCAACTAAACAGTTTAAAAAATTATTAATAATTAATTAATTATATTGGAGAAATTCTGTAGACTTTTTCTTATTTTTTCCATTGGTTGATAAATTACTTTAAAATCCTTTTGTGAATTAAGTATATGTGGTTATATCTATAATTTATTTATGATAATATATTCTACACCACTAAGCATCATTTACATAATGTCAAAAGTCAGCTAAACTGGAAAATAGAAAAAAAAAAGGTAAACCCTTGAACTCTCGCAGATAATTATGGCTAATTATGAAATATATTTATACATTAAATTGCAAAATAAATTTATATTTTTTCTTTCTCTTAACGAAAAATCTATGTCATTCCACATAAATCTAGGATGCTGAGGATGACGAAGGATTAAGGATGCTGAGAATTAGAAGGATTTAAGTTTATGAATAAAATAATATATTTTGCTCATTTTTATAAATAAAATAAGGTTTTGTATGCCTTAAAGTATATTTTCTCAATTAAAAATGTTGTATAGATTATGATGAAGTAAGTGTAAGAACGTCTTACGTAGTGAGAGTTAGAATAATGTGTCATTTCCTTTAAGTGACATTTTGTAGAAGTCACTAGTGGAAAAAATGATGCTTTACGAGTCTAATTACGTGCATGGGATGCGAGCATTTACGACAAAGTCATTTTCTTGTCAAACTTCTCTATGAGATAAATGCTAACATCCTGCGAACAAGAATATCAATGAACTTTGTGACAAACTTTACACAATGACATTATGCCTAGTTACCGAGTGGGAAAATCTATTGTCGTTCCACATCTTAACACATGGATGAAGGTGATAAATCGAGCGATTGTAACCGTACAGCATTTTTTTAAGTAGAAGAATTAGCGCAGATTCAAATATTTGAATCCCCACGACTAGACTTGGAGTTAGTTAATTAAAAATTCTTGTGGAGAAGGTTGTAATTTATCTACGGAGGGACCCGAAAGGTGAAGAAAATACGACATTGAAAGGAAAATCGCCGACAAAGTCGTATAAAGTGTCGTGGTTTTATATGCGTCACTTGTCGCTGGGATTTCACTAGGGAAAAATTTGTCATTTATCTCTGTCAGGACAGTTGCTGGGTTGCTCACCGTCTCCTCCTGCATGATCACACAGGTACGTGCATGGGTGGACAGGCTAGCTGTGAATGGAATTTCAATTTATCAACCATGCATGTGAGATTTCAGAGTCCTGCAACTTTCCGGTGACACAAAACTGCGAAATTGATGTGTTGCGTGATTGTCTGTCAGATTCCAATCCATAGCTGGATATGTATCTAGTTTATGGAAAGGTATGACACGAATTACATAGTGTATCATACCGTATCTGTCAGTAGAAGGGATAAATTTCAATACTTGTTCGTCAACAAATTTCCAGGAAAATATTTATTCTGCGTGAGTCTTCCCGCAGTACATAGTTTCGGCAAATGTGTTCGAGTTTAATATTAATACATAGGCGTAAATGAAGGATCGAAACCAACCTCGCCCCATTGTTTATAAGAATATTTGCAATTAAAATAAATAAATAATCAATTATTAAAACTTTGAGGATAGATAATATTACATTTTACACCTTTATAATCGATTAATCTACATCTCGAATGACCAATGTTTGGGTGTCGACGTGCACTTTTAACAGAATTTATAATCAATTATCTTCTCAAAGCCATCACTTTTAACAATAAAATTGTTTATATATTCTGAAAAATGGTACAGAGTAATTATATAAAATGAAAATTTATAAATTTGATTAACGTTGGTTCGTGTTTTTTGCCAGTTTCAAACATTAATCCTGGGGATGAGTGGGGAGATCTGGAAACGTGGATGGGGACTTCTACGTATTTTTCTTCCAGTAGAACGTCATCGAGGAATCTTAATTCGGTGTCCAGAGACTGTCGCCCGCTGTTGGGAGTGGGATTTTGGAGACATTGTCCTCCCCTAAGCAATGACGTCGGACAATTTGTCAAGTGACTCCACAAGGGGCAGCGGGGTTCCCGCTGAGATTGAGATTGAGGTCGATGGGCGAGTTCTATCATCCACTGATCACTTTTATAGCATCAAATCTCATTACTTTAGTGTAATTTACCGAAAATTTCTTCCGAATCGTCCCTCTTAAGATTTATAATTCGATTAGATCTTCAGCTAATTAATTTTGACTTTTAGTTAATTAAACTTAACAAATTAATTATATAGTTAGGTTACTGATATAGAAAAATAAATCATTTCGCATTTAAAACGGTTTCATTTTATATTTTTTTTAATGTAATTTGATCAAAAATCATCTTAAATAAGCTATAGAGTAAGTGATACAACTAATAATTACTTTATAAATTGTAATAATTGTACAGGAGTTTGAGTAATTTGAAGGTCCATAACCTCATTTAAGAAAGAGTGAAGAGGTTTCCTATCAAAGTACACGATTTACAAGATGTCATTGCTGTCACTCTTACTCTTTTTTTTTTCCTCCTCATCCAACTTATCAGCTAGGACATTCGTTATTGAAAGCATAATATTTGAGGACGTAGCACCTTTAAAATCATGTCTGTAATACTAACCACCTAAAACACTTGTTTTTCCTTGTTTTTTTTTTATTCTAAAAAATTCTAGGATTGGTTAATTAACATTCCAACAAGCTTTCTTTAATCCATAGATAAGAAGAGGGTGTTTTATTAATGGCTGAATTGATAGTGGTCGAGACGTTCTTAAACTATTTTAAAGTACCTATGTGGCTTGTTTAAGAAGAAAATAGGGGGAAGCGTAAAATCGAAGATAGGATTTTTGCTACATTAAAGAAGACCCTTAATTTGAGGTAATTTAGATCGACCTCCCCTCATCCTCCATCGAAGGGAACTCAATGTTGATTAGTCAAGGGGATAGAAAAGCTTCTATCAACATAGCTTCATAGTTGAAAGTTAAGCTTTTTAAAAAAAAAATTTACAGCAATCCCCCTTCTCGTCTCTTATTAGATACAATTATTTATTAATTTTAACATTTTAAAGTATAGAATTATACTAAAAATGTTATAAATTTCATTCGACTTTAAGAAATAATTACAAAAAATTGAGTCAACTTTTTATATTTTTAATATATTAATTACATTTTATCATTATTTAATATTGATTATTTAAAAAAAAATTAATTTTATCCAATAATATTCAACATATATTAATAAATGGAAGAGACCTCCCGCTGTTTTCCCCGGTGTAACATTCAGCATCTACGTATGACAACTGTGCTAATTTGGTTGCACGTGACGTGTCGTAGACACTCATTCGGATGTCACCACACAGATAACAGTCTCGTAGTCGTGTAGCGTGGCAAGGGATCACCCCACCAGGACATTATCAGGAGTCGTATCTTGTCAGTCTTATCTCTGTAACGCTATTGTTGCGATCGTCTTGCTGATCCGGAATTGATTATCTAGTATAAAGCCAGACTTCACTGTGTACAGACTACGTACGTACATCGATTAAAACTGTTTTTTTATGTCTCTTTTATTGGAAAAATGTTCTGTTGTACTTTTAAACAATTGCAGTTTGCTTTCTTTTTTTTTTATGTTTGGCAAGAGGAAACAGCATCATACTCAAGCTCTTTCTATAGGAAAAGAACAAAAACTGTGTTATTTTATTAGTTAAAAGTAAAAATAATAATAATAATAATAATTTATAAAACTTTTTCCTATATCGTGAGATATTACGGATGATTTTTTTTTATATAGTAACTCCATTAACTTCTAGACTAGTGGATACACATTTAAATTGTGCAAATGAAGATGACTCGTGTATACCTGGATAATGTTTAAAGTGATCTTTCAGGAAAAAAAAAAGATATTCTTTTTTTTTTCTTCTCCTTACCTAAGGCTGAAATCGTTCAAAAAACTATTTGGTGCCAAGATATGTCACGTGTTGAGAGAAATGATGATGCAGGGCACACCCCTCAATGTCTAATCATGTCGTGAACGGGGTAAAGTGGTCTTGTGTACCGTGTCATTACATCTCCATTAGTTCTATGTCTCCGGACCATTGCGACATGGGATTATTGTCACATTGACTTTAGGGTCATGTGGCTAATGTCCATTTTCACTCATCACGGACGTCGACCCTTTGATTATATATCTTCTTGGATATCTCACCAAATCGGTGCTTTGTATGCATTTTTTTCCTTTATAAATAGCAATTTTTAAGAGTTATTTTAATGAAATAAACAAAGAATCATTCGCATGATTTATATTTCTACACTTACACCACTATACAGTCACACTTATTTTTAAATCGAGATTAAGTTTTATGTAATGACAGTTTAACAATTTAAATCGAAACCTTTCTTCCCACGCTCAGATATAACAATTAAAATTTAATATATATATATATAGACCTATAAATGTGTTGAACGTTTCCTATTTCCTTACTCTTAATTATAATTGGAACCTTGTTAAAAACCCGTTTACCTTACGTCTAATTTTTAATGAGTTAGTCTCTTTTGTACGTGTTGTTTAGTGTATTCGTATCATGATCAAATCATTAAATGTCGGCAAATATCGTGCGATTTCTATTGGATTTTAATGAAGAATTTTTTATTTTTATTAAAGCTTTAATGCTGTCTTTTCTATATCTATCAAGTTATTTTCAGACTTATGCTAAATTTTAGAGAGGTGATCAGATAGAAAGCCATAGTGCATTGAGTTAATAGAGAAAACATCGAAAGCTACAGAGTGTAGAGATGTATGGAGCACTAAAAGACACCTCCAGTATGGAAATTTATACAGTAGTTAGTAAATACAGTATAGGTACATTCATACAGTGATAAAGTCTAGAAGCCTATAGAACACGTCAACAACTTCTTTGTTCAAGATTTAAAAGAATATACTAATGAGAAAACATGGAAGAACATTAATGAGAACATAATGTTGTGCACAAAAAATTTAAATAGGATTATTTTGTTTACACGGAAAAAACAAAAATTAGCTGTAGGATGTTCTAATTTAGAACAGAGCAACGAAGAAAACACAATAAATTCATCCAATATCTAATGTAAGTATTACACGTAAAACGTGAGTGATAATATTCGGTGTGATGCGACTAGATCACAATTTCTTTATGATAAAATCACAGGTGAATGTACATTTTTCATCCGGAAGTGTAGTTAATCAGCTGGCTTAGTTATAGCTCGCTTCGTCAGATGGCGTGCGTGCATGTGCAGGAACACGTGGACCAATCTTGTGTCTTTTTTCATTCTCACGCCTTCCACATCCATTTTTTTTTTTTTTGTTTAGTCCTCAGGTAGTTTCAAATTGTAATCTAAAACAAATTAAACGCCGTAGGAACGATACCTTGGTTAATCAAAGTTTGTGTCAGCTGCTTCGGTAGATTTGTATCCATCATATTGTTGTCCACGACGAAAATAAGATTTAGAAAAAATTAAAAAAAAAAAAAAACACACAAAAATTGGACGTTGTATATAGAAAAAGAAAAGAAGCATACATCACTTATATCTTTTTAATATTTTTATCCAAGAAGGTGTGTTGTAGCTAAGTTAACTAACTCATCTTCCTGATATAAATTTTGTAAGGGGTAGAGGTTTTTTTTCTAGTGTTGCTAAAGGCGTAACTGATGGTAGTTTCATTAAAATAAGTACTGTTTTGTTTTGTCTAAAGAATTAGAGGCCCCATCTGGCATCTTGCCCCCTGGCATTAGAAAATCCTGCTCGTAACCAATTTATAACAATGATGATTAATATCGTTCCGAGATGTATCCAATATCCCAAATCGTTTAAGAATACAGAAAGAAAAAAATCCTAACCACATATTTCAATAGATATAACAAGTTACACTAATTTGTTAATGTTAAATAAATGCTTTTTTTTTATTATTATTATTATTTTTTCCTCTTTAAATTATATTATTTATATTTTACAACTCCTATTTTGGAATTGACAAATATTAAACTTATTAATTATTGTCGACTGATAATTAGTTTATTGACTTTTGTGTGAGGGGAGGGGAAAAAAAATATCAAAGAGAGACGAATTCGTACATCAAATAATAGATAAAATCAAAGTAATTTTAGTTAAGAAACGTGCGATAATCAATCATATATACATCATATCAATAATTATCTTCATCTTTTCTTCTTTAGCATTAATTTGCGGAATAAAATGGTTGCACGTTTCTTATACGACATTTTGACATCCCCCTTCTCTACTGATGGTACTTATGGTCAATGTTACTAAGTTAATGACCTACTGCACTAGTTTCTCTTCGATTCTTTTATACAAATTGATAAATTTAATACGATTCCACTCTTGGAAAATCCGTGCTTATTCTTTCCATAGTTCATCTTCTCGCTTATCCGTACATAAATTTGCTTTTATCCTGATGAAAATCATGTATATGTGCAGTAAGTGGATGGTGAAGTAAGAGTGTGACAGTTGTTAATAGTTTGTCACCAAATTTATCAATAATACATATATATATATATATAAAAATGGAAGGTATAGAAGAGTGTTGAATAGTTATTGATATTCCTAACACGATCATTTTTATTTAAGTGGATGATGATGGTTTTTGGCAGTTAGTGGTGAGGGTGGACACGGAGTGGTTCCACGCTATTCCGAAACTAGTCAACCGTAATTGTAGGTCATTAAGTCAAGTCGTATCTCACTGTGAAAATTTAACCTGTTCTACAGAACGATTAGCTTTGGAACTTTATGGCCATAATAAAAAGTAATATACTGCTACTGAATCTCTGTCTAGGAGAACTTCTAATTACGCTGACTTCAATCTTCTCCATCGACACAACATTAAAGGAAAACTTGAAAACTTTTTTATCATCAACCTGTACAAAGTGTTAGCTTTAATCTATGGTTCACGAGTTAATTGTTAGAAAGCATTCGATGAACCTTGCAGTTGCGCTGCTGTTTTCTTTAAGCTTCTTCTTCTTCTTCTTCTTTCTTTACTATAAATGAAGTTGTAGATATCGCTTCTGAAATAAAATTCGTAAGTAATCTCTCTTTTTTTTTAAACCTGTAAAACTAGATTAAGTGTAGAAAACAGCTTAACAAAGTTTCTGACCCCAGTTTGATCGTTAACCTTATGAAAACCTTCTAACAAAAAAGTAATATTTTAATCGTTTATTTATGTAAAAAGTATTATATTTATTGTTATTTTTTTCGTTGATAATTAAACAAAATTTATTAATCTTAAATGTTTAAGACCTTTTTGATTTAATTTTAGCTTATTTATTTTGTTAAAGTAACAGCTAGTCTATCTAAATAAATTGATTAGTACTTAAACAGTAAAAATATGTGGATGAACCGAACTCGTGCCTTTCGACTGAATAACGGTTCAGATCCGATCAAGAAGCACATTTTTCTCTCGTTGTGTTTCCTACATCATCATTTCTGATTTATAACTTACTCATCTTCCAAAAAATTATATCCTTTATCTTAAAAATACATTTTAAAATTCGATTTTTATGCATCTAAATTATTAATTATCAGAAGACACGTAACAAGTTATTGCAAAACTGCGTAAAGGAAATACCTTAAACAGAGCAGAAAAATATTTCACACAACTTTACAAATAATTTGGCTTCTATCCAAAAACATTTTTCTAAAAAAAAATAATAATAAAAACTAATTTTTTCGGCTCCAGTTTCTTAAAAAAAATAAAAAGAAGGATGATGATTATAGAAAGAAAAGAAATGAGAATCGCTCAGACCTGTAAGATTAACTTATAGATTTAAAACATTGCATAGTTTCTTTAATGATTTATATGTATAGAAATAGATGATGGAACTAATTTAAAGATATCATTAAAATAAAACATCTGTTAGCTTTAACAAAATGTCTAAACCCGAAAAAATGATTAACCTATTTCGAGTTAAATCCTAGTAACTGATAAATCTTCGTTGAACTAATGATGCCTTTGTTTTGAATAATAATGGGGATAAATTATTGGATTATTAAATAGGCAAACCCCTCAGTTACAACGTCTTATTATGTATTAGAAAAGGAGAAGTTGGCAGATAAATATTAATTTTTGAAACGTTTGAAAAAAAAAGAGTGAAGAATGTTTATAAAGTTAGCAGTAACGGTAGAAAGGATGAACTATTATGTGCTGGCTAACTTAAGATATATTGACCTACTACTAGGCCTATGTGTCTATCTTCCGAGGGTGAAGTTTCGGAGGGGGGTAAGAATCAATTTACTCTTCTATGTTTGGTGTGCGATGGGAGATGAAGTTAATTCCCAGTGACGTCATATACAGAGTCCCGTCTAAAGTTGGCGTTGGGTAGAATTAAATGAGAGAATAGATAAAAAAGTATCAGAAGCGTAGTAGTGGGTAACTTTAAAATTTAAAACGTGGGAAAATTTTGAATGTGCAAAAATTTCCATTTATTAGACAAGACGGAGGAGAAAAGTTTCCCAGTCGGTTTTATTCATAAGTTGAGACAGTGTGCGAGTTCATACAGTGGCGTGGGAATACCCCCCTCCGTTCTTTGATTATTCAGTAGGTAAATTTGGCAAGAACACTACCAACTCATAACAGTCTGGGAGGGTATACGGGAGCCGGCCAAGAGGGAGAACTCTCTAGCAAATCTATTACCTGAGAGAGAGAGTAGAGAGCGAGGGAGGTGGTCTGAAAAAACCCTCATCGCCAGTCAACCCGACACTAGGACGTCACGATAGAAACCCATCGATAATCGCGACCGCCTCACCCGTCCGTCACTCATCTCACGCAAACTTGCTCAACGTGATTTATCAACTAACGTGCATTACTCTGCTTTGTTAACCCAAGACAAGATCGGACCTAAGCGTGACACTCTACGAAATACACCATTCTGTAGCTCGTCCGAAGAGATTTTACAGGTTGGTAGAAGAAAAAAAAATTCTTCCTTATATATATGATGAAGATGAATGCCCATAGATACCGGTTTTATAATGCCGTTTTATATTAATTAGATGGGCCTGTTTCTACACGCCTACCTCCAAATGAATAAAGAATTATCCTATTGTAATGGATCTAATTAAGAGCCTTCAGGCTAACCAAGCAATTACTTGATATAGGATCTCTTTGCGGCTTTCTAGAAATAACTTAAAGCGCTTCTTTTGTCTCCTTTAATATTATGCATTCGAACGAATTATCGGGCGTTAATACCCTTTAAATTCGGCTCTTGGATAAATTAGTAGAAGCGCAAAACATTAAAGTCTACATCTGAGATATAATTAAGCAAAGTTTCGAATCACGTAAACAATAATTTAGTCGTGAATAACCTTTTGACCTCGTAAACCAATTCTTGTATTGTTCTAAGGTTTTTGTGTGACGAGTTTTCCTTCAAAAAACTCTTAAAAAATGGTTAGAGAATAATTTAATCTTTCGCCTGATCAACTTCTAATTGATAAAGAGCCTCTCCTTGAGCATACTCGTGATGGAGTCTACACTTTGCAATTACTAACCGACTTGTCCTACTTCGAAATCCTGTCATTTCGACGACAGATCACGAGTCACAGCCGTGAGAACTCAACCAGTAATTACTTAGGAGTGATTGTTAAGAAGACGTGAAGCAAAGTGATTGATGGAGATTTGTTCGGTGACACAAACATTAGGTACGCTACGTGGATAATAGGGAAGCAGCGGCCTCCTATATACCTGTATTAATGATCGAAAGAGTTGGGTGGTGTCCACACGTGTACTTGTCCTTGTATGGAAACATTTTTTTCCCCCTAAAATATTAAACTCATTCGCTATACAAATGTGTCTACTTTTCCGCATCTCATTCGCGCTGCTACACGCTGCAACAGTCAAAAAATTCGATTATTTAAATTTTTATTATGTTTGATTAGTCAGGAAATAACACTTTAGATACGAAATTAAAAAAAAAAAAAATCTCGAGTTAATGTGACTAATATTTAGAATTAAATTCATTTTCTGTAGAAACGTGTGTACTTTCCCGCATTCCATTCGTATTGCTGCACACCGCAGCATCCAAAAAATTAGTTAACGTTTAAAAAATCGATCTCCGATCGTTTAAATGATCGGGAGCTAATGTTTTACACAGGAAACTTCAAAAAATTCTCGTGTTTAATGCGCTTAACACTTAGAATCAATCATGTCGATTACTAATGGTTCTGTATGAATAAATGATCCATTTTTATCATTGTATTCTTAGATCTCATTAAAAACGTGGAGTT
Source organism: Centruroides vittatus (assembly GCF_030686945.1). Taxonomy (NCBI): domain Eukaryota; kingdom Metazoa; phylum Arthropoda; class Arachnida; order Scorpiones; family Buthidae; genus Centruroides; species Centruroides vittatus. Next base: position 9,257,941 of record NW_027122718.1, read on the forward strand.
GATTAAATAAGCTGGACTTTTTTCGGTAGCCATGTTAAAAACGTGCTTGAAACAAATAGCCTACTTGTAGGAATGTGATCCTTTTTACTTCGATACTTAATCACGTGAGGTGCTGGGGTTAATTCCATCTTCCATACCCACTGCGTTGTCCAGCTACGAGACTATTAGTCATTGCTGCAAATCCCATTAATTTCTTCTTATGTTTAGACTCCTGTAACTGCGTTGTCTACCATTGGGACATTGACAACTGCTATATCATACATCATATTCGTGGCGTGACGTCACTGTTTTGAACCCGAGTGACGGAATGTCTTCACGAATGCGTACAAAAGACCACCGCGGGTCACTCGATAAGCCTTTTATATATCGAGATGTAATTAATGATGGAGTATTTACATCTAAATCGTACAAAGGAGTGCATAAAGAGGGCCGACTGATACAACTGACTCCTTTCTTTAAAAAATCTTTTATTGAAAGTTATGAGCAGAGACTATAGGAGTGGATTTTGAAAGACAGGAAGAGTATGCAAAGCCAAAGATTTCTTTCTGTTGCATGTCAGGATGTCATTGAATGAATGATCGGGAGCATATTCAGCTAAGCTAGAAAATCGATGATTCTATGAATACATTAAACTTTATTCTCTTTATTATTCAGAATTAATCTCATTCGTTTTAAATTGAACATTTATTTTTCTTTATAGGCCTCTCTACTTTAGTTTCAAATAGATTTTGACGTGAAAAGATTAAGCGAAACTGTTAATCAATGACATTTTTTCTCGATTAAATCGAGATTATTTTTATAATATAATAGATATATATATATATACAAAAATAAACTGTATGTCTGTATGTAAATACTAATGACAAGGTATAATTTAGTGCATTCTAAAAGCCCTTTCATTCTTTTTATAGAGTAAGACAGAGACTAACATCCTGACATTGAACACAGTTCCTGTACAGTAGGATCTGCAAGTGAAGCATTTCCCTTTTTGTACCAAGAAAGATGTTGCTAGAGTCAATATCCTGTGCAGACTCGAGTAAGCGAAAGGATGTTGACAATAACACTTCATGTCCTCACTTCCCTGTTAATGGTGGACAGAACGGATGAACGATTTCTCTCGCCGATGGTCGCGATTGTGTTAAGGATGTTCTATTTATAAGGAGCCATCTTTTCACAGTTTGTGTTGAACTTCCTGTCATTTATTTTTTCAATTCGACGGCAACAGTTACAAACAAAGTTTTAAACACATGCAATAATTAGTTCTTACAACATTTCAAAAACTGTTTCACGTTCATCGTTTTTAATAATATTTAACCCCCCCCTAAAATTCAAAATTATATATTTTTAAAGTGGAATAATGTTCCTTAAGTATATTATCTACTCATTTGTGGCACGTATAAACCATTGTAAGACTTTGAAATAAAGAAAAGAGGTGTATATTTCCTTCTTTACAAATAGATACTCCTATACAGCTTAATGATAGTATATTATTTAAGCATACGTTCTCCTTTAAAAATATAGGTTAATGATCATTAAATAGTAGGATAAGGAGTGTGTATCTTGCTAGGATTTTTTTAAAAAAGAAATTCCTGCGAATAATTGTCGCAACTCTATGTTAAGCACGCAATTATATTATTTCTTATAGAAATTATAGGAGAAAAAAAAAAAAAAAAAAAAAAGGAAAATCTTTTGTAGCGTTAACACCAAAGAATCCAATACAAAATCCTACCAAGTAAGATATTCTTTTTTATTCTTCTTTTCTGACGATCTTTATCGCAGAACGATCCGTGCGATTTGGTAATTATAAAACATTTGCGCGAAGATGTATTGCCAGGATTTAATAGCAAGACGAAGGAGGATTTATCCGTTCACCTGAGTCCCATTCAATCTTGCTGCGAGGTCATCCCCATCTCTTTACCCCATCTCCTATGTAGAAAGCATTAGAAAAAGCTGTAATGGAAAGGGAGCTTCCTCTACACAATCCCATTCGGATGACATTAATCTGCAGGATTTACTATATTTCCCATCGTTTAGCATTTGTCGTATGTTTTTAGTTATGTTTTAATGAAAAATTCATTACCGATTCGATTCCTTTCAAAAATAAATAACCAGATGCAATAGGGGAAAGGTGTATTCCGCATCACGTGACCGGGCACAACATTCAGTTTAATGGCAAGCTTACAATCTATAAAATAAAATAAAATAAAATGCAGTTTGCGTGATTAGGATTTTCTTTTAAATTTGAAATTGCGAGCATATTTTATAATATTTTAATAAATTTCTTTTAGTTAAATAACTTGTAATTTTGACCGCTCGGCCATAATTAGGTTGAGTATAATAAAGTGTTTTAATGGTAATTTATGGTAATGAAGTGCTTCGATGATAATTACCACAATAAAATGCTTTAAACGTAATTAATTTATAACGATAAAGTGCTTTAAATGTAATTAATGATAGTTTATCATAATAGCATAATATCTTTATTGTAATCAAGTATCTTAATTGCAGTTTTTCACAATAAAATACTTTAAGCACATTTAGTTAATTAGAATAATGTTTTTATTGTTATTATTATTATTATTATTATTATTATTGTATCTCATCACAGTAAAATGCTTTATCTGTAATTATCATCTTTTAATCAAGAACTTTAACTGAGTTAATTTAAAATAATGCTTTACTACGATTAATTATTGTTAGTTAATCACAATGAACTACTTCAATATAATCATGTTTATTATATCTTAAATAAATTTTGAAAAGTTTAATAATAATAAATTATTCTTCAAAGTAAAATTAGAATTAAAAAAAAAATATTACAAGATCTATGTTAATGATTTATACGAAAAAACGAAAATTTATTTTAATTATAATAAGAAAATGCAATAAAGATGGAAAGAAAAAGTGTAAATTTGTTAGTTTAACATCTATTTAATGTATTTTAATATATATAATTTGATAAAATGTGGCGTGAAATTGATAAAATATGTACAATAATTAACTATGTTATATATATATTTGATAAATTACACAATGAAATAGTTTAAGTACTTTAATATGTCACCTTATAGGGTGATACAATATCTGTGGAAATGACTGGGAGTAAATAATTTAACTTTTGGCTGAGAAATATTAATGCTATCTTATTTTTAAACATCAGTTTTGGCGGAGATAAACAACTCCTTTTCTAACAACTTTCAAAAAACCTTTTTTGTTTTTTCGGAGGCTACAAATGACAGAACAAACGGGGACATAGTTCACATTCCCAACTAGTTTGTACTGTTTTTTTATTTTCGTACGGGGACAACACCCAACTGTCCAACTAACTAGAGGCAGTTTTCACTCCGATCTGGCAAAAAAAGGGGGAGAAAAAACGGAGACACTTAAGAAAATAGTCTGGAAGACTCCACCAGGTCGTCACCAGTGAAGGATGAGAAAGAAACGTCGACGAACAAACAACTATATTACATCACACTTTCTCCTTTAAACTGACGTTTTTCCCAGCGGATTGAGAAACTGTTGGCACAGAATGCATATAATATTACATAGACGTCCATCGTACAGATAAAAATGAAAGAGAGTTGAAAGTTATAGTTAAGAGGTGGTTGCCACCTTTTCCTTTTTGTTATGGAATTCCTCGTGTAAAGTACGGGTCCTCCTCGATAGGAACACTTTGTTACAACCTTCTACCGAACAGCGTTGAACCTCCTGAGTATGCGATTTTTCGTAATGTTCTCTTAACACGACGTTTTCGTGAAATTTCTTGTCACAAAATTCGCAAGAATACTTTCCGTCGCTGTCTGCACCTAGTTCTTCTTCCAAACACGCTGGATATGTTGTTTTAGCAGGACTGGGCGATGCGGGTTGAGGGCTTTGGGCCGAACTCATCGTGCTTGTTGGTGAATTCCTTCCACTCGTTTCTACTACGGCTATTCCTTCCGATAACGTTCCCCCCGACGCGGATGACGTGGGTGCCATAAATGCTGGATGGAAAGGTGGCATTGTCGACAATGGATTACTCGCTCCCAAGTGATTTGTGAAAGAGGCACCGAGTCCATCTGGACCACACGTCGGTATACGTCCATGATATATGTCAGGAAATCCCAGAGACAAACTCTGAGGATCGTAAAGTCTACTGAAAAACTCGTCCCTTAAAGCAACTCCTGGATGATAAGGATACAGTGAAGCTTTGTCGAAAAATGCACCACCCTTATCCGATGATGTCGAAAGAAGTTTCCTGTGTAAATTCAAGTTGGCACTGTGTCTATCTCGGCTTCGTTTAGATGGAAATGCCGCATTGCATCCCTCTACGGTACACTTGTGCATAAGTTTTAGATGAACATTTTGGTAATGAGTTTTCACACCAAAATGATTCTGGAAAATTTTTCCACAAGCTGTACATCTTCTGGGATTTTCTTTATCTACAGGAATTTCCATGTTAGACCCAATGGAAGCATCACGATAAACTGGCATCAAAGACATGTGATCGCTTTCTTGATCGCTATTGTTATTAACTGGAGGATACGATGCCGGTGGTACTATTGTGTTTCCAGACAAGTCTGTCCCCGTGACATTTAAATCTCGACAACTTTCAGAGGGTAGAGATGATGCCAGACCTAATCCCGGGGCATGATAAAGTACACCACTAGTAACAGGATTATTCTGTGTCAAATGGTTCCTGGAATTTGTCGATACCATATTATTGAATGCCCCAAGAGATAATGATTCCAAATGACGTAATGGATTTTCAGATAAATCCTCTACTTCATTATTGTGATTTATAGATAATTCTCGTTTAGAAAAATCTAAAGAATTTTTTACATCCATGTGTCTGGATTTAATAGTTTCGGTTTTAATATGTTCATATTGTAATATTTCTGTACGAATAATTCTAGACTCTCTCTTTTCTTCTTTCTCATCTAGATCGTCTTTGTCGAGGTCTTCGTCTTTGGAATCGTCCGCTAAATCAGAAGTTCCGTCTTCGGATTTTGAATCCAAAAGTCCATTTTCATCTGCTTGATCGATATATGTATCACTAGATGAATCATCTGTTGAAACATACTGAAGATCATCATCAGATGTCACAGCACACTTTGTAGGGTTTAAACTTTTCCTTTTTCTTACTCCCCTATTGTTTAGACCATCGTCTTTTGTAGTTAGATCCATTCCTTCTTCGGCTCCATTGCTCACATCTTCAATATCATGCTCTACTCGTGCTTTTTTAGTTAATGGCAGTGCTCCATCCTCATCATACTTGTGTAATACTGATGCTGAATGAGATACGACTGTTTCTTTCATAGTTCCCATAGGAATATGAGAAGTAATTTCACTTTCAGGAGTAACGGGACCATCTCTGTCCATTAACTGATTTACACCTGAAGGAATAAGATTGCTGTTAAAATTAATGAGGGCACTTGGTGGAATAAGTGGGAAGGGATTACTGGTCCTTCCATCGTGTGGATTAATTTTTCGCCTTAAATTTGGGGTGTGCAATTTAGGATTCGGATTGGCACTATGTCTGTTTCTACTTCTTCGCGAACTGAACATCATATTACATCCTTCCACAGTGCATTTATGCATCTCTCTTAAATGAACAGCACTGAAATGAATCTTCAAAGCACCTTTGTCACAGAACGTTTTTAGGCACACGTGGCACTGTACTCGTTTTTTTCCTGTCGAAGGATTCGTGTTTAGAGTGCTTAAGACAATTGGATTCCACCTTCTTTTCATTGGATTGGCTGATTTTCTTAAATGTCGAACTTTTTTAGCTGCATAAACAGAATCCATATGTCCTGTAGACGATTGGCTTAAGTTAATAGCACTATTTGTGTCGTCGTCGGAACCACCGTCTGTGACACTAAAGTCTGAATTAACAGTGGCAGTTGATGTATGATTTGTTAAAGTAGTACTTAATGTGGGTAAAGATGGAATTGAAGTTGTTGGAGAGGAAAGAGGTGTACTATGAGTTAAGGATATCGCTGGAGCTTCAGAAGTTCTCGTTTCGGGACTGGTTTTCTCTCGTCGAAAGTCATACGGTTGCATATTTTGTAGCTTATTAAGCGGAGAGATAGCCAAGGGACTGTTTCTCTCGATTGGAGAACCTTCGTTTGGAGATAATGAGTGTGTAGAACTTACACTGGAAGGATGTCTAAACATAGAGGAACAAGTAACTGGTAGTGACTGTATACTAGTACCATGTGGACTCGCTGTATAAACACTATTGTGTTTGAAGAATGCAGTGCTCGCAACTCTGTTTGTTCTGTCAATGAATTTTTTAATATCAGAATCAGCTCTGGGTGCATGAATCACATAATCTTGTCTCTCGCTACTTTCTTGTACAAGTAATTGTTGAGAAATTGTCTTTGTTTCACCAAATCTGAGGAACTGTTGGAGAATAAGAGGCTCTTCTTCTCTGGTCGCCAGGATCCATCTATCCAGAACGTTGCCAGCAGCGTCCTAAAAATAAAAATAAAAATAAATTATTCTAAAAATAAAATAACATTTATTGTAATTTTCGAAAATTATGTGTAAATAGCGTTATCATCAGACGATTCATTTTGATTCCGAGTGTAATATAATCAATTTAACATATGAACTTTTTGGTTTATTATTAATGTTAAAGGACAAATTATAGAATATAAACTTTAGTATAAAAATAAAAATAGACGTATAAATTCTTAAAATCTTATATAGTTTATAAAAATAGTTTAGAGACATGTTCAACGTTGATGCTAGTTATTGAAGATGTCCAAAGCAAACGTCAACTTCTGGCAACCAGATGGTGCCGTAGCCAAATTTAAAACTTTTGCACATCCTCTGTAGATAGTTTTCTGTACCTGAAAAATAAATACTTAGCTACTTTCCTCAAACAATAATATAAGAAAAGACCGTCCACATTCATTATTATCGAGGGATGGTTTTCAGAAATTCATCCTGTTAGAAGCTTCCAAATTATATCACAAGTTCAATTTTAATGATCAGATTACCGTCGAAAGTAGAGGGAAAAAACAGTTGAATATTAAACACTTTGATACCTTTAATAAGTGCGTTTTCTTCGACAAAGTGCTACTGTAACGTTTTTATTTTAATTAGATGACACTTTCGATAAACACAAGTAAATCCCTGAAAATGTTTATGTTGCGGTTCGATAAAAGCCACCACTTAGATTAGATGCTAAACTATCGTTCTATATCAAAATGTCAAAAATTGAACCACTACGACGATCAATTTATTGCTTTAAAAGAAAGACAAAAATTTATTACTTCGATAAGCAATAACATTATAACTAAACTACCAAGACCTCTCTATAACGCACGTAGTTATTTATATAAATTAAGCAATTATTTAATGTAGGACGAGTTTAATACGCTTATATATAGGCTATATCTTTCAATAGATAAAAATTATTATATAAATTAAGGTTTTAAATCTTACATGATCAGTTGACAGGATTGACTTTTGGCGTTAGATTTATATAACCCCTTTTATTGACGTCACATTTTAAAGAAGCGAAGAAGGATGGTCCTTGAGTCTTTTGCCAAAGGTAGTTGCCATAGTCCATGCCTGGCTAATATCTAGTTTTAAACAGCATAAATAAACATTGTTTTTTGTCGCCAGTGCCAGTGTTGACATGTCACCGCCATCGTATAAACATTAGATCAACTTAACATAAACAAACCCTTTGTCACCATCCACCTGCCTTGACATTACACGTCTCACCAAAGGACGGGCCAATCCCGAAATTGGCTAAACATCCTGTTTCTGGTGTGCAGTTGCCTTGGCTTGACTCAATCCACGGTTTATCCCCAGCTGTCTGGCAAGTCACCAGCTCTACTAATTTATTGACTGAGAAATATTCGGTCCTACCTCTGTCCTCTCCAGATGGTTTCAGTCTGCACTGGTCGAGATTCTGTCTTCTACAAGTGCAATTCTCTATACCTTTATACGATAATTCTCTTTCTAATTAATTTTCCACTCATCGAAAACGTAATTAATATTAAAAAAATACATCTTAAAATATTGAATTTGGGATAAATACGCAGCTCTAAATGCAATTTTTTGCAGATATAGTTATATAAATTAAACTTAAGTATTGTTTAAAGTATAAAAAAAATAAAGAAAAGTCGAATTCGTTTATTATAATTTGTAATAATTTCTAATTATAATTAACTTTAAAATTCTTTAAATTTTTAAATTTTAAGCAAATAAAGTGATTAAAACTGGTTATTTTTTTTTTACATATAAATGATATTTTTTATCCTTTAAACTTTTCCTCTCCCTTAAATTTAATGTTAAAATAACATACAGCATTGAATTAAAATTCAATTTTATGTATATTTTAGTGTAGAAATTTTATATTTTATATTATATTTTACTTAAAAATTTGTTAAAATTGTATTTAAAATCTAGTAAATATAAGTGCATTCGTTTTATAAAGAATTTTATTATAATAAAGGATTTTAATGTAAAGATTTCTATAATTTATAAACTTGATAAATATTCTATAATGTATTTTAGAAAATTAGCATTTATATACTTAATTATTTAACAATAAACACTATTTTAAAATTTATGTCTACTAAAAAGTACTTTAACAATAACTTAATAATGTAATTAAAGACACTACAAACAGTTGAAAGTACTGTACATTTTTAAACAATTTCAATTGAAAATAAATACATTGTGACAACGGGAATGTCGATTGTTGAAAGAAAACTAATAAATCTTATTATATAAAAACGAATAAATTAAAAAAAAAAATAAGATGTAATGTAACATTATATCATTTTATATATTTGAAATATAAATACTTTGATGGCATATTCCCGAACAATAATACTGATGCCAGAGACTAATAACATTATTATGATGTAAAAAGGTTACGCTCCCAGTTGCCCGAGGGATGTCAGTATTCTCTTCAACTCTTAAGTAAGGTCGACTGTTATTATAGAACTAGTCTTCGATGTATTCTACAGAACCTGTTTGACAGAGTCAGTTGACAAGTGTCCTGATGGCTAAGACACAAGTCAACGACACGGAACTAGGAGCAGATGAAGTGGCCACTTATCCCGTGCCTTTTTGGGGACGTCACGTTTATGGCCACTCTTCTACCCTCCATTTATTTCCATCTTCATTCTATTGACTTTTTAAAATATCTTTTTGCTTACATTTCTTCTGACCTTCGACACGTAAGTAAACACTATGTTTTCTTAAAATACAGTAAAAACTATTTTAAAAGTTCTACAGTACAATGAATGCATACTGATTGGTACAATGGAGTGTATTTTTAACATATACAGGAATGTTTTCAAAATTTAAGTATGCGATTTAAGAAAGAAAAATCCATTAAACTGTGACTCGAAGCAAATTTCACATCCCTTCAGCTATGATTATAAGACATATAACTCCAGTGTTTTGTTTCTTGTTGGTGAAAAGAAACAATTGATTGATGGATTGCATAGAATCTTATATTGATGAACAAGTAATCCGAACTGTCAAGGAATTATTACACAATTATTTTCCCCTTGTTATTATTATCGGACACGTCAATATTTCCAATCATTAATGGCACAGTTTTCCACATTGCAAAACATACGATTTTTGAAATATTTAAATCATATTTTACACCATTTAACAGCAATTTTTCTCATTAATATAAATATTAATAACTTTGAAATAAAGTGGGTGTTTTTTTTTTTCTTTTTATAATCTTCTTACATCATACAGACTAATCTTCTTCATTATATAAATCTGAAGAGGACGTTCTTTTGTTTTCTCAAACACATAAAGAGGGCAGATCTATAGTTAGTACAGGACAAGCAGCTAGACCTACATCAAATGTCAGTGTCGGCGTTCACCGGCATTAAGACCTGTCATTTATCATTCAGTTCCCAGGACCTGCTTGACAAGAAAATTTCCTAGCTAATAGTTTCCGTACAATTCTGTTCCTACTTTTCACAAGAATGAACTCTGTGACATTCTCATTGTAGCTAAGAGCAATCCGTTCGTCAAGCTCTTGAAGTGATGCACAATCGTCTGTCGTGACATCACACCTTTATAAACACGTGCCACTTTTTTTTTTATGTGTGATAGAAACTAGACGGATTGTACGAATACGTTTACGCTTTTTTTTTAGTTTGAGTACATTTATATTAATTTTACTAAAGTTAAGAGCGTGTTTAATGAGTTTAGCTTTTCTAAGTTAGTTAGTGACATTAAAAAAAAGGCATGTAAACGTAGTGTTTCGACGTGTTTTTGTTTCGTTTAATGAATAAAAAATGATAGTTTAGATCGTAATATATCGTTTAAGACCTTTAAATTAATAATTGAAAGGTTAAATTTTGCAGAAACAAATACTTTTCGGAGCCGTATATATTAAAAAAAAAAAAAATCCCATTGATCGTTTCCGCCAGACTAAACAATACAAGATGCTGTTGTTATAAATAACGTTAATGACGTGTTGCAAAGTTGTGAACCAAGACGTGCACCTCAGTTTAAAAACAACATGTCCTGTCGAAAGGCTAAGTGACAAAGTCTTGTCATTAAACATTCAGTCGAGCTGGAGACGAGGCAATGGGGCAAGGCGTAGAGACAGAGTTGTAATGAGCCATGGCTGGCACACTTCCCTCTCGCTTGCCTTTCCTTGTCGGATGTCTGCGACGATGAAAGGGCTCAGGCTCAAATGGACCGTTCCTGGGTCCAACCGGCACATTTGTCAAAGATGGGAAAATGAACTGGGACAGCTGCTTTTGTGTATTTCCCTTTTTGACTCGGTCACTTTTTTTTTCATCGCTATTTTCCTCACTATTCTTAAATTTAGCTACAAATTCAATAATTACGGATAGACAAATGGACAGACTACATAAATTTTATTCAATTATATATTATTCTCGACTAATTAATCAGAGGGAGGTGTAATTTTTAATAGGTGCTGATATTAATCATGTTGATGTGTTTTTTCCACGTCTCAGATCTTAGAAAGAATTTATTTTTCAAATAAAACACAAATCATAGTTAAGTTTTATTATAAATAAAGAAGAATTGCGTTAAATTTTAGCTATTTTCGTCTATAAAAACTTATAGAATTTCTTATATACTAGATTAAATTGAAAGAATATTTTTAGTAATCCATTTTGGACCCTCATACGTAATAAAATCTAAAATAATTTTAAATAATTAAAACTTTAAAAACAAATCTAAAGGTTTTATTTATAAACTTTGATCAAAATTTGTTCGAAGTCACTAAAATATAGAATTTCTCAACCGTTCCCACTTTTAGCTTATCGACAATGCGATTCACAATCTTTCTGGGAGTCGCGATCTACCGGTTGGGAAACCAATTAGTAAAAAAATATATATTTGTAGTTTATTTTCAATTACCATTCCTTATAACTTTATTCTTTTGTTATAATTAAGTATAACATTTTTTTCTTGTGAAAATATAATTAGTTTTGTAAATTATCTGGTCAGGGTGGTAGAGAAATATCGATTTAGTATCATTGTTACTTCGAATACAAACGAATTCAATATTTTGATTAGAATTTACACTTCAAGATTGATGAGTTTTTAAAGTATTTCAACTGTAAGTAGAAAATTTATTTATACTCGATCCATAAGAATCGCAAGAGGTTGAGTAATTCTCATAGGATATAAATCTATAAATAATCTTTTTAACAGTTTGGATCCAAAGGTGCTTTTGTATGAGAGTGGGGGTGGGATTTTAAAAACCAAGTTTCTTTCGGATAAATAATTTATAAAAATTTCTCTTTCGGCTCGTGTAATGTAGTTAATTTATTGTTATTTTCTATAAAGGGGAGGGGGTGGAGAACGTCAGTGAGATTTCCCTTGTTAAAGAAAAGTGCAGAAAATCCTCCTAGACAAGTGGAAGTAAGTTAATGGATGTATTGTCGACTACAGAGAATCAAATGGACAAAACAACGGTTGGAGAAATGTTCCCAGGGGCCCTCCGAATGACATTTTATGGGGAAGGCGAAAGGGGGCCACTCCATTTATCACAGGTGTGGGCCAGGTAATTCCACGTTCATGACGTGAACCTAATGACAAATAGTCGATCAGACGACTGACAATTATGTGTCGCCTCGATATTATTGAAAGACGTGGTTAGGGGCAAAAATCGTACGAATTTATCTATGCAACTTAGCCCGAGGTGAGTTCAATAACTGTTAAAAAACAATGCAAATCCAGTTCAACGATGTCAATACAATATATTCTCTATATTATCCTCGCTTCTTTGTTATAGAGCCTAAGGTGTTTTCTCTCTATCCCGTTTTAACCGTTTTTGCCTCCAGAAAAACAAAGTGGGACTTCGTTGCAGTTTAATTTGCCACGTATGACCTATAGGTCACAGGTAGGGACCGTCTCAATAACGGAATGTCGGTGAATTTGAAGTGATGAGTTATCGCTGGCATGCTAGCTCCCGGCCATTTACATCATTTAACTGACAACTCGTGACGTCAAAATAGTTAAAAAAATATTTTCTCGCTTATTGTTTCATCTAGAATTTATGGGCATACATTCGCCAACATTTATACCCCGTAGAAAATTCGGGTTGCTTCAAAATAACTTAATTAAAGTTAGTTTTCGAGTTACATACAAGTCAAATTCGCATTTTTACAGCTTATTCTTACAAGAAAACTACGAAAATATTATAGGAAAATGGCACAAAACAATAAAATTAGCCTATTTAAACAGCTTCGAAGAGAATACAAAATATTTTTTTTTGTCCCGAATTCTTCCATTTATGTTAAGCAATTTTAGGAAGGAACGTATAGAAATTGTTAATTAAGAGTTTGCTCTCCCCAAAATATAGTTGAAAGTTTTCCTTTTTCTGTAGATTAATTGCTTATCCTTCTTAATGCTGTCTCATAAACTGACTTCGGTACTTGTTATTTTCTGTTAATATAATTATGGCAAAGTAGAAACTCTCCAAAGAACAGTTGCACCAAGTGAAAGGAAGGATGCTGTAGACATTTACAGTGAACAGAAGCTAGAAAATCTATTCTTAAATAAGTACACGAGATAAAGAAATTAGTCTGGGCTGCAAATTGTGAGTCTCTATGGTTTAGACTGAACACAATCCGATAAACGTCAACTAAATTCCATAGTGTACTTTCAGTGCAGAAACAATTAAGATAATTGTGAAAATGAAAGTCTTGGCAGTATTTAATTATAATGTAATTAAAGGGACGTCTTTATCCTTTCATCTGAAGACACTACGTTGCAGACTTCAATTAAAATTTGATATTTTAAGTTCATAGTTTATCCCTCGGATTCTGTTTATGTAGGATGGGTTGTAGCCTCAAGCAAAATTATAAACAGCTATGAATAAGCCGTTATTATATTGAAAATATTAATTCAAATATTGATGATACTGCATTAGTTATCATAGAAACCCGTTATGTTTAAATAGATAATGGATATAGCCCACTTTATCAGATCAATCTCGTTTTATATAGGTGATTCTATAATAAATGCCGAATAAACCAATGAATAAATTAGAATCTATAATATAAATAAATTAAAAAAAAGAAGAAGAATAAGAATAAGGATATACTTTTTAGATTGAGATAATAAGAAAAGTGAGTGGCAAATCTATCATTTTTTTTTATTTACAACTTTATATAAATAACCTGTTTTTCCTACAGTTAATATTAAATGATACACCCAACTTACCTGTAATATGTAACCTCGAGCATAATCTTCATACGTCCAACCAAAGCCGTGTAATACTTGCAACACTTCTTCATGCTGCAATACACTAAACAGTCTATCCAGAAGAATTTTTAACCTTATAGGGATAGCTTGTGTTCCATAAAGCATGAGAGAGGCAATGTCGAAGGCAATACTAGGTTGCACTAACTCTACCTGATGACAATTATAAAGATGACGAAAACCGAGTTTATCCAGGGCTGAAATAAAAGAGGAACATATATTTATCTACTAAAATATATTTAAAAAAAAACAACTTAATGTTTATCTAAATTAAACATAGAATACAATAGCTCCACGTGTAATCGCCCTTTAAAAAGATGCAAAATTCTGGTTTCAGATCCATCAAAGATTCCAACATTTCAACAAATATTATTACTTTACGAGTTGAATAAGAGAAACAATAGTGATGTTAAATACAGAGTTAGAGTGACAACTACGAACTGACCCAATAGTTAAAGATAGGGTGCAGACAGCTAAAAAGAAAATCCCTCTACCCAGATGGGAGGTCCTGGAAGGGAATACATAGTAATTAAGCAATTGGGAAAAACGTGGTTCTACCAGTTCTAATAATAGCTTCCTAGAGATGGTTAAACGACTTGATGTAGATCGATGGACGTTGTTACAACTGATTGTCCATTGTCCGACGCCATTCGCTTCTGGACATTGGATAACTAAAGACAAAAGTCGTCTGTACCTCAAAAACAACTGACTTTACTCAGGTTTGCTCTTAGACATATGTCAACAAGCTAAGGTAGAGAAGAACAAACAATCCCTTTGTTATTTATTAATATAGAATTGATAATGAAACAACTTCCAGAGATGTGTTACAGAGCGAAAGGACATATTTGAAAATCGACCATTTAATACACACACACGCAAAAAAAAACAATATAAAGTTTTATTTTATTTTATAAACTATAAATAGAAACATCATTAAATAACTTAAATAAATAGGACTAAACAAAGTCGACTTTTCTGCTTTGTTTTAAGAATTCTGTGTATTATTAATTTTTAAAATGTTCTTTTATAAGAATTCTTTATTTTATCCACTTTTTAAGTAGAATAAGCACAATAAACACTTTTTTTTTTATAAGCTTACATCAATTTGTATACTAAAACACGATATTTCAAAGCCGAGAAAACCGTTAAATCTTTAAAAATAATAAATTAAATTGTGTAAAAATGTAACCTGTTTTTATAAAATTTATTAAAATTAGTTAAATTTTTATAACGTTGGAAGAGAGAGTTGCACGTTAAAATCGGTTTAAAGAAAGATGAATGGGGATTTTTTTATCACCATATCCAATATTTGTTTAAATTCCGTGATTAAATAGAAACTCGCTAGTTTTTATTTATGATATAAAGCATTTGTAACCTATTGTACCTCAAATGCCAGAGAATAATTAGTCTGACAAAAGGTATCTGTGTAAACTATTGCCTAATTTTCTGTATGACCTCAAATACATTCGTGACATTCTATAGCTCACGTTCATCGTCACGCGTGATAACATGACAAATAGCGTCGGGAATATTCTATTGGATAAGGAGATTTTACACGATGGATCAGAGGTCATTCATGCACCTGTACTGCTGTATAATGAGAACTGGCGACTGCAATATCGTGACAGTCCATTTGTAGGGGGTTCGGAAGTCGTGACAAGGTGCATCCCACCGATCACTTTTCCGATAAGAGGACAGTCCCCGGAACAGCGAGAGCAGGGGTGGCACCGGGTCTATAAAACAAAAGGGAAGGCCTCAGGAAAAGCAGCGGCCTTTCTAAAGGCTGACTTGTCTGTTGTCCGTGACTGCCGACGGGTGTGAAGAGGGGCCCATCACACCCAACTTAATCCCTCCCTTTTTTTCTCTTCCTCCCTCTCAAAAATCATGGTCAACCTTAACAGAGGCCCATCTAACACTTCATAACCTGGTCTCATTTGAACGAGGCGTTTGTCAGCTGACGGGTCTCTTATGTTATTTGGGTGTTTTTATGACTATGAGCACTTACTAAAGTTCTTATATCTCTATAATTACGCAATATTGACTTTATGCAGTGCGTGCGAAAGAGAAAAACACAGTATTCGAGAATTTTAAAATTAATATATGTATAATGAGCCTCTTAATCCTCTTACATTTAAAAACGACGGTTCTTTAACAATTTATACGAATTAAATCTCCTTAGAAACGATAAAATTACATAATTTAAGTATAATATTATTTAAAATATGATTTTTATGTTCCTATAGCGATTAAGTTTGATTTAACTTATGGCTGAATGTAAAGCTTTTATACAGTTGGAGTGCATTATTACTGTCTGGAAATGAAAAATGGAACAACCTTGAATTCACGACATCCCACATAAAATAGGAGACTGACATCCCGCTGGACAGTCACTTTAGTCTTAAAGTCTATCATTAGTTTGGCATCCCAAAATGGTTGCATAGTAAAATCACGGGGTCCCGTTTCATCTCTATCGTCTCATATATCACTGCCACACGTCTAAGCCCCGTTTCTACGGTTATTTCTCTTGTAGCTCTCTAAACAGCGGTCACCATCACCGAACCGAGTACGCTGGACCCGGAGCCAAAGTCCATTAGGATGTGCTGGATGCCAACAATGGAACCGGGCCCCAAAATTACAGGGTTGGTGACAGTGGCCGCAAGCTAGACAACGTGGCAGTGACCCAGGGTCAGCCGAGTGGACTCGACAGGGCAGACTATCGAAAGAGACCTCCCGAGGCCCCTAAGAACATCGAGAGGTCCTGCTGCACCCACTACAACAATGCAACTATCTCCGTCACACTGCATCAGGACACAATTTATCATGAAATATCTCCTATGGCCACGCCCTGTAGCAACCACTAGATGCGTTGCGAGGAGCCAAAGAGAAGAAATGAGAACTATCAGATGAACTATCTATCATAATACAGAATATTGAAAACGCCTATACACCTATATTTGGGGCGAGAGAATCATACGAGACATATATTAATATTGTATCAATCATTAAATAATCATTCTACAGCAACATAATCCTTAATTTCTATTAGTTTACTTAAGTTTACTAATAAAACAATATCCCACCTGTAGAGAAAATACGGTAAAGAAGAAACGGGGTCTTTGGCATTAATAATTTTTAAACATTATACTTCACGTAATTAAAGCGAATCTGGTACATCCCTCGATGTAATATATCGGCCATGAAAATCGTAGTTTTGACCCTTCCCTCTCACCCCGGGGCGTGCAGCCGCCCCCTCCCGATCGGAACATCCCACACCGGAAGTACCCTGCGGTCTTTGGGCACAGGTGATATATTACAGTAAGATAGTGGGGAGAAGAGAACATTAAATAGAAGGTCAATATGGATACTGACACCCCGGTGAGTTTCCTAGCTGATGTAACGAAGTGAGGAATCATTTCAAGCTTCCTTCTCATCTCTCTTTAATGAAACCCCAGTAACCTACGACTCAGGAAAACTATCAAAAACTAACAAATAACCTGACTCTAGCCATAGGCCCTGCCTATCCGGAAATGCTTTTAACTACCAAGAAATTTAGATATTTGTAAATTTTCGTTACAGACTTCGGATGAATTGTTTCAGATTATGATATAAATTTCAAACGCACTTCAGATTGAGATAATGTTTACTCAACTGACATATCGCAGGAAATCTGCGTTTAGTCAAACGTTTTAAGCGGGGTACATTGTCAAATACTACTCACGTACAGTGTAACTTTGTTAGGTGTGTAATCTGTATTCCCGCAGGCGTGCCTCCCAGCAGGATGTTAACTTCATTAATTAGTTGGTAGGGTGAGATCGATTAAGTACACTTCAACACCAAACGTCTTGATGTATAGCTGCAATTTAGCATTGTATCAATCGTCTTTCATTTTCATTTCTCAGAAATTATAAGATACAATGTTTATAATTCTATTTCCAAGAATATTCCGTGTGATACGATGTAGAAATTATTCACATTCTAGCAATTATCTTCCATGTTTAGTTTCCTCGACGTCTCTATATCAAAATGTATGATAGAAAGTGGAGGAAGTCAAGCTGTAGGTGCACATTTGCTGACATTCCTAACCCATTTCTACGCACTCGCAGCTCATTTACAAAGTGTTAGAACCACAAAATCTACTTGAAAAACATATTCTTCTACATTCAATACTCACATATTAATGTTTAAATGCGTATAAATTATAGGCTGTTTATTAGACTTTAAATACCGCAATTAAGAAAATTGATAGAGATACATAATTTGTGTAAGAAAATCATCAAAGAAAACGTTAAAAGTTATCAAAATGTTTGTGTAAAAGTTTGTTGGAGTTCATTAGATTGGTTTTGTTATAACAATAAAGAAACAAGAAGCGGTTCTAGTGATGTTACAACACAAAAGACCCGACAAGTGACATAGGAGGCTACTGTCATCTAGCAATACACAAGCAGTACTTTGTCCATGTCGAAGTTCGAGGACCTCCCGGGTTCCATTGTCGGAAGACTGTTGTAACATCGAACGCCGACACATCTATCACCATAGTAATAATGTGTTCCACTGACACGAACACCGATGTTTAAGTGTTTGCTGTCCGGTGGTCAATTTGTTGTCACAGTCGGGGTTCATCCGTAATCATTGATGAACTCGTAACGCTATGGATTTTTTCTCATTTTTTTCTCGTCGCTACCAATTTATAAATTAATATTCCCGGTGATTTATAATATATTTTCTTATTTTAATTCAACAGAAGTGATTCTTTTGTAAAGAAAATATATGAAGAGTGTATAAAAAAATAGGCCTATACGAGCCTACAATACTTCCTTCGGATAAGATAACAATGGCGCTTGATTCCAAATTAGTTACAAAAAAAATCATTTTACAAAAATAATTATTTAGAAATTACTTAAATTAGAATAAATATAAATTATTCTTCTTTATATTATAAAATTTTAACCATAAATTTCTAAAAAGGAGGGGGAAAAAACATTAAAATTAATGCTTTTTTTATACGTTAAATTCATAATTACAGCTTTCATTTTTGTATTTAATTAAGCGTTATTACATGATATAAGACGATAGAACTATAATATAATGATTGTGTTTTTCGTTTTCTCGCGTTAAAGGTGGTGACATTTTCTACCAGCGACTTGGTCATTCGTTCTAACTATGACCAATAGTAACCAAGGAAGAACTGTTAACAGAAGGTGTTTCAGTTTTAAAATTTCGCTGGATGAAAATATTTTTTTATGAAATAAAAAGACAGTCGCCTCCAAAAAATAATTTTTAGTGGATCACCATTTATTTCCTTACATTGTTCAAGAATAAAAACTTTAGGACGACCCGACCTTCCTTTTTAGGCTTCACGGCCGTCCAGGAAACAATTCTAAAAACACAGGAAAAACTCCAATTAAAATTATAAAAATTTTTTTTTTTTTTCGAATATTGGAATTGGTAACCTTACGACGTCTTGAGTTGCATCCATGACTTCCAGTCGGGATTTTCGGACCTTATATCCACTTGTAAATTTGCGCTGTAAAATGTAGATTATCTTGTCCTCCCTCTGGCGGCGAATTTATAATATTAAAATATTGCAGAGGGAGGACAAGATAATCTACATTTTACAGCGCAAATTTACAAGTGGATATAAGGTCCGAAAATCCCGACTGGAAGTCATGGATGCAACTCAAGACGTCGTAAGGTTACCAATTCCAATATTCGAAAAAATTTTTATAATTTTAATTGGAGTTTTTCCTGTGTTTTTAGAATTGTTTCCTGGACGGCCGTGAAGCCTAAAAAGGAAGGTCGGGTCGTCCTAAAGTTTTTATTCTTGAACAATGTAAGGAAATAAATGGTGATCCACTAAAAATTATTTTTTGGAGGCGACTGTCTTTTTATTTCATAAAAAAAAAAAGAAGGTGTTTTCGTCTTTCATATCGTAAAAGTGAGAATTGGATAGAAACTACTTTAACACCGATTACTTCAGTAACAAAATCATTAATGGAACCTTACAAATTTCGTTTATAATTAAAAATAATTCTAATAAATTCGTTCATTGTATACACACATGTGTTAATAAGATAGAGAAGATGGAGAGTAAAAGAAAAAAAAATAGATGAAAATATTAAGGAAAAAAAAACTGTATTATAAAGATTTTTCCATAAATATTCAGTTAATATAATAATTGTAAAAGTAATATTTTTCCTATAAGAGAAATATGGTGTTTTATTGACGGATGGTAACCTAATGGCAACTACATATGTGATGTGTAGCGGTCGAGTTTTTAATATCGTCTAACTCCCCGTTACCATGGCAATAAGAGGAGGTTGATTGGTAGCTAAACTGTTTCAAGCCAATAAAAGTGGATCAAAAAGGCACCAAGCTTCTCCAAGAAAAATAATCTCACATAATAAGGAAATTCTCCAACACCGTATTCATTATACGACAGAAAGTATTTTTGACTATAAAATTGACAAAATTATGATATTTAAATGTGTAAGAAGTGTACATATTTAGCTTACAATTACTTGTAAATTAAATTATTTTGGTATTAGGTACGGTATTTAAGATAAAATTCAATAATTGGAATTTAAATATTTCCAAATTTATTCACTTCCTGAAAAAAATAAAATAAAATAAAAAAAATATATATATATTAATTTAAAAAGGTAACACAAATTTAATAACTGTTTAATAAATTAAGAACAGGTTTTTTTTTCATAGAGACTACAAATATAATTAGAAAAAAAGCGATGCCTTAGGACTTCTCAAGGTCTACTAATGAAGATGAAGTCTTGGTGGAAAATTTGAGGAAAAAAAAAAATTTAATGAAATACAAGGATTTTGAAGTTACGATTAATTACTTAAAGTTAAAAAAAAACTCGGTCTTTATAAGAAATAAAAACACGAAGATCGATAAGCCGCAGACCCTATGCTATTCTAATTAACAGTTTAGTTGATCTCATAAGAGTGTGAATTGCCAAGTATTGCCATAACGAGTCCACAAGGATTAATTTCGTCAGAACGTTGGCAATACGATGAAGTAAGTATTCCACCAATCATCTTTGTAACTTTATTAGCTACTGACTAAACATGTTGTATTTTTATGAGAAAAATCAACTTGTATACTACGTATGTACACTTCCTATAGGATAAATTCCAAATTTGTAGAAGAGTAACGATGACCTTAACTAGTTTATTAATATTCTTGAATATGATAGACCTTGTATGTTAAATAAGATGAAATACATTTAAATACAGACTGATCTACGTATAAGAACAAACCACGGGTTATGCAAATTACAGGTTATAGGTTTGCAATTAGTAATGTGAACAAGCTATTAGGTTTTTTTTAAAAATATATATTAAGAAATTAAACAGTAAGTTGCAATAACTCAATCATCGATTGCACAATAACTAATGGTAAAACAAATACTATACTATACAGAGTCTAAACTAGTCACACAAAATGATGTAGATTAGGGACTACAAAATCATACTATAAGCTGTATAATATTTAATGACGTTAGACCCGTATAAAATATATTGTTATAATAGAGACTACAAACTATAAAAAGTGTAGGCCAAACTGTAGAGTATACTAAAAGCACTATTAACAAACTGTAGGCAGCTCTTATGATCCTCTCTGTATAAACGAGACGTTATAAGTACTGGATCATATTTATCAGATTGATTAACCGAGTCATTTTTATCAATTGTTCTCAATTAAGCAAGTAAATTTAATTAAATATTATAGAGTAGTTTGGAAACTTTAGTTTTTCTAAAGCATTTAAGAGTTGAGTTTGAAAAGTTGAGCCACCACTCGTGTTGCTGTCGTTGATTGATGGTAAGAAAGTGTCGTGGCATGTCTGTAAGAGAGAAGCTTGCCCTATGTTGCCACTGTGACAAATTGTCTCCAACATATCTCTGTCATTTCTACCATTCTTCTCGATCGGAGGTCCATTTCCCGACCGTGCGAATTTGTTTATTTGTCACCTGCGAGAAGTTCTCGCAAACAACTTGATGAACTTTCGTCATGATGAATGTTCACCTCACAATGTCTGTATGTAGCGATCCATTTCTCCCTCGATACCATCTAAACAATCTTGAATAAAATCGCATTCCCTTCAAGATTTTTCGATTAATTCTTGAATTTTTCTTCAAACAAAACAACGTTTGTTATTTTTGTAAAGAATTATTTTAAAAACTATTTTTAACATCGATATAAATTATTTATATATTTTAAGCATAATTATATAAAGTAAATTTAGAATATCGAACGTGGACAGTGAAATTTTGATCAAATTCAATTTGTTAACTTGATTACCGAAACATATTACCTATCAATTTTACCAAGAAAATAAGAAATTTCTTTAAAATTAAGGATAATTTCGCTTGTAATTTTCATAGAATAAAATTATAAAACTGAAAAACATTATTAAAAAACAAATAAGATATTTTAATTCTTATAAATTTGAACTGATACAACAAATTGTGTAATGTAAATATCAAGATGGAGGAATCAATAACGAAGTTATGATCAAGAGTATAATATTATATTAATTAATAACATAACTATTAACATTTTTAAAATATATTTTAATTAGTTGACAATCATTTTATATATATATATATATTAGAATCCATAGGAAGGAGATAAATAGATCTTCTGAAAGGAGTACCCCATTTTTAGTTTAAAAAAATTCTTTTTCTCTGTTTATATTCGAATTAAAAGCGAAGATTTTTCCAAATAATTATTTTTTACGAAACATATTAAGTTTTACAATAGTTTAACTGTATTTATAACGTAAAATTAAATTTATTTATAGGAAATAAGGAAAACTTTAACGTTGGCCTTGATAAATATACATACACTTGGAAGGTTTTCCTCCCTTTAAATGTCTATAGATTTGTTAATATATCGCTTTTAATTGAAGATTAATGTCAAAAAAATATTTATATATTTTTTTGACATTTATAAAAATAATATATTTATAATATTTTAATAAAATAAAAAAATATTTCTATAATTTTAGAATAATGAGTAAAAACTCATCGTCTTTTTAAATACAGTTTCAATGTGTTTAGACGACTTAATACAGCGAAGAAAATTCTTGTAAATATAAAATTATATTATTAGTTAATAATTATCTTAATATTTTAAATAATCGTTATTTTATTTTAAAAAAAATCATCGTTTTTTTACAGTTTCTAAAAACCGTAAGCGGGACTTTATACAAAAGCGAAGACATTCAACAAGACTGTTGTCGCAACTACAACTATCTGGCAGAAGAAATTAGTCAAACAGCGGGTTTGCGGAAAATAGATCGAGTTTGAATTTTAAATTTGGCAATAAATGTCGATGGTATACACATACTGTTCTGGCTTTACGATCTTTGGCACTAGTTCACTACATGGTGTCTTTAACGAAGGGGGCTGCTACCCCACGGAGATATCTCCCACTGTTAGGACAGACAGGGTAAACAAGAGGGACAGAAACGTCGTATGGATTAAACAGCAGACACACCACCTACCATTGGGAATATAACAGCGGTCTGACTAATCTTCGATGACCTAAGGTCGCATCAGATTCTGTCCTGCAGACAGGTTCTGTCACATATTCGGATTTTATCTTTTTTTTTTTTTTTTTACTCCCCTTCGACGATTAACCTCGGTTTGTAAAAGTCCTATCTATAATCAGATTAAATTGCAGCTCTTATTTATAATGTTTTTTGAACAATTGTCGTCTTGATGATACCTGAAGGATGACAATTGTTCTGTGCATTACAAGAAGATAATTTAAATTCTTTATATATATATTTTTTCACCTTGAAACATGGAAGAAGATACAAGAATTTAAATTTTCTTTCATAAAATTGATGCTGATCTTTGCTTGTCTTCTATAATAGTGCTGATTACAAGTGAAGAATCTTCTTGGAATTCTCTTTGACGATATTAATTTTTCTCTTATAAAAGAATAAAACTTAAAAATTGAGTTAAATATTTGAAAAATAAAAGTAGAGAAAGAGCAAATCTTGTATTTCGCACATTTAGAGAGAATCGAGGTTTTAATGAAACAGATTTAACAAAAATATAAAATATTTTAATGATGAAAATTTTAAAGTTTCAAACTTCATTCTAAAAAAGAACATATTTGGTTAAATGCCAAAAAAATTGTTTCCTTTTTAATTCCATTAAAAGAAATTATTGTATAAAAGGAAATTAAAAATAGAAAAGAACGTGTCTTAATAGTTACAGAAGAAACTTTTATATTACTTTTGATATAAAACTATAATTTTAGATTTATTTCTAATGTAAAATTATTAATATAAATTAATTAAAAGTATAAAATATCGACTTTTAAATGTATTTTTAAATTAATTTTTTTTTATTCTTTTCTTTTTCCTGTAAAAATGTAATCATAAAAATGCAATCTATTAGCATAAGGCAAACACTTAAAGAGTGAATGAGAATTTTTGATTGACATTTGAGGTTCACGGATTTCACGTGATTAGATTAGAAGCATTCTTAATTATAATGTACGGGGTCCAAATAAAATTAATTAAAAAAAAAGAAAGAAAACCTAAAGAACAAGCTCTCATTTGTTTAACATTTCTTTCTAGAATGATAATGAAATGAATTGTAACAAACTCGATTCGACCTCATTATGGCTTTCGGTGCATAATGATGAGCTAAAACTGACAATAACTTAACTCACTAATGATTATCCTTTAACAGTAACCTAGAGGTAGGAAAGTTTTTCAGGAGGTAACCGCGAGTAATTTTTGGTTGTTTGAATGTAATTTCATTTACTTGGGTTATAAGAAACGTGAAAGGTCTAGCTACTTGTGATTACATCTTTATTTGTGATTACTGCTTTTCAAAAAAGAAGCGAGAAGAAAAAAAAAATAGTAGTAGTAGATGTGTCCGGAAGAACGTAATGCGGTCATTGAGGCGCTTCGAGAATAGTCGTAAAATCGTTGGCTTATCTCCTCTTAAAGGGTTGTTATCTACAATGATTTGTAGCCAAGAGTTTTTGACACAACGTCTCCAGATTAATTACACGTAACAGAAGTATTTTAGTACCTTCTACCTTAGGGAGTGAGAGAATGCGCTGATTTCTTCATCTCGTTTTGTTGTAATGGAACTAACGTTAAAAAGAAAAAAAAAATGGTAAAAAATGAAGTGGAAATGAAGAATTCGACACACACACACACACACACACAAGAAAAAGGTAATGCAAATGAGAATTTCATAAATTCGTCTATCTCTCTCTCTCCTCTCTCCTGAACAGAATTCCTGTTCTTTTTTATGTATGTGTGTGTATGTGTGTATGACCCAGTTCAAGGTTGTGTGACAGTGGAAATGTTCGAGATCGTCGTAATGGTTTGTAAAAAGTCAACAAAACTGAATTATGCAATTACAAGTATTAGCTGTCACGATTTGATTATTAATATTAGCAGTATCTATAGGGTATTGTTACACGAGGTTCTTCCAGCTGTCTATGCGCGTTAGTGAAGAAATCCGCCTCTTCCCTTAGGCAAAGAGTCTTGGTTCCGGGACGAAGACGTTTGGCCACTTTCCTCCGCTCCCGCCCCTACATCTGGTTGTCGTGACAAGATGAGATCCGAGCGCCAGATACCACACCTCGCTCCACTGGGTTCTGATAAACATCGCACGCGGGCCTTTTTTTCTCTCTTCTCTACAGAATGGCGTCTAATTGTAAGTCCCGGTCTCTACAGAAGATGAAGAGAAGGGGGAAAGCCGAGAGATGACCAATAGCCATCTTCTGTCAAGACTTGGAATTTGACAATTGTAGGGTCCAGTCTGTCCTTAAATTGTCTCGCTCAGTCTTCCTTTTGATCGTTGCCTTTAAAAATGTCGATACATTACGTGTTGGGGTGATGAAAATCAAGTGTATACAACTATAAATGCTTCAAGAATTCTGTTCCCTAATACTAGGTTTTAAACATAAGCTTACACCTTAACATAAATTCCCTTCTGCATTAATTAACTAAACCAATGCGAATATTAAAGTTAATATCCAATTTAAAGTGTTCATTATAATAGGAATTTTACTAGTAAGTTATTAAGTGTGTAAAGAAACAAAAATTAATACTTTTAATAACATTTATCAGCAACAAACTTGAATTTTTATAAGTATTATCTCCTGTAAAAATTCGTGTTACTAATATTAATTAAGTAGCCCATAAAGTAAATTTATTAAAACGTTTAGTTTAAAAGATTTTCAACTGATAAACTCGCATTGAAAAACATGTTAAAAATTAAAAATTTATAAAATTTATAACGCGATAACCTATTACTAACAGTAAATAATTAATCAAATATACATAAAATTAATGTTTTAAAGACTTTTCTGAAGTTAGAAAAGGCTAAAAAACGTTGTAAGAATAGTGAAATCTTCATAACTGATAAGTCCTTATATAATATTTTTAATTAAAATTAATTTTAGCAATTCACATTGCATACAATTCCGAAATTTTTAGTGTTGTATTTACATATAAAGCATTCGTTAGAGTTAAATTAACGTAGGCCTATCGATACACGATAACAATTAATTAAGCTCGGAGTTTTTTTTTTATCTCGGATATTTGCATTAATTAACTAATTAAAATTAATTGAGGCATTTTAATATCAATTAAGTTTCGCACATATAACGTTGCTCCAATTCCTTTGAATAAAAACTTTTGTGTGACTGAATGAGCGAGCATATTAATCATTAAATTGTGTTTTAGAGTAAATTTTTATCTTTGATCAATAAATAAAAATATCATACGACTTTATCTATTCATCTACTGTACATAGTTATTGTAAACGTGATCGGGATCATGTTTAAACAGGAATAGTAGGGTTGTAAAATACTAACAAGTGTGATAGGCTACCGGTGGAATATATCCTAAAAACAATGCCTTTATCACATGAATGATTGTTCTAGTTCGTTCCAAGGATCGAAAGAAGGTCGACCGCATCTCTTTCAAGTTTGTTGTTCCCCTTTATACAATGAAAATCGAGATGCTACAGTTATTTTTGCCCTGGAAACGATCTCGAGTCTCCAAACGTCAGAGTCACGCAGGGCGTCCCTGAGTTCGCCCTATCTGTCTACGCCCCACCCCACCCACATGAAAAATAGTCAGCATTTCCGTGTTCGGCGTAACCCTTTCTCGTGTTTAGATCTCTTCTAGATAGTCTATAGTTGATTCCCTGCTATGTCTGACCTGTCGTTGCCCTGCCCCACCTCTCCGGTTTTGGATCGATTTACGTTTTGAAAAACTCTTTGTTCTTAAAATTGGATTGTTGTTTATCAATAATCCATTGCTCTTTTTTTAAATTAAAAAAAATATTACACAACTCGGATAATTGAAAAAAATCTTATCGTGCATTGAAGAAATCGAATATATAATATAGATAATAAGGAAGAAATTCGATCGTCACGTGCGTATTCGTTTCCGACATTTGTCATTTTTTGGGGGGGGGGAGAAGTGTCGTTTTGCCATTCGTCACTCTTATAAACGTGGCAACTGGATTCGTTATGGAATTCCCGCAGCCAGGCGTGGTCCTCCAGTAACCAGGCAACAGTGTCACGTGGCGTACGATGTGTTAGTAATGATCCAGCAACGATGGTGACACATGGTGGTCACAACGCTTTGATGAACGGAAAGAACCTACCTTCCACACTCATATATAGATAAGTTTATATGAGTTTGGAAGATATCAACGATAATCTCATTTCTAACCATTCTTTTCTTTAAAATTCCCAAAATATTTTTAAATATTAAATATTTATTAAATAATAATAATAATAATAATAATCTTACGTCTATTATTAAGTGAAACAGCGGGCTAGTTAGAGCATTATGAATGATTTTATTCAATAATAAATTATTCAACATCGAGAAAACAACAAGCAGCAACTCAGAATTGACATTGCATAATTCTTTAAGTTAAAAAATAAAAAAAAAAACAGCACGGGAAAGTGAAAGGAAAGTTTTTAAAATTTTTATAAACTCGACAAGATGGTCCACATTTTATACATCGCTTTTCACTCGGATGTGAAGTGGATACATTATATTTATTACATCAACCCATCAAACAAATGTCGCACACCAAAGACAATCAGATCACCGTAATTATACCGAGAAGAAGTCTATATATGTAAAAATTTGACGAGCATTTTTTTCTCCCCCTCTTGCAACATATCATTCAGGTTGACGTCTTCAACATTATATGATTATCTTCTACATGCCATTGTCATAAATTGCTCATTGTCAATTCTTTATGCGCCTATATCGATGAATGAAGATCTTAATCTCTTAATCTTTTTTAGAAATTATCATCAATTTTAATAAAGTTTATCAGATAAAATAATAATAAAAATAAAAGCATACGAGCTTCTGGCTACTTATGCATAAAAGGGATGAAAAATTTCCCGTATAATCTCAGCGAAACGATGCATAACGTGTATACTTATGTATGCAAATATAACGAGCAATGAGTGAATCTTTATTATAGTAAAAATATGGATCATGAATTCATATATAAAGCGCATTAAGTAGAAATATATTGTAAAAAATTAGCAATCAATTTTGATTTGTTTTATTCGACTAATTAAGGCGAATTACGTTGAAATCATTCCACTTAATTATTTATAAAACTATATATATATATATATTGTTTTATTAAATAATGGGATGCTCGACTCGATTATATTAGTTATTAAAACACAGCATTAAAATGATTGCTAACAATTGCGAATACGCAATCAATTTAGATAAAAAAAAATAAACATAGTCAATCCAGAAAGCTCAGCGGGACATTAAGGTGGAGATCATATCCTGCGGCGACTACACTCCTCGCACATACACATACATACACACAGACACACACACACACACACAAGGGTTGAATGGAGAATATCTCAGATACGTGTCTAGCCCGGATAACCTAGCATATTCTCTGATTAAACCAAGCAATTCAATAACTTTAAGGTAAAAAAAGGAAAGAAGAATAGAGCCGACACTGTTGGGACAAGTCGACATATTTTCATATGTTTGGATAGAGAGACTTTTTTTTTTTATATTTATTTTATAACGAAAGTCTCGAACGTTTTGTCTTCCTTGCAAATGACAAGAGATGGTAAAATTTGTACGAATCAGGGGTTGATTGGTATGCGGCTCAGCTTGTGTGAATCGCTAAATCCATCCAATTTAAATGCCTTCTCACACCCAACAATCCCTGGGAGGGTTAAAATGGCTGATTACACCAAGCTTCTATACTCCCCCTCAACGATATCTTATGTACATCAACTGAAAAAGGTTGAAATGTGAGGAAAAGATCTAATGGAATTAAGGTAAAAAAAAAGAAAAAAAATCAAAAATAATAATGGTTCTTATTAGAATAAAGTAATATTCAATATTACCTTTCTAAAATATGAACATTTATTATATTTGCAACAAGCTGGAATGTTTCCTTTCAATTTTTATGAAAGTGGGATAGAGATTTAATGTAGAAGTTACAATTATCAATTGAGATAATAATGGAAAATTTAATGGAATCAATTTTATTAGATTGTCTGTTAAAGAAAATGCTTCGAAATCGGAAAATAAGAGGATGAAATTAAAAAAGAATTTTTTTTTTTTTTATTTTTCTTTTGGAAAAATCGATACAGGAGGAAAAATTAGACTATACCAGATGCCTCTTAACAATTTATATCCAACAACTTTAATCTGTATCTTTTGATACACATTTTTCTAATTAATTAATTTATATTTGATTTATTCTAACAACTGTAAACTTAATTTACTTTAAATATATATATATATTTTTTAATCAAATTATAAAGATTTTATACTATAAAATTATTAAATCAGTAAGTAAACTATGAAAGAAATAACGTGATTATTGTAGTAAATTATTAATAAAATATATTATTAAAGAAAAGGATAAACAAATGCTCGATTGTTTTTTTTTTATTATTATTATTAATAATTTACTTTGATAATTTATAAAGAAATAAACAACGTATAGTATTTATTCCCTTGATAATTTTTCTAATTATTTACTCTAATGTACGGAAAATTAAGCAATAAAATAGAATTTACTTCTTTGATAATTTACTTTATAAATAATAATAATTAATTAATTAAACTTACTAAACAGTTAAATATGTAAACAACGATTTCGTTGGTTGAAAGTTTATTAAATTATAATTTAATAAATGATTTTAAAAGCTTCTTTAGAAAAATTTGACCATTTATACAATTAAAAAATTATTATTATTATTATTATTATTATTATTGTTCTTTCTGTAGATTTTTTCCGATGTATAAACATATGATACTATGATAAAATTATCAATAAAAATAATTAAAATAAAATAGATTTTATAAGTATTTAATTACATTAAAATAATAAAGAAAAAAATAGGCCTATATTTGTATTATTTAATCTTTTAAAAAAAAAGATAAAAAAATAATAAGTTTAAGTCATAAAATATTGTTCTGCTCTTTGAAAAAAAAGAAATTAAATTTAATAAATAATGGGGAAACAAATTCAAGTCAAATATTAATTTATTAGAAAACGTTTTAAAAGTAAATATACTTAATTTAATTATTTTAATTAAAGTAAATAAACTTAAATCGCGATTTTAAAATTGCTAACGAAAGTTCCTACATAATAGTTTTATATATATATATGTATTTAATGTAGGCCACAAGAACAACAATAAAAATAACCTATAAAAATTAGAATTTTATATAATAATAATAATAGGTATTTTTAAAAATGATGAGATTTTATTTAGGAAAAATGCAGTGGAAGTAGCGTAGGGAAGGTTGAAAAGCGTAAGTTTACAACTGTTGAAGTCGAAACATCTGTTGATGACAATTTATCAAAAAATGACTCTTGTTTAAAATTAGGTGTATAAAATTTCAACTGTTTGAAAGTAAGGGCAATGATACAGAAAGAGACAAGCTCGATTGCACTCAGGGTGCTTATTGGAAACCCAAAGATCCATCAGGTTGGTAGAACCATGAGCGGCGACTGGGAAAAATTAAACGTCTATAACTTGCAACGGAACACTCTGGGACGTTGGTTCATCACAAGGGGAAGTGGGGGAGGGAATTGGACCAAGAGAGGAAAGATCGAATGTTTTTCGAACGAAGGTGGGGGAAAGGAAAGAGAATTTAAAAAAGAAGCGCGAGAGTCATTGGGGAGGGGAGGGAAGAAACAAATTTTCTCTTTCTTCCCCCGCAGTTTTATAATGAATTTTATTTCATTAAAGTTGATGGGGCGGAAAAACTCGCCCATGCCGAGACCACTTAAGAGGAAACGAGACCTATCGACGAAGCAGCTGCTAAAAACTCCAGAGCGCGCATAGTTTTGCATTTTTTAAATATTAATTCTCGTTCCCTTGGTTGCTGACTCAGGATATGAGATCGATGCCTTAATCCCCTCCAGAAAGTTAGAACTAACCCCCAAAATACGACTCGCAAGGATCACTAAGCGTTAAGTCTAAACGACTTGGGTGTAAACTAGAACGAATACCCTCAAAACGGATTAAATCCCCAGTAACAGCTTCTTAAAAAAATGAATAAAATACGTTTCAATATTCCTCATACGAAAATTCATTAACATTTAACTATATAATTCATTAACAGTAGACCTATATTGATCCCATTAATCTCCATACCTTACATACAATTTAATTAAGCGGCCTTTTACATAAATCTCTTAAATAAATATAATCCATTCTACAATCGTTTATATTTAATATGAATATTTATAATAAACAATAATTAATTTTTTTTAATTATGACACACTCTGCAGATGCAATTTACAGACTTGTAAGAGCAATATTTTTAAAGAAATATTTAACATTTTGAATTTTAAAAATGACGAGACTTGGTACAGGAGGAAAAATATAATAAACCATGCTTTAAATTTATTTATGATCAATAAATAATTATAAAATAAAAATTTAAAAGTTCGATTATCTTATTTTTAAAAGCGAAGAAATTCCGATCTAATTATCAAGTTTCAATATAATTCTGATGATAAGCTCATATATTACGGGATAAGATTATCTAAAAAATATTCTATTAAGGGATATAATTATGAATAAGAAAATTGAATTAAATCCAATTGATAACTGTTCTCAATTTATCATTACATTATTTTCCATAATTAAATTTAGAACGACTTCAGGTGGCACGAAAGGAAGTTTCGATCATTTTTTATACAAGATAGACCTATCAATTGAATTTCTTTTCGTAGTCATAAGGAAGACGATCTGCTTTCTATCAGTTCAGTTTAGAAATTCTCAAGATTTCAACCAGATACCCCCCATTAAACTCATTTTCTCCTACTTTATACAAGCTCCTCCTACCCTAAATTAAAATGCATATCTGTTGGAAAGACCACCATCTGCAGCCTGCCTGACGTTCAAAATATCATTTCAGTAAGATCGAAATGTTTGCTAAATGAATGTATCGGTATGCATTACATAACCATTACAGCCATCTTGCTTTAAGCCAGCAATGTATTTGCATAAAGCTCTTAAGCCGCTTCAACTGTGATATCTTGAGACATCATCTTTAGCGAAACGTGCTATCAATAATTACATAGTTAAGGGAAGACAGTCATCAAAACATATCCGAAAATAACCTCTTATTTTTTTCCTTCTTCTTCTGTTCTTTTTAAATTCCCTCCTTTTATTTTTTACTTAGGACATGGCAAAAACTGTTGCCTCAGACAACAGAAAGTCATTAGCATATATAGGTTCTCACCTTTATCCTAAACTAATTCCCTTTAAATTATCAATTTTTCTGGATATTTTAAACCATTTTTCAAATTTACATGATTATTCTTCGTTAATTTATGCCAAACTTGAGAAGTTTACGAGGATACGGTATAAGTCATCTTGCCCCAATTTCAGTGGGGAGTGATTTTTACAAATTTAGAAGTTTTATCTTCATAATGTCTAATTTATAAGTTACCACTCGCTTTAGCAATGTTAAATTCAATTTCTAATACTGGCTAATTTATAAAATTTTATATATTTTAACGTCTGGTGCCAACTTAAACACGTAACAAATCCTTAATTATAATAATTATGTTTGCAGAAAATCAATTCAACTCTTACAAAACATCTTTTCCTCTCTTTTTTTTTGGCGAGATTTGGACTAAATTTCTCGGGTTTGGTTTGTTTTGATGTCCAATTATTTCTACTTCATGAGATATCTCCCGACTACCTAAAACTACTGTCTTTTGTCATTTTGTATTCACTGTTACTACTGCTGCCAGGGATTTGGGTATTTGCTGAATCCCAGCTGGTCCTGACCGCTGCAGCCACCTGCCCCAACCCTCTGAGCCCATGTTTCAGAAGAGGAACCATTGGGACTATCAATGACATTATTGATTTTGTTTCCCTCTGTATATGCAGTTAAACTTTTCGTGTCGTAAACTCTGTAACATACTTAGAAAAATGTTACTGATTTAACGAACAAAAATCCTGTTGATTATCTTTTCACAATATCTTCTACCGAATAGGGTATATAAATTATTTAAATACGAAATAAAGTAGAGATTTACTTCCGATTTACATCATTTGTTTGAAATTTTATTAATCCTCTTCAAAATAATTACATTTATGGAAAGAAATCATTCAAAATAGATCTTTTTTTAAAAAAAGAAATCATAATTTACTTTAGAATAGATTATAATTAAATAAAATAATTTAAAAACAAAATCTTTTTTGATTTAGGTTAGAAAGCAAAGTTGATTAATTAAGTACAGCTCCCATTCCTCCAAGGAATCTCGTCAGGGATGCGTAAACTACAAATAACGTAACCATCATTAGTGTTATCAGACAGTGTACTGCATCCCTATTGACCAGACGCCCGATTTCATTTCGTCAAGTCAGGATAGGGAAAATCCTCTATGGACTCATAGTCACGGACACGTGGCTAAGGCCCACCCCATTACTTACAGCTAGGAGGGACGATGTAATGTGATTAGTTTACGTTGGCACACTTCTAAGGTTCGGGCCACTTCTTGCTCACAAGCACACGTTTAATACGGTATACGTTAAACACAGCTGTATATAAGCTTGTAAAATTGATAATTTAAAGAAAGTAGTTAAAATTATTGTAATTTTATCTAATATTAAATAAATAAACTGTGTATTTTTAGAGAGAAAAAAGTAAAAAATAAAAAAATTATTCGATCTGTTGTTAAACTATTTGATCTTATCCGCCAATCCCCTAGACGAGAAAGTTTTCTGTACGAGATATTGTGAAATATTATCAAATGCCAAGTCGAAACGGATGATATCTTGCCGAAAATAAAAATAAAAATAATATTTTTCGATAAAGACTCTAAAAACTCTATATAGAAAACTATAAAGAAAAATTGTAAGCAAATAGATAAAGCCAAAGAGGATAAATAAATACCAGATTTTATAATAAAATTAAAAGATTATTACAAAAATATAATATTTATTCATTAACAATAGGGGCCTAATTATTGAACAGCAAGCATCCTTCGAAATGATTAAATCTCCATCGTATTTTAGAGTTTATAATTCTTAATTCAGTAATTACAATTGGTTAAATTGTAAAGGATTAATCTGAATTAAATGAAATATTCAGCAAAAGTGAATAATATTACATAAAAAGTAAAAGACGAAGTGATTTTTTAAGAGGGGCGTTACGGAAGAAAAACTAGTCACCCCCTTAATTAAGATAATAAATGAATTAAAATGGCGTTAGAAAATTTGAATTTATAAAATAATCCGAACGAATTAATCTAGTTAAATGTCCATGGTGTAATTTTTTTCTTCGTATTATTATTTTCAGGTGAAAGGAACAAGTATTGTAAGTAGTGTACAGTAGCATGTGCATGATTGATTATTCCAGGTGAGATGGAGACTAGTATTATCGGACTCGAACATTTCCCATTTCGTTCATCGTCGTTCCGTCGCACTGAAAGCGAAACGATAACGACGCCATAAACGGGTGTAATATTTAAAGTTTGTAATAAGAAGATTACAGCTGTCAGTGGGTAAAATTTCACCCCGACGTATGGTTCCTTCTTATCTAAGTATGCACCCAACACTGGTCCCTATAGAAGGCAAAGACGTGGAAACAAGGTGGCCTCGTCAAATTTCGGTGGACGGGGAGGGGTTAATCCGGATAATCCTTAGCGTCGGTAATCCGTCAGGCTCTGCGTCACGAAACACTGACAGCGTCAGACGTCCAAATTAACGCACTCGTAGATAGCGTCAAGCGTTACGGAAGCTTGCTTCTTTCTTCTTTCTTTCTTCTCTCTAGTCGTCTTTTAAAATTTCAAATAAGCTTCGCTATTAATCTTTAACGGCGTGTCTGTCTGTAGTTTTATCTCTCGGCTCAGGTCCTATGTCGTGGAACTCTTAAAAGAAGGAATGTTTTAGCATGTTGTTCGGTCTAATTCTCTTCTTCTCACCCTCCCCCTTCTGATAAGTATACGGACAAGACCAAACAAATTGCTTTCTTTACCTAACACCTGCATCGTTTTAGAGAATAAAACGTCTGCACATCGGATAATATTGCCAGACACGTTATTTTTCTGTTACCATTGATTGAAATCGTAAGCTAATCTTTATGAGTGATGCCAAAGCCTTGGAATATTGGGTAGAAATCGAAATGATTTATGTTGTGTAATAAGTCAGCCAGTGAATTAATAAACTGAAAATACAAACCGTCCGACATATAAATTATAAGTACACTTAAAATCTAAAGAACAACCCGTAAGGAACACTTAAAACCTAAAGAACACATCTCGAAATTTGAAGAACATCGACCTAAAGGAATATTTCAAATCTGAAGAACATAGATTTTTAAAATAACATAAATTTGAAAGTTGAATAAACTTTTACAAGCGAAGATAAGCAAAGCAATTGGTATGTCAACGAAAGACACGAGTAATATCCTGTGTTTAGTACCTTTATACGAGTGAACGTATAGTTTAGGTTATACACAAGAGTTCACATCTCAGTTGTTATTTATCTGTTAAGCAATTATTTAGATAGAAGTAGTTTGCGAGAATCTTTCCATTCTCTCGGATAGGATTAAAAATTAGAAATTCTGTAATATGGAGGATAACAGACTCGAGACTCTGTTTGAACGGGTCATAAATTTACAGAACGAACACCCAATTTACCAAAAGAGATATGATTATCTTCTGTCTTAATTAATCTGGAGGAAGTACAAAATAAACCCATTATACGTAGGCGTAGGTCAGTGTGAAAGAAACGGACCGTCCAGGGTTGTATTTTTGAGTTCAAGGCCATTATTCTCCAGGTGAGAGAAATTTTAAGGACGCACCTGCACAATGTCAACTTAGTCGTTACGGGATTGAGGGGCGATGTCCTTGACATTTCTATGGACATAGTGCGGCTGTTGTGATTAGATGCAGCGAGTTGGAGGACTACCTTTAGGCTGACACAAATAACGAGGGGCGGACATGTGAGCAGAACCACAGACCTACCCTTTTAAGTTGCGATAAGAAAAAAGCCAGTTGTTAGTAAATTTCGTTGAATAAAGTACTCGAACACGCATAGAACCCGAACATCTTAAGGAAATTCTTTACAGTAAATAAAAAAATAATAATAATAGTCAAAATTTGCAACAGGTTCTTATTTAAAATTCTAAAATCAGATGGAAAAAACAAACCGGACGAAATCTTTATCAATTCTGAAAATTGCAATTAAGAAATGCAAATGGCACAGGTGCCTGAGCCTATTGAAGATTCTTTCGCGGTTCAACAAGAAACATTTTATAAGTGTTAACATATTTTTTATAGTTCTTAAAGTAATTAAATGAATAGCAATTTATCAGTATATTTACACAAAGCACTTATAATTTGACAATAATCACGAACGAGTCGAGGAGTTTACATTTAGAAAAATCATGTTAAAAAATCATAAAAAGATGCTATCAAATTCTTATTACTTGCAATAATACCATTACTCGTTCCTCTTTAGATAACAAATTACTCGCTTGTAATACAAATTTTTATATAAAAAATAAAAAATAAATAAATTTCCTTATAAAAATAAAAGATAAGAAAGCAAGGAATGTATTGCATATGTTTAAACAATTAAGAACAATTTATTATAATAGTAAGAATGAGATTTCAATTTACACTTCATTTAATCTTCACGACATTAGTAAATATCACA
Organism: Centruroides vittatus; assembly: GCF_030686945.1. NCBI lineage: Eukaryota > Metazoa > Arthropoda > Arachnida > Scorpiones > Buthidae > Centruroides > Centruroides vittatus. Next base: position 9,294,900 of record NW_027122718.1, read on the forward strand.
CTTCAAGTAATAATTTAATGAACGTCTTAGGCATTGACGTTGGTACGGAGGGGTATAAAGTAATAAGGCTTAACGGATAGGCATGAAATTAAGCAAAATTGTTGATAACCGACAATAGAAATACCAAAGTGTCTGCGGATAGGAAAGAAAAATCTTGCAAGGTGAACAAGGATTGGTTGTCTCGTAGCACAACACTACGATTTCTCGGAACAGTTTCTGAACGACGAGAAAAATAGGCGGAGGCAGGTCCGGAGTGGGAGGGACGAGCAGGAATATATGTCCGTTATATCCGGACCGGTTAGGGTCTATCGTCATTAGGTACAGCTTCGGGGGTGCCTTTGTCTCTGTAACCACGTCGACATTTTAATTATCCTTAGGAATGTATTCTTTTATTGACCTCTCCTCCCCTCGGTTCGCTACACAAATCGAAAATACTTTACTACTTTTCAAATTGTTCCCATTAAGACCCACACTTTTACGCTTTACAATACTAAGCAAACTAGTTTATTGCACTCTTTATTGCACTCTAATCGCTTATCGAAAGCACAAATTTGTATAAAATCGCCTAATTATTAATTAATTAATTAATTTAAAAATTAAATTTATACAAATTATTAAGCAATAATAATTAAGGCATATTTACGCGTATTTTAAGCAAATATTTCTGTATTTTTTACTATTAAATCTCACGCATCAATGGGATCAAGGGGATTAAACATCAAAGCTGTGTTTGCTATAATAAAATGTTACGTTTTATCATTTGCAAAAGATATCGAAGTTTATAATTATGTTTCGTTTTTGCATTAAATTCATTTTTAAAATGAATTACTCTGTATAATAGTTACGTCAGAAACGAGATAAATCACTCCTGTATTGCTCGAGGTTTAGGTATAGAGTGCAGCTTTCGAAGAGTTTCGCGTGTAACAACAGACCCAGGAATTCTTAGAGGGGGCAGAAAGGAAACAATATACCTTACAAAATTTTTTTACTACTTGAAATACCTGGCTTTACTCTGAAAAAGCCGTCAGAAGGGGGATGCAGTTGCTCCCTGCGCACCCCCTAAATCTACCCCTCGATCTTAAGTAACTTAGTTTATTTGTATCTAGTTTTAGGTATTATTAAATATGATAATCACTTAAAGTTTAGGTGCTAGAAAACATGGCACATGGGGACTAGAAGGTTACTAAAATAAATAAACAACAAGATGTATAACATACAATTTTTTGATAATAAAAGAAAACAGTAAGAATCACTGGTAAAATTTGAATAAAAGATAAATCAAGAGGTATCGTTTTATGCGTTAAAACTATAGGACAAAAAGGAATCAATTAATTAAACGATAACAAAACAGGATATTCTACTCGTGTGTAGTAGTTCATTTAGAAGAACTAGTTAAAAGTGAGGTTAAATACCTGAAGGCTTTGAATCGAACAAGTTCCGGCATATATAGGTATACAGTAGAGCACCGGTCACATTTATGAAATATGATCTAGTGTAAAGCAGCACATAGACTCATACATGCCTGCGGGGTTGATAGACAATCAGGGGAGAACTCTGCATGTGTAGGCTTACGTCTACCAGTCAATAAACTCATTAGGGCATACCATTATTGTAGGTTATGATAGAAAGTTAAGCCATTGCTTGTCTTGTGGGGTAAGTTGAAGAGGTGGTCATTGGCATTACATTCGACAACCTGGTTGTATAAAAACTGATTTAAAATATCGTTCCCATAATTTACTTTCGCTTAATAGGTTTGTATAGGGATGCCGTAACGAAAATTTAGAACATTACGTACCGCATAAAGAATCAATTTTATATTTAATTAATAGGCCTAGCTGCATACAATTGATTTAAGTTTCGAATACGATGCCTGTGCCTAATAATATATTTTATTTACGTTATACCGTATGAGGAATGTCGGTGATGCCCCGGGTGACTTTTATAGAGGTTGAGTAAGTTTTTTAATGTAACGTTTTTACGTTTATGACGATAACTTTCGCCATTTATGGATTTATTTCGCTCGCGATCCGTATTAGGAGTGACGTGAAGACAAAGATCGTTTGTTGCATCACGAGACGAGTTTACTGATAACCGATAATACTAATTAGTGTGCACGTTTGATCTATCGGTTAAGTAGGATGCTAGCACCGCTAATTGCGATCACAAGGCGAAGTAAATAAGTGAATTTACCTAAAGATAACTTTAACGAGTGGATAGAACAATGCATTTTCGAATTGTGTATTTAAGACAGTCGAAAGTGGAATTTAATTCCTGGCTTACAGAGATTTTTATACTGTTAAAAAACTAATAATTTTAATTAATGTTATTGATTAAAATTTAAATAAAACTATCTGGTCGTTTTTAAAATAAATAAACGGATAAAATTCAAGCGTAAATAAAGTACTTATAACACCTATTTAATAGTGTTTCCTATGGCCAGTTAACCAATAGTCGCGTAGTCGAGTCAATTTATTGCCTGTAAATGTCCCGAAGGAATATCTCCATCATATTTAATACTGTTTTTTTGTGTAAGTCTACCGTAGATCTTACGCGATATGCAGAAAGATTATTTTGACGAGGGTCAGTTATGGCCAAAAAGAGTTGTTTGAATGGCGGGTCAACCAGAAAGACACTAGTATCGATCCAGATATAGATCTTGATAAGGGGGAGGTTGTTTCTATCATCATCTACAATAGCTAAGAAACGTGAAAGGGCCCGGCACTCCCTCACGCTCTTTGCAACAGGTGTCATATTTCATCCTTTATCTGACAGTTCACTTTCACGACGTGCGCCACGCGTGACACACAACGCTACGGTAATCATACTTGTCTGTCATTACGGGTACTGGAATTCCTAAATATATCACGTGACTCGAGTGGGAAAACATCTATCGGCGTTTGTAAAAGAAGCAGATTAAATGACTTTAGAGTTCATAGGTCAAGTATGACCATGTTGAAAACGCCGCTAGTAAGCTTTTGATATATAAAAGCGGTTTGTATTCTGATGGGAGTGGTAGTGAAAACATTCTATAAAGAATAATGTTAGTTTGATGTTGATCACTTTCACGCTACACTCTAGGAAATTTCCAGATAGACGTGGGAAGAACAAAGCTTTTTTAGATGAAAACATCGTTACGCTACTATATATTTTTATCAATAAAACTAGCACTAGTGAATAACTTCTAAAGAGGTACTGTGTAAAGTTTTTTAATACACGTTTTCTTTTCTATAATTGCAATTTGTAAGAGTGTAAAGCGCAATTATTCGAACACTTAATTACGATTACACAAATAAATTCACGACGCTATTTCTTTTTTGTTTTCCTGATAGTTCTCATTGTTTTGCTTTAGAACCGATTATAATTAAACTGACAGAAACAATGTCAAAAATAAGTGGCCGCGTCAATTCTCAGTTGTATAGCAACAAAGAATCTGACAATAATAGTTGCAGACACTTCGACGTTAGCGTAATGAAGTCTGAAAACCCTTCAGTCAGGTCGGGGTGTCGACACGTGCTGGTGTCGAGTTTCGTGGCTACGTGGTCCCTAAGCTAACCTCCCAACCCCACCCGGAACCTCCTGTCAAAACATAGCAATTTCTCCCACCTGCTTCGCCAAGCTGAATTTTGTCAACAGAATCTTGACCCCAATGCCAATTCTTCGACATGAATTCACATTTAAGAAAGAAACATGATTATTGTTCTTATTCTATAGCACTAACGAGATAGACCAGTCTTTCTTTCAGTAGTTCAAACTCAAATAAAAGCAAACTACATCACTTCCCCCCCTTTAAATTAATTTAAAATATACACCTATTTTACAAGCAATTTTCTATTGTCTACACTTTATATTTTCATATGCAAATCGTTGATATTCGAGCCATATAATGGCCTAAAAATTCAACATTAGCATCAATTGTGATGCATCAAATTATATGTTGCTCGTTTTTTCCCTGTTTTCAAAATTAAACAAACAGCTCGGGGGTATGCAACATGTAATTTTAAACAATACCAAATCAATCATTTTAATGTAATCAAATTAATGATATAATTAAATTTCAAAATTCGATTCTTCATCCTCTTGTCACTCATAGAAAAAAAAAAAAAAATACAGTTCTTTGAACATAAACAATCATTTATCTACACAAAAATTGAAAAACATACTTAAACCTTTATGCGTGGACCTACCTAGAACTGTTATCTATATAAATTTCTACACAATAGGGTGAATAATAGGGGTGTAAAGTTAAAAATTGAAGAATTAAACAACCATTCTACCGAAGAAAACAAGAACTTTAGCACAAAGCGTGAAGGAAAAGAAAAATCTTCTTATCTTATCGGTGGTAGTATTTTACAGTTCGTCTCAATTTACACCCACATAGAGTTGATCTTACTGAGGGATATTACACAGAACGCACCAATTATTTGTCGAGTTGAACAAACACCAGTTATCGTCACACACTTCTTTATCAGAACCAATTATTTCAAACATCATTACTGTCGGATCCCGGAAACATTTTAAGTCCTATCAAATTATTAACTTTATCTACAATCGAAAATTATTGTTTTATGAATTATATATATAAAAAAGAAATAAATAAGTGAAATATCATTATTATTTAAAAAATGCTACTATTTACGTTAATATTTTATTTGTAAAAAATTGAAATATTTCATCGTGTTTATTGTTAATTTCTATACATTAATATGAGAGGAATACAAAGAAAGTTTGTTTTATTTGATCATAAATTGGATTTTTTAATATAATTTTACACAAAAACAGAATAAAAATTTGTAATATAGTAAGTGTTGGTACTCCATCTTTTTTAGTTTCCACAAATCTTACACAAATAGACAGACGAACATACGGAAGATAAAGTATAAAATTTCAACTCGAATTCTTTTAATTTTTAAACCTTACAGACAGACAAAACGGATATAAAAAGAAAACAAAATCTCAACTGCAATACCTCCTTTAGTTTCCGACAAATCTAGCGGATATACAAACAGACAAACGGACAAAAAATAAAACGAATATAAAATCTCGACTCTTTACCTTCCAAGAAATCTCACAACCACACAAAATTAATACGTAAATCTACTTTTAAACAATTCCTAATTAATATTATAATAGTGCATCTTAATTTTGAATCTTTATTAATTAAAAAAATAAATAAAATAGAAATCGTTATAACAATTTTATACAACGTTTCGCATTGGAAAACGTTAGATATAGGCCACAATATTAAAAAAAAATTAAATAAATAACAAAAGAGTACAGACACACACACTCTCTCTCTCTTCTTTTGATTAATCTAAAATAATTTAATCGTGGTTAAGACGTTGCTTTAGTTGAATGAGAAGGGAGAGAGAGAGAGAGAGAGAGATAAGAAACAATGTTCTGAATATTTAAGGTAAGAATCTGGAATGAAACAAAGATGAATAACAGCAAGATTGCTTTCTCTTGTTTACTCTATTGATAATTTCTTCCGGTTCTTTCTAATACTTTATTACCACGTAGAATATTAAGTTACAGATCAGGTGAATGGCCACTACAATAATATAATTAAAGAAAAAAAAATTAATACAGACAAAAGAACAATTGATAAATTCTATAGTCTATTATTAATAAGAATATTACGCTTTTTGAATAATTTAAAATTCTATAAACAATAAAAGTTTATCGATTTGTAAAGTCGAAATCAATTAAATACGTGAATGCAATTTTAATCCTTCTTTATTGACATTACAATTAAGTCTTACAATTAAACAATCGTTACAAATTTATATGTTGATGAAAAGGAAGAAAATTATAATCGTTTAATTAATACGAATTTATATATATATATTTTTTTTAAATGCACAAATTTGGCTATTTTAAAGTCAATTTTGTGTTAAGTAAAGGGAATTTAAAGCATGCATTTATTCCTTTTTTTTGCACTGTAAACAGCCGAGTTTATATTTAATTAGAATTTAAATTTATAAAGATTTTTACAATAAATTGATAAAAATACAAAAATTAAACATATTTTAGCGATAATTTATCTTAGAAAAAAAATGATCAAATCGTTGGAAAATAATTATAGAAATTAACGTAAAGTTGTGCAAATTTTAAACCAAATTTAATTAATTAAAACTTGTAAAATTTAACTTATAAATAAATTAATAATTATGTAGTAGATTTACGCAAATCATTTTCTATAGGCCTGATATGTAGTATCATATCAAAGTTATAAATATAGAATTAAGATAAAAATTAAGAATTCAGTGTCAAAAATATAATATAATTAATAAGTACGTAATCACTTTAAAAATATTAAAAACAAAAAGATTATCTTGTATACGTTTTTAATACCTTATCTTAAAAGCTAATAAAATAAAGGATTTCTTACAACTTTATCCATTTATTCTTAAAATAAAGTTATAAAATACTTTCTAACTATAGGCCTAGAGCAGCGAGTATTATGGAATAAACAATAAAATATCGACATTACTCTAATTTAAGCAATAATATATCAACTACACGACTATAATAATACATTTTTAAGTATATAGAATCAATTTAGCTTGGTTTAAGCAAAGTTTCCCCATGTAATTACTCGAATAAGAACATATAAAAGATAAATTAAAGCTGTCGAGTATGGATAAAATAATATCCTGTAAGATATTTACAAAACGATACGAAGATGAGAGCAATCTTTGATCTAAGAAACAAGCTAACTTCTGTACGAAGTGATAAAACTACATAAAAATCAAAACATCATAGCTTAATGGCACATTATCCATCACTTTCTTTATATTAGATATCGGTAAATATTACACATTTATTTTATTTAATCTATCTAAATTTTATTCTATTAAAATTTTTCCATATTTTAATCTTCTTTTCCTATTCTTTACCTCTCGCCAACGTAAAAAATAAACGTGTTATTATTCTACACTGCAAAAGATTTATGGTTAGGCAATAGATTAAAAATTATAATAATTCTTATAAAATTAAATAAATAATAAAGAACATTTAAAGGAGAAAATTTTAAGTCAGAAATAGAATCCTTAAAGATAACGAAGAGTAAACTCCAGGACTATATTTAGCATTTATACGGAGAAGAATGCAAATGAATAGCAAAGATATGGTCGACCTCATGCTGTAGATTCGTAGAAATAACTAAATAGTGAATTTACAGCAGATATATTCATAGTTAAATATAGCTATAAGTGTTTTTTATAGATTTACATCTAAGAATCAGTAGCATCTACAGCTACATATTCTTAATTGTAGATTTAAATGTCTACACTTAACTCTAGCTAAAACGTCTATAACTGAATTTGTGAGTAAAATATAGGTTAATTCTATATCTTATATTTAATTTATATGTTATACAACTCTATAGTTAGCATATTTAGGGACAAATCTAGACTTTACAGCTATAAATTCGCTTCAAAAACAACAGAGATTCATCAATTGTATTCTATAAAGACATAATTATAAATAAAATTAAATAGTTTATTTTAATCATAATAATTTTATTGTTTATATAGCACTAGATATTTTATATTTATTCAATCTTACTTTTGATTAAGTGATATCTGAAAGGCCTATAAGTGCTTATAAAATTAGAAAATTTTAATATCATCAGATGCTAGAAATTCGAGAAAAACCTTTTAAAAATCACATTCAAATACTTAAAAACGTAATAAGTTTTCCAGTTTTTACTCCTAGAAATTATTCCTCGATCATTTCCTTATTAAACAATTAAATAATTTATATTCAATAATAATAATAGATAGATCCGTCTCGAATATATGTCTTCAAGGACGGATGTTTTAGTATATTTAAATAGAATATAAAATTTTTATCAGAATCACAATTAATTTACTAGATATATCCACTTTATATAGTACTGTAAACAGTGCATCAGGAGGTCACGAGTTGATGGTTAGGACAATGTCTGTTTGTCGGTGCCTTTCTGAGGACAAGCTGGCTAACAACACACGTGTCACTTATCTGTCGGAAAATGGTTCTCAGACACCACTCCAGATTGTGACCGACCACTTTATTGGGTTCCAGTTAAGTTTATTATCTATATAGCAACTCTATTGGTATCCTGCGGTATCCTTTGTGTGTCGTGCCAGCTTTACCCTTACATTTTGCAGGTTCGTCTTCCCCGGTGGTCGAAAAACAGACACAGAACTGTGACGTTTGGCTTGTCTATCACTAAGCTCTACACCGATACAAAATGGAAATTCAGTTTAGAAAATTTTAAATATATGTAAAAAATTAATAGATATATTTTATGCGACTTATAATTTACGTAGAAACGTTTAATATTCGAGTAAATGTCATGAAGTTTTAGGCAGAAAAATAAGCCATTTTTTTAAATTTGGGTTATAATATTGTACTTGTAACGTTAATTGAATAAATAAGAGATAAATGAAAAATTTATCTTTATCCGAGTATTAAATAACGGACGTTACACTTACTGTTGAAAGTGTGATGCAAAGGAGTAATATGATGTACAGTACAGACGATAAATATTTTTAATGGTAAACACAAGTTTTAATAAAGAAAAGCTCTGAAAAGTAGCCTATTATTATCAATTTTGCTTACATGTTTTTATACTTTAAAGATGTATTGTGTGTTGTATGCGGAATTTCTGCCCCAGTGGCCGAGTAAAGAAGTGGAAGCAATGGAAATGAGCGTTTTTATGTCATAGGGTCATACCGATGTCAACCGAGTGTAACTTCATCAGATCGGGATAGAAAGACGTCATTTACAGAGGATGACAATACGGCATAAAAATGCCCATCCGGATGAACGGAATATTATAAAAACGGTTTCCCAAAAGAGACACCGACGGGAACGAAGTTCAGTTACCGTTCATGCATCACGTGATTGACCCAGGTCATTCGGGGTCCAGCTGGAGGATGACAAGCCGTGGGACAATAGCCGTAGTACATCAACCCTCCTCCCCTTTCTAAGTGGTCCCTGTCAGGGATGTGCCTAGGGATGGTTGCCGGCAATGATGAATATGGATGATTTCCTCGGATTCGTTGTTTCACTGAGCTCTCGCGGACAGGTAGGGGACCGTGTGAGAAATCAACACGTGGGGGACAGAGTAGTTGTTTAGGCTTACTGTCAGCAGATGGCATCACGTGACAGGGACGAACTCCGCGTGCACCACCTGGTCCCCCGCTCTTCATCGAGTATAAATAGGTCCGGTGCCCATAGTACGTCCTCCAACTTTAATCAACATGTAAATGAGATAAAGATAAGTTATTTTGTTTTCTTATTGGGTTAGTCATGATTTAACCGCGCATTGTTTCCAATTGTCAAAGTAGCATAACACCGAACCGAATTTTCAATTAGTCACTAACGATATCGTATATCTTTCGACTAGCATTGCTTTAATTGATGGACAGGAAGAATGCTACTTTCATTTTAAGCGTGTTGGCAGAAACGTGACATCAGCAGTCTCGCATGTTCACGGTCCACAGAACAGAAAGAGAAAAGTGGCGATGAAAACGTGCAAAAGTGAACTATCGTCTTAGTTGCCGTGGGGAGAGAAAGAGAGCGCATAGTACATCACTGGCTGATTCGTCCACTCAACACACAGATCCTTCTCTGGTCGGCTAAGTGAAAGTCGACGATGTGCCCCAGGGCTTAGAGAGTGCCTGTTGGAACAAAAGACGTGAATTAGTTATAAAGCGACTGCGTGAAATATGCACCAAATGGCTCTCGCAAACAACGCCTCCTCTAGGACGGTATGCTACCGTGAAAACAAATTTGGAAAATAGGAATCTGTCCCGGAGAGTTATCGATTGCTCGAAACTCCGCAGACAGAACTACTTTAGTTCTGCCGCAAGAACTTTCACTTAACTGATTCACATTCTTTAGCAAGACTTTCGCCGATTTACGAGAAAACATCGTTCTTCTCAATGCTCCTATCTGGATGAAAACAAATAATAGTGTTGAGAAAAATACTCTATATAAAATGTTAAACAATGAAAAGTAAAACGCCTGAATTATAACTACAATATAAATGGACCAGACTCGCTTTCCATAGCTTCATTTCCCTCCTTCCTCGGCCTAACTCTTCCGCAAATCGTTATAACTCCTTGCTATTATTTAGGCCTCACTTAAGTATTTTAAATCTTCTTCCGTAATTACAATTCCTATCAAAATTATTAAAAATTTTATTCTTATCAACACGACAATTATGACATTGTTTATAGAATTATTATCCACGCAATAACTCGATGCTTAATAACTAGTAAAGAATTGCTATAGTATAATACTTGGCACATAATAAATACAGAATTCCTGTGTGACATAATAAACATAGAATTCCTATAAGAGATGGTCGCACGACAACCGGTATAATTCATCGAAGATTTGATACATAATTTTAAGAAAATTAAATATTTTAAAAGCGAATAAAAGCACGATTCAGCTTTAACAAAGGACAATAATATGATTTTAGTTATTGCAAAAGATAAAATCTTTAAAAAAGTCCGTCATCTCGGAGTCTCGTAAAGTTGCATACCATATAAATCATTATAAACAAATTTTCTTTTATTGTTGCGTAAACGTCTTGTCTCTATTATTTATGTTGTCAATTAACGATTAGGACATGAACAACTATCTAAAGCTACAACTTTGATAAGACTAATTACTAAACCAACCCACATTGGATCACGTGATATGCAATGCATGCGAATGGCATGTCGTGCATGACAACTTTCTCTTCTCGCACTCTACCGCGCCTAACACAATTAAAACAGCTCGTAGGGTACAATAGGGCAGGAGTTAGTGTCACGTCTGGACGCACTAAATAGCGCAGACTATGACAAATGATGCGACTTAATAATCGTTTTAATCAGAACCTCCAGGTTACTACTTCTTTCTTTTCTTTTATTTTTTAAAAGCACAGCACCATACTGTCCACACATAAAAGAAACAAAGTCATTCTTGTACGGTACCTCTTACCAAGTTCTGTACCTACCGAATTCCGATTTAGACTCGAAAATAATGGAAAGAATGAAGACAATAACTCGGGTTTACTATGCCATAAATTATATTTCTATGATAAAAGATGCTAAATATTTAGCCTCCAGGCTTTAAATTTACGTTATTCTTCGATAAAACACGCTTAAGTTATCATTGTTTTCATTTAAAAAAAAATCAATTTTTTAAACGTATAATACATTATTATAGCACATTTTATGAGATTATCTAGACATACGAGTCTCATAGAGTCGAGTATCAATAGCTAAATCAATCATTTTAGTGTTAAATAAGTAATAGCTCGAAAACATAATTAGCCAACTCATTAAAACTTGAACACTATAAATCTTTAAACGTAATTAGAATTAACTGTTATATAATAAATATGTAAATATGCCTAAGGGTGTAAATACCAAAGGGGTGTTTTATTTAGCATATCGAATGTAAGCGAAAGGATCAATAAACCTATAGCGGGAGCAATTTTAGAGCCTTTTGAACACGTCTTTAAAGGTAAATATAGTATTAAAAAAATCAGGAAAATATTTCGTATAACATTCTAAACACATAGACTAGAGGATAATTATTAATGAATATGTAAATATGTACCGGTAACGAGTGATTGACTATGCTTTTTATATTCAAATAATCCTATAACTTAGCTTGAAAATTAAATTCTAGACCATTTTACACCAAACAGAACTAATTAAAACAACAAAAAAAATAATAATAATAATTATAAATTATTTTAATAACATATTTTTAAATCTTAAAAAAACGGGTAAAATATTAAAATTTATGTATAAAATATTAACGTTGAGAAAATTCTAACTAAGTTATTTAATTAAGCGAAAAAATAACTTTATTTTTCATTAAAATTAAATTAAAAACAAATGAAACACTCACTACATCCAATAAAAATAATGCAAACCTTAAGACAATATTAATTACAATTGTAGGCCTTAAATAAAAAAAAACTTAAAAAAATATTAAAAAATCAATTTTTATATAGAAAATATTTTAAATTATTATTATTTTCGAATAGAAGATAATTATTAATTAACTATAAAATAAAATTATGAATATAAAAGGTAGAAAACACCAATTGTTCTGCCTACATTCTGTACCATACAGTTAAGAAAACACTTCATTTAACATCAATATACATCTAATTAATAAATTTCTAAGCATATATTTATATTAGAATTCAACAATCGATAAGTCTTATCCATTTAACAAGACCAAAAAGTATAAAAATAAGCTAGGAAAAGAAGGAAAAAAAAAAAAAGAAAAAAAATGATATCTTAGAAAATGGATAAATTTAATCTAACATAATTCAGTCTAATTTTATTAAATGAACCAAAAAATTCACCGTTAATATTTAAATATATCGTCAACTAATAAAATTAAATGAGAAGCGCAATTAAATCCAAATATTTATAATTTCATTATTGGTAATGTTTCTTTTTATTTCCCAAGGAAAAAAAAAAAAAAAAGAAATAAGAAGAGAAAGAAATTGTTAGAAACGATATTTTTCTCTCGTTTTAATGAATTGCATTTTTGAAAATAAATTGTAATGTTTCCATCTGAATATTATTTGAATACATTTTTTTCTCTTCAATTCCATAAGGTTTAAAATGGGAAAAATGTTTTTCTTGTCACACAATCCAACAAGAACATTTAAAAAAAAAAAATGTATTTTTGCATGTTTTTTCTTCGTACGTGTGGTAAAATATTTTACCTCATTTCAAATTAACTACATCTAATATAATTACAGGTTGGTGTTTAAGTATATAGATAAATAGGAAGTAATTTAAGTAGGAATTGATAAGTATGAGAGATTACATTATTTTATTATATATATATATATATATATATATTTTCAATAAAATTTCGATATTAGATCCAATAGCTTTTTTAGAAAAGAAGAAATGACGGAAGGAGAGAGAAGTCTGTTTTCTGCCAACGTCACATTATTGGGGAGGCTGACAAAATTGCCCCGGTCAATCGATAGCTTATTGCTAGATATCAATCACTACAAACATTCTATTACAGCCGGGAATGAGAAAAGGATCTGGATGAACAGAAGTGTGGATTTTATTGTGTGGAATGATTGTTTTTCTTACCCGCAGAAAGTGTTCCAAGACAGATTTTCAAAAGGGGAAAAACGAAAAAAAAAAAAAATAAAAAAATCATGTTTTGTGCAATAGTCCGTCAGCCGTGATTCAAATCTTACACGATTGTTCTAGGAGGATGGCGCTTAGTAATTCCCGTATTCATCATTTCTGAGTATTTCCGACCTCTGTGCTCTCACCATCTGGCAGTACTTCATTCACATCACCGTTTAGAACTGTGACTAGCGATGCTTCGTTCCCGGAAAAATTCTCCGATATTGGGGTCCTATTCATTGTTAGCTAGTTTCCTTTCATCCAAAACAAGAAACAAGTTCATTTATCTACTCAACAAGTTCTAAACTAAATTAAAGAAACGGGAGTAATTAAAGTGATGTTTCCTCCGCTATGTTAGTGGAGGAAACATCACATATTTAAAAAGTTTTTTTAAAATAAATTGAAGTTGTCCATCATATCGAAAACTATAGAAATCCGTTGGTGAAATGAAGCAGAACAAGGGAAAACCCATGGATGAATTGAAATCATAGGGTAAAGGGAAAAATAATGCCAATTGGTTTCGACTCTATGAGGGAATGGATAAATAAATCTCTTAGCGTAATGGCAAAAATCAATTGGTGGCAGGTTTTTAAGCACGTTTGAGGTAATTTAAGCGGATATATTAGCATGTTTCATTGTTATAGTCTCACTTAGAGCCGGGTTAGAGCGTGGATGCGATGCACAAGCCCAGATCATTAGATGAACTTCTTTTCAGCTGTCTAGTGTAGAGCCCGGCATCTATTTTCTTCCATCCTTACCACTTACCGTCTTTCTTCCCCTATTCCGCTTTGTATAACCTACTGGGACTGGATGGACGCGTTCGAGAAGTTTCCGCCGCTTGTCAATTTTTCCGGCCCACACCGTTGCATAAAAAATTGATTTGCACACGGTACCAATAAATCTGTATTCCGAAATGCCTTGTCAAATTGTTCACAGGGGAGATACACATCTTCAGAGCGCGAGCTCGAAGAGATAGCGAAAAAACGTCCTCCATGAATCACAGGAGGGAAGGGGCAGTGTGTGGGTAGAGCACAACATGGCCGCCATTATTTCCCCGGTTTCTCCCCACACACACCTAAAAGGGACATTTGGAGATGCATGATAAATATAATGTAAATGGCTATTTTGAAAAATTTCTGCCTGGCAATGGTCTCCCCCGACATAATCTCACACCGGAGGATTTTTAACCGGTTCCTTGACAAATGGCTCCACGAAATGAATGCCGAAAGTCACGAACATTTCTCGGTCCGAGCTCTCGCAAGTGAAAAACGTTCGGTAATGTTAACTAGGCACCGGAGAGATCGGGCGAGAAGACGAGTCTAATGACAACAGGACCCGAAGCCTGTGTGAGTGATAGGGTGGAGGCGAGTGATGCCGCGTGCACACAAGCGATATCTGGTTGGCGGGCAACAGCATTTTTTTTTTACGAGTGGAGTTATTTATAGGCATTATCTTGTCGCATTTCATTCCGGTTGGTGTCATGTCCAACAATTATTGCTCTACACAGGAAAGTAAATATGTAAATTATGACCGAAACTCCTTTATTTACGAAGCGCTCCACTTCTTTTCGTACGGGTTTCTATACCGATTTCTATAGCGTTTAACTCTGGAAAAACTGAAACTATTAGCTCAGTTTGCTCATTTAGATCTAAATTTATAGATTCGAGCGACTTAGTTTTCTCTAGTATCACAATACATTCTACGAGAGTAATCTGTATTTAATGATGAGCCGATGATTGACTGTAATTATTAGATTATTAGGTCGGCAACCGCAGAACCGCCTTCCGAGGAGGGTATTGGACCAACCTGCTGCTTTCGGTTCGAAAATAATAATCCATTAATGCATGAATTGATGTATAATTAATTTTTCGTGTCGTACAAAACAAGTCCTCGTGTCGCAGTTTACTTCTTCTGCCAGGACTCTAACACACGACTATTAAAGTATATTCTTTTATCTTCTAGACATGTGTTGCAACATGTCTTAATGCAAGCAAGCCAAAAGCACTCTCCATTATCCGCTAATGATTTTCTCTCATTTGATGAGTCTAAATCATAGGAGGATAATGGAATGCCTACGATAAATATAAGCAGGATAACAAAATGCGTACAGTAATTTGAACAGGGCAATGAAGTCACTAGTTAAAAAGGAGTAGAGTTATGGATGCCTGTGGTAACTGTGAATAGGAGTACGGAGTGCCTATGGTAAATGAGAACGGATACTGGAATGTGTGGAAGGTATTTAAATGCCTGGCTTAGATATAGCGCATTATAACTGAATATTAATAATTAGAAATAAACCTCGAATGTTAATCAGCATTAACTGTTGATAATTGTTAACATAATATTTTATTTAATTATAAAAATTGAATGTAATCGAAAAGTAATAATTTCTCTAAAAATATTTCAAAAATAATACTTGCCATGCGATACCCAACCGTGTTTACATGTATCACACGTTCTCAATTGCGACTTGCCAGGCGTAAAACAATCACAGGAACAATTTGGAGTTGTACACCTGATCGCCTAAAAGAGACGAAAGAAAAAAACAAAATACAATTTAATTTAATAATTTATTGTTGTAAATCGAGTTAAAAATTTGCAAAATGAACTATAATCTTTAAACATTAATTTCTAGAAGTATCGGTTTTTAATCTATAAAGGAAATCTACGATATGATCAGTGGACGAAGTGGTGCAACACTTCACGTATCGCCTCTTAACAACGTCGTACACTCACCCGTTTGGACAGTTACAGTTCATGGCATCGACTCTCGAATGTGTTGCCATCCGCACAGGGGTCGAAAGTCTGCGCAACCGATAACGACTCGACCGGACAAAACCTAAAACTGTACTAGAGCTTAATTATACCCAGGTGACGGCGTGTGTTCTGTGTTTTACTTTTTCCTCCGAGATAAAAACGTCGCATTTCCACTCATCATTGATGTACGACAACGTTGTGGCCCCCGTTATCCGAACGGCCAGCCCTTGGCCGTCCATCCCCAGGGATAGCTTTTGAACAGTCGAGCTGTCGTAACTCACGGATCCATTCTAATATCTGCAGTAGAGAACCGTTGGAAATTGATTTACAGCCAGTGTATGTTGAAATTTTAAATTTCCTCACCTAGAGACAAAGTTGAAGCAAAGGAAAGAAAAAAAAGGTGTTTCCCGGAATAGGTAATGCACCTGGAGTAAGGTCTCACTACCTTTTCTGTTAAAAAATTCAAAAACTTTTAAGATGTTTATTAAAACATGCCATAAAAAGCTTTTCGGCATGAGACCCCGAGCAACAAGGATGATAAGATAATTCACTTCCCCTTCCCAAAGAAACAAGAAAGTGTTAAACTTCGAATACTGGACATACGATTCACGTTCAAAACGGCAATTCGCATAACTGCGAGGGAATCTTTAACCGATGATTAATGGGCTATGAATGTAGCAGGAACCATCTCATTAACCGAATATATTCCGATGAACTCTGACCCGGACGTAATAACCGGTTTCATTTATTACTGGCGGCCACGACTTTATTGCCTAATTTTGGGCAATTAAAAGAAGCAAAGTGACAACTAATGTTCGGTTGACGATTTCTTTGTTGCTTGGAAAGTCAAGAAGATATAAAAAAAAATCGTAATTGGGATTTTAAAATATCCGATAACGCCTACGTGTATGTCAAATTTTCATTCCAAAACATGCCGAAAGACGGGAAAAAACTTCCAATTTTTTGCGTAAAGACGAACAAAATGAAGAATAAAAATAAAAATACTTTCTTTAATTATTATTATTTTTTATTTTTTTATGTCGTAATGCACGACGTAATAGTTATCTTCTATTGAATTACTAGTATATTCTGAGATCCGGTAACGAAAACTAGTAATAGATTTATTAATGAACAAATAATAATATGTGGCCTAACAGCAGTTTATACTAGTAATTTATCAGTTATTAACATTGCAGAAATATCTATTTACTCATTATTGATGGTAAATTATACAAGTCATTGCTACTACTTTATTTACTCAGCAAGCGACTATAGGCCTTATCATATTTATGCAAAATTACCGCTACTGACTTGTATATTTTAATAAATATTTAATTGTAAAATCACATAATAATTAGCGACAGAATTGTTAACAATAAGTATTAATTAGTCATCGTAACATCTGTAACTGAAGTAAGTAACCAACGTTCTCAATTCCTGAATAGTCTCTAAGTGTGTTCTCGATGATGGAAAAAGATACTTCCAACTAAACTTTGTACAAAAGTTTTTTTGGGGGGTATCTCCAAGAGCAATTTCTCCTATTTACGTTAGTAAATAATTTTCGTGTAGTAGCCAATGAAGTCAATTGCCAGGACATACATGGAGCGTAGATAATCACTAGAAAGCGAAAGGACACAACAGCATTAAGAGCTACCAAGAGCTGTACTTATACTGTACGTCTGTTAATTATGGATCAAGTACTTAACGGGAATCGTACATTCTGTGACAGCCAGTCTAGGAAATTCCATACTCTTTCCGGCACGTTCGATGCCAGGCCTCATCACTAGTTACTGCAAATTTACTAATTTTATCTGTAGTCTGGAAAGTTCTATAAGCTCGAAAATATAAAGATCCTTATCTACTAATTATTTAAAGCAATTTCGCTTATTGTTCGATTGCATTAACTATAGTAGATATAATTTCTGTAGGCATAACTGATGATGTTGTAGTCTAAGTCAATGGTTTAATATAGGCTTGTGACTTTATCGATCCGAGGCAACGAGTTCTCGTTAATGATAGAGAAAACCTGATTCTAACTTATTGATATTTTGACAAGTAAACTCGAAGATCTACTACAGTTAAATACACGTAAATTGAAATTACTTACAAAGGACCAAAAGATTTATTTTTTTTAAAATTAATATATTAATTACATTGCAGTAGTTATGTGATGCTGATTTTTATCTTTAATGCTAATGTAGAAATATATTTATATATATATACATATATAGTGCAAATGTCGTGTTAAAATATATAGTTCCAGTTATGGAAATGACTTTAAAAATTCGATAAAATCTCCATCAGATATATAAAACTAGGCCTTGATAAAAGTATAACCATTCGATGATAAGTCTATATGAAGGAGTGTGTAGCTTTAATGAAGGCATAACTGTCGAAGCATGAATGAAGACATAACTAAAACATAATCAGAAAGCATTTACGCATCCTTCCAGCTTAAATAAAAGCATAAAAATCGATATTATGCTCCCCCCCAAAAAATGACCGCAATAAAATTTGGTTTATTAATTAATTAATAAGAAATTTGAATTATTAATAAATGTTCCTGTTTAAAATAAACTCGACAATTTGTCATTTGAATCTTGCAGAAGAAGATGGAGGAAAAAAAAAAAAAAAAAGTTGAAGTTTTCAACAAATTGAATACAAAAATTTCTCTCTAATTCAGATAAAATTTTTCCACTTTACCTATTAATGAAAAGTAGGAAATTACCAATTAGAAGTTGAAAGTAGTTTATCAGATTAAAAAGTCATTAGCTCTTAATTTTAGGAAAATTTTCGAAGATGAAATTTATCGAAAATCAATATTTTTGTTTGTTTTTCTTTTATTTTTAAAATAAATTCTCTAACGATTCTTTGAAGGAGGGGAGGAAAAAAAACCATTCTTACGTATTTAAATTAATTTAATTAAGCGTTTAAAAGGTGTTATTTATGTTAAATACGCGATCTTTCTTTGTTATAAATGTTTTTCAATAGAAAAATTGCCTGCTTTACTTTGATATAATTCATAAAATATGAGCAATATTCGAATCTAATTTTAATGAAAAAAATTCGTAATTTGCTGTAGTTTATGGTTAATTATAAAAAAATGCTATGAAAAGAATTTCTTTTAAGTATTTTTTTTTTTATAGAAACGAGAGTGGATTTTATTGGAAAATATATAAAAAGTTCACTTTTAATTCGTACAAAATGCATCGACTTATAATTAATTACAAAGAAGCAGATGAAACGAAGAAAGTTTACAAAACAAACGGAAGAATATGCTTAAATTCGGATTTTAAAAGAATAATAACGATTTACTTTCATTAATTCCTTCGTAAGAAATAATAGAAATCGCAATTAGTGTGTGACAATGAATAAACTTGCTGGCAAATTCGCATTTATTACACACTTCTACTGAAAGTAAGAAAAAGTAAATTTACTATTGGATCGAATGGGGCACGTTTTATCACTGACCATAGGGTGGTATGAGAGGGTCATGAAAAACTTCTCGAAGCCCCCCTAGCGGAATAGGATAGAACTAATAATCACAAACCAGTTAGTGGTGGCCACGAGTGGTCAGTGACGACAGCAATAGTGGTACCTGGGGAGCAGTGTCGGTCAGTACTGGACATGTGGTGGACTTAATGGGCCGGGCGAGCTAGAGCACTCTGTGGGGCCATACACTACTACAGTACGACCGTCAGTGACCACTAACTCTTGGCCACCTTATTTTTGTTGCATTGTCTAGGTCAACGAGATCGTATTGTGCGTCTGCCTTAATCACATCCACTGGTAATATTATGAGAGGAAGATGACCCCTCGGTATTTCTCATCTAACCCACACTTGCATCTGAACTGGTATCACAGAAAGATTAAGCCAAGTTAATTATTAGAAATGCTCTTATATACTAATGAAGATGTAGAGTTTCGAAATTAATTAGAAATTAACTGCAGCACTTTTACATTTTTATTACTGTACTACAGCGATACAATAGATAAATAACCGCATTACACCTCAGGCCTGTAATAACATTTCTTCATTTTTAACAAAAATATAACTAAGTTACTCTTATACGTTATTATTTCCTTGAAAATAATTTCATTTTTTCTATATATTTACATAAGCATTAGGCCTAAACAGCCAGAGTTTACAATGGTTTTAATATCTACGAAGGATCGCTCCTTCTATAATTAAACTTTTTTTCTAAAAATAAGCTGAAAGTAAGTATAAATTTATAAACTTATATAAAATTTAATTTCATATTTTTTCAAGGGGTGAGCCAGCGCATCTAACCGGTCAACAAGGTAGAGACTTGATACAGTTTGCATGTACTAAAAACGTATTAACAATTAAAAATACTTAAGCAATAATGGCCTAACTTGCCTTACACTAAATATCACCTTTTTAGTATATGAATATAATATTTTTATTGATAAAATCTAATCAATGTGTAGCAAAAATTCACATTTTTAGTTAGAAAATTTAAGTTGTATCATAGGCGAATATTCGTGTTAACAAATTACTTCCTAAAGTTTAAATAAAGTATAACACAGATTATAGAAATTTAATAAAAGATAAGAAGGATTTAATATTAAAAACTCTATAGGCCTATATAACTTTTATATGAATTTAAGAGAAAAACTTCTGATTTGAATTTAAAACTCTTTTCGCCGAGTTCTTAAAACGCATTTATAAGCATAAATTCGCAAAAAATAAAGTAAAAAAATCATCATTTTAAAATTTCAAAAGCTCAAAATGCGTTTATTTATATAATAATCGATATAAAAATAATAATATAAGTAATTAATTTACTGTAAAAAATCGCAAAAAGTAAAACAAAATAACACTTCTCTTCTTACTCTTTTTTTAAAAAAAAAACAAAACACTAATATAAAACTTGAAAGAAAATTTCAAACACGATAAGACATTAGCATGTGCATAACAAAATATATTATAATAATTTCTCTTAAGAACAATCACGAAATGTTTGGTGATGTGAATATTAATAACGTAGCGACTTGGGGTTCGGTTCCAAGAACCCATAACTACACGGTTAACGCTGTAACTAAAGCTTTAATACATAGTTAAAGAGGGGAGAAAGTATATATATATATATATATTTATATTTCGAATTATAACATAGTAAAAATCCCATATTAAGTTTTCACCATTAAATCTTTTACCTCTCATCTTTAATCACGTTAAATCGTCCAGGAGCTCGTGTTAAAGCTCCTGGACGATTATTATATAAAAAATATTTAAAATCTTTTTAAAAATAGAGAATTTTTTTTTTTAAACTTTACTTTAAAAATTATTGGAAATTCTCAATGTTCAAACATTGAGAATTTCCAATAATTCAATTTAAAAAAAGTATTTTTTCCACCTTGAATTGCTTAAAACCAATGGGGGATTTTTATTATTATTATTTTTTTTTTGAAAATTTAAGCATTAAGAATTAATTTTCTTATAATTTAAAAAATTGAAATTCTTCTTAAAATAATCTTCTATAATATTTAAGTTCTTTCAAATAAATCTAACAAGTAAGACTTTGGTGCATAATAAAATAAGTAAAGAAAAGTTTTAAATTAAACCAATTCATTAATTAATCTGACGTTTGATTATTATTGTATTTTTTTGAAAATTCAAACAAAAGAAAGAGAGAAAAATTTTCTAAAATTAATTATTTCCTTATTGAATAAGAATTTATAAAAGAATTCCAATTATTTCTCCAATAATTATAATTTAACAGTAATTTATCAATAAAAATTTCTTTACATTTAATATCTTATATTCTTTTAAAATTAATGTAGCAAATGTATGAATGTAAAAAGTCTATTAAAGAATTTTTCTCTCGATAAATATAATAATAATGAACATTAAAAAAATAATAATAATTTGATAAGTTATCCATAAAAGTTACTTTCGTTTATCTTAACGAAGATTAATAAGAGCTTAACTCTTACAGAAATGATTTTTTTTGGGGGGGATTTTTAAGAAGAAAATATTTGAAAATCAATAAAATTTACAGAGTTTCCAGGTTAATTTTTTCACTAGAAAATAGAAGAATATGTATAAATTTTATCTAATTAAAAATTTAATTTGTAATATTTATAGAAATTTTGAAGTAGGATAAACTTATAACTTTAACAAGAAGTTTTTAACGACTTCAGTAGGTCTAGAATTTCGAATTAAATAAGATTGTCTTAAGAATTTATCTATTGTTTTGTTTCTTTTCAAGTGATAAGAGTCAGTAGTCCACATGAATCTGTCTCTTTATCTAAGTCTGAACATCACGCCTTAATCTTGCTAATGCTTCCAGTTCCTTATCGTGACACATTCGTGAGACAAAGAACAATATTCAGATAAAGCTAGCAAGGTTAATTACACATATAAATCTACATAAAAAATATATTAATTTACTTTAATTTCATTAATTTTCTAGTAATGCTTTTTAATGCTGTAGTAAAAGATATTTACTGATTTGATGATTTTATTATATTTTTAGTGTTATCCTGTTTAGAAATTCTCTCGAATATTTCCGAAAATCGGAATAAATTTCGTAAAATTTAATTCTGAAATGAATTCCAAAGTAATTAAAGCCAACTTCAGAAAAGGTTGCTGCAGTTCAGAGAACAATTATTTATCAATATTTGATTTTTTTAAAATTAATTTTAAATTGGCCTAATTTTAAATCTCATCGTTTTGTTTATTTTCCAAATAGGCTATCTTATGGTTTGTATTCGTCGCCATTCGTGAGGAGATGGTAAGTTTCCCACACTCGCTACTCACCAATAATATGCAGTGAGGTGTACAATGTATAGCGAACGTCGTGCAGAGAATACAATTAGCTATATACGTCGACGTTGTGTCTCTGGATATTTGACCCTTTGGAAAAATTCTGCTAAAAATTTATTAAGCGTAGTGTTTTAATGAAATAATATTACCCCCTCATTGGTCGATATTTTATTCCGTGTTTCGTCTTGGCAGCTTTTGTCCTTTCAAAAAACGGGTCCTCTCGAAAGACAAAGTAGTATTAATACAAACTATGCTGTATGGGTGTAGGTAACTTCACGCCACATAAATAAAATCCCATATACAGACGTATAAACATTTCTGTTTTGTGTATACACCTCTATACAATTACAGGTAACTTTTCGTTTATTAGGTGCAACCCTACAGAATACGGGCCTTTTATATGTATCACCTTCCATAATATACACCGAACTGTACGAGAAGGGTATCCCACACAATATAGATAACTTTTTTTTTGTAATACAGGTATATCTGTAACCCTTTGTTTATAAATACAACCCTATATTGTCTAGTGCAACCCTATGCAGTTTATATATGATTATACGAATATACAACTGGTGTATATGTCTGTATACTTCCAAATATGTGTACATCTTAGAGACAAGTGTACACTCTTATCTAATAATGCGACCTATTTTTAATTTGACCTTCTTCGTGTGCAAAACAGATGTAAGTCTATTTAAGCGAACTTTACTGAATAACTATTTATAAATTTAATTTCTCTTTTATTAAATGATGTATTATAGACAATATAACAATGAAAAAAAAATAATGGAAGAAAAATAAAAATAAAATTTAGGAATAAAGAAGGAAAATTTATATCTAAATTAAACGAGTTAATTAAAAGAGATTTCTTGGAAAATAATAAAAGACAAAGTTGAAAGTAAGCTTTTCTTTATTACACTATGAGAAAGAATCGTTCTTGTAATGCAATTTTGGTTATGCACGGATAGTCTAAAATCAATTAAGCGAAGTGGCTCGCGTGTATAAACTTTAATTTGCTCAATTTGCAAATCCATGCTATAATTTGTGATATTGAATGAAACAGGCCTATGGCTATGGGCTATAAATTTGAATTAATCAAAGTTTTAACAAGTGGACTCAGTACTTTTAATCTATATTAATTTAAAGTTTAATGTATAATTAATTGAAGCGAATGTCTTTTTTCTTTTTTTTATTAAGTAATATACGTTATAATCGTGTTCTTTTTAAGAAATAAATTGTTTATCATCAAAATTGAAAGTTCAATTATATCAAACAATTCAAGTTTTATTACTCTTTTCCATGATATAATTACTATTTTATATACAATTAATGATGGAAATTTTGTTTAATAATATAAAAAAATATATAATAAATTAATTATATAATTTATTTATACTAAAAAAAAGTAGCTTATAACTAATGAATATTCGTGAATGTCTAAAAAATAGCAAAACATGAATAGAATAGCGAGAAAAGCGCCGAAATCTCACCTAGATTTTTTTAAAATTAAAGTATTATCTGTAATTATGAAACGTATATTCAAGAAATAATATATAGATGTTGAATTTTTTAAGCTAATATATATAAAAATGTTCATCTAGATCCCTTCAGACACATTTGGGTATTCAGATCTATCTATTTTAGGTTGAAACGGACAGGATTTTACTGCTTAATTACACCAGAGTTATTTTAATATTTAAAAAAAAATAGAAGTAAAGTAATCGATATTGAACTAATTAACTGTTAATTAGCATATTTTTTTTCAGGAGAATTCCAATCACGGCGAAAAACACACATGGGGATATCCAATGGTGGTTATCTCAACATTCTTGTCAACATTCGTGTTTAGCTTGTAAGGCATGAATATTGTACACCATGTAGCTAATTTATTGTTGTTGAGGGAGGCAATAAAGGGAAGTAGCTAGAAAAGCAATGAATGGGATGATAACTGTGCTATAAGTAAATGTAAGATGCAATACGGTTATACTCCTGTTTTTATAAATGTACAGTATAAGTAAATAAACACTGTTATTAAAATTGAATTTGTAATACAAATTAAATTAATATAATTTCATATTTTGAAAACCTTGAATTATCTCAAGGATATTTTATATATGTATATAATATAGGCCTATATATAGAGAGAATGTACTAAAGATTGTCTCACTTGTGGGTGAATCAAGTCATGAAATGGTGACTTATAACAGTCACGAGTGACAAATTACAGATCAGATGAGACTGTTTGCACAAGAAACAAGGTCAAACGACTCGAGAAGTGTATACACTTTAGCTATACAAAAGAGGACAGAATGTTTACTATAGCGGCCATAGTTGATTTATGAGAATTTACCACATTAACCTCGAGGACAGTATTTCTCAAGATATGTCACTTATCTGTGCACACTCTTCACTTGTTTGATCTTAGAATGAAAGAGTAAAAAAGAAATAAGATACAACGACTTTCTAGATATTTATATCGAGTTTAAAAGTTATTCCAAACTCACGTATCTGGTTACATAACCTCAAATTAATTTAATAACAAACGGGGTTGATAGTAACAAAAATGATTCTTTTCTCTTCGTGATTATTTATTCAATCGTCATATATATATATATATATATGAAGAAAGTGAATAGATAATATTTATGTCGTAAATGTATAGATAGGTGAAAGGGCGATTCAGCCACGCCGCAGCAGGGTTCAAGACACCACCCCTATGTTACTTGCTTAAACACCCCCCCCCCCGCACACGATAGATACCGTGACTGGCTAATGACAGACCTGGTACAGTGCTTTGCTGCCGGCCAGTGGTATTGATGGTGATTCATGTTGCGGCCGTCGGCATTATTTCAACGAGTGACCATTCCACCCACCGTCTATCTAACTAACTACCATAGCCTGTGAAGAACAAAGAATTCTTGTCCAACTAACACCGTGGTAGGTTATTGCAATTGACAAATGTTAATAGCAATCGGAAATGAGGAATTTGATTAATAACATCACCATTCAAATCAGTTTGTTATGCAATTCCAATGATCCAAAAGAATCCACAACGAATTTTAATTATAAATATTAAGGATTTATTTTTTATTTTTAACTCTTCTTATTTTAGTTTTATTTAATGATAATCGAGCTAATTTTGTAATTCCATAAGTGAAAATAAAAGATTTATAGGTCTAAGTAAGTAAATTTCGCAATTTTAAATCATTTAAACGACGTAGAAATGTTTAGATAAAGTTTATAAAATAAACATTTAAGTTCATTTTATCCTCTCAGCGGGCTTTTTATGTGACGAAAAGAAAACTTTTTAAGATAAGGAACGTTTTTATCGCTTTAAAAATACAGTTTTTCGTGAAAATTTGATTATTTTTAAACGATAAGAAATATTATTGATACTGTAAAAAAATGCAATTTTCGTGAAAAATCACAAAAAACAAAACTTAACTGTAACGTGAGAGATGAATGGTATACACGATCTAAAATGCTCCCTCCATGCTATACTGTATGCTATTGCATTTAACTCTATACATATAAAACTTAAAGTTCATTATATTTGTGCGATCTTGTGTATTATAATACGTACTTACTTTACACTTTATTAAATTACACAAAGAAACATGTAAATCATTCGATTATAAATTTAACTAAGCATCGCTTACCTTAAAAGAAGCACGTTTTATAACCTTATACTTCCACCATAAAAAGAAAATTTGCAAGTAAAATAATGATTCTTATAATTATTTTATTGTAATTATTCAATTATTTTATTGTTTTAGACGAATAAAAATAAACTTTTATTTCAGAAATTTTGGTTTAAGAATGATCCCATACGTGAGAACATAATTTGAAGTAGGCCTATTAATATATATAATACAATTAACACTAGCTTATGAAGCTAGAAAAATGATACATAGAGAAGAATGCCATTTGTAAAAGCTACATTTTCTCGAGTTGTATCCCTATAAAATTTATTAATTAAGCAACACCATAGCACATAGTTTATGTTTATCCAATTTATAATTTAGCATTTGTTAATACCGAAATATAACGAATGACTAATCTGGAATAAACTATATAATCGGAATAGGCGCTTAGAAGGGACTTGCTAGTAACCTGTCGGAGATCTTTTGACACATTTGATGGATCAGCTTTAGCTCTCGACCTTCCGGAAAGGAAATAAAGACTCTACCCTTCTCACTTATATTGTGGAATATGGGTGGAGATGGAGTCGACAACATACAACAGTGACAAAACTACAAATTTATAACTAACTATAGGTTAACATCATAGAAATAATATTAAAAAAAACACTTAATTTATAGGTTTTTGTTCAGTATGAAAGGAAAATAATGCAGTTTTTAAGACTGAAATAAGTCTACAAAAATGAAGATTTTTTTCTATTCAAGAATAATTTTTATAATTATTATTATTTTTTTTTATGTTACTATAAGCTGATAATGTTTATTTTTAATTAATATATAAATTAGTAAAGTTAAGCTTATATTTTAATATAAATTTATGACTTTATAACAGTTGCCTACATAATATTCGCGTTGTAAATGCTAACATTTAATTTATATTTACATCCATTAATATGAACTAATACTCTTAAAATGTATTTTAAATACCTTTCTTTAATGACAAAACTTTATAATTTAATATTAAACGATAACTTTTAATGCGTAAAAATTAAAAAAAAAATCAATTTTTTAAAAATCTATAAAGTAACAAAATTGATAATTTTAACATTAAATATACGAAAGAAATTGCCACTTTATATATATATATATTTTAAAATTAATTAATTAATTAAATAGTAAAGAGATTACTTAATGAATAGTAATATAATTTCTTTTGTTATTTGTTAAAATAGGCTTTAAGTATATTATTAACATGCAAATTTACTTATTTATCCTAAAAAAAATTAAGTTACTTTTTTATGTTGTTACAGTATTATGAAATTTTATATTCTTTTTACAATAAAAAAAAAATAAACGGATGCAAATTGTTGTAACATTTCTTTGAAATTACCATTTTTTTTTAATCAAGAAAATTGGCCTGAAAACTAATTTTTATGATATAAACACTTTATAATCTCCATAATTAATTAAAGCGAATATATATATATATATATATATATAAATGAAACACAACAATTTTGTAACTATTTTTATCTAATTTACGTTTCATAATTTTTTATGTAATGTAGGGTTATTATTTATTTACTTTATTTACTTAAAAAAATAGCAACATAAGGCAGAATTTATATGTAAATTTTTCATTGAATTATTTATAAATTCACAAAGGAACAACTCTTGTAAATAGGCCTATATCATACATTACTTCTTCATACATATTTTCTTAAAATATTTTTAAAAGCCAATTTAGTTATTTAATAATGCGATAATTTATTGGCAATGCTTTAAAAATAAAACAAAATAAGCATACCGACATATTTAGATGATGTATGCCAAAAATATTTTCAATATAAGCTCAACATATTATACCCATAATTTAAATGTATTCTACGTCTTTAACACTATATAAATCATAATGCATTATGCCTTTATTTGCAGCACACATAGTATAATTTACCTGCATTCTAAACATAAAAATTAATTGTCATGTGTGTTGTCGTCATACATAAAACGTTATTTTATGTCAATACGCTGGTTATTAACATATAAAACACATAATATTATCTAAAAACTTTCAAGTATATTAAGGATAAGCATAATTGCACATAGGCTACTTACACACAAGAAGACATTTAATTAATTTTTTAAATTAAATAAAAACATTTTTTTTCTATTTATTTAAGAAAATAATTAAATGACCTAAAGATATTTAAGTCAATTAATCTAAATATATATTAGTGACAGAAATTTATTGTTTACTCTCGGTGCTATACTCGCGCAGATGCATTTTTAGAAAAGGGCGAACTTACAGATACCTCATTTAGAAAATATCTACCTTTCCAACAGGGTCGGAAATTAAAAGTTCGCGAAAATTACAGGTCCGGGGCTAGCGGTCAGACCGCCATAAATCATGTCGGACTGGGTACAAAGAGGAACCAGGTATCCGACAAGTCATTAGTGTCGTGCTTCGTGTCCGTACAACGTCGGTGACAGAATATTGCCTGCAGGCTACTCAGGTAAATTGTGTTTTTCTAGAGACTTGCCGAAATCTTCGGAGTGGGCGGAGTGAAAGCACACAACCTGACTTCCCCCAAGAAAATATTGGTCTTTTAAAAAATACGAGAAAAATATTGGAACGTTGAAAAAATAAACACCTTTAGAGATCCGCAATACATCATACGGCATACTTTCTACAAAAATAAATAAATAAATAAATAATGTTTTTCGACTATGAATACCAACTAATACCCCAATTTTTGTGTAGCAAAATATATTCTTTCAAAATTAAAAAAAAAAAAAACAATTAATAAGTTATATAAATCGCAATTTAAATCACGATCTAGGACAAACATCTGGTCTAATATATTGTGATGGGTGCCTCTAACTGCATCCCGTTCATATTTTGTAACGAGGATTTAACATGTAATGATATTGTATAAATTAATACGATATAAACGAAATATATCACGCTAAATTATTTTCCGATGTGTAATTTAGGAACATAAATTGAATAAAGATTGTTAATACCAGCTATTTATTTTCTACATTAACTAATTTCGATGATATTCCGAGATAATTTAAATAATCCGCTTCAAAAAAAGTCGAAATTATGGACTGTAAAAACACTATGAGAAGCATAAAAAGTAAATTAATTAATATGATTTTCATATCTTATTTTTCTATGCTTCTTTTTCTAATGAAAAGCACTGATTAAAATTACTTTGTATGCTTTCATAGTCATTTCATACGCCGTTCTCGTATGCATTTACATTAATTTGTATGCTTTACATTACGTTACATTTGTATATTATTCATTACAATCACATTAGGGTATGTAAGATTTACGTTATACTTATAGAAAATATATATATTATACTTTCAATCGTAAATTAAATCGAACGAATAAAGCTATACTTAAAATAAAAATCACGATATTCTGACGACAATACAAAAAAAAAAATCTAAATATTTTTGTTATATTTAAAAAAGCAACAATAAAAATTAAGAACCAGAGTAGTTATAATATTATAAATTGCATTTTCTACATTTCAGTTTTGATATATATTTTTTTTAATATTATTATTTAAGGGGAAAGTCTTTTTTCGAAATGGTTTCGAAAACAATAGGTCATTTAGTACCATCCAGGTGGCGTGACCGCCCTGCTTGCTCTTAAAGGAAAATGATAGGGGACTCGATTGTATTGACGCCAATATGTAGCATAGAAGAATCGCTCTACAAATGGCTTCGCTATATATATTCGTCCCGGGTATAAAAATAAATGGGTAGAAGATTACCTTAATTCAATAAGAAGCGCACTAATTTTAAATGATTTATAAGGGTGCCTTCTCTCCATAGTTCCCTATTCCTTATAGGATTCTAGATATGTAATAGGATGTGTGTGTGTGTGTGTGTGTTTTTTCCTTCGTTTAAATCTAAAGTCAGCAATCTGTGCGGCAATTTGACCTGTCGACTAAGTTGGTATCGCCAGTCACGGACCCAACCCGCCGATGAAAGGGTCGTGGAGAGTGACACTGGGTGCCGCGACGCCAGGGACAAGCTGGTCTTGTATAATATAACTCCCGTCAGACGTTTGGAACCCAACACCAGTTTGGTTCGGTACCCCGATGGTGCACCGAGTGACAGATGTACTGAGTTTTAATTACATTGGACTAAGAGAGTACAAAACAGCTGACCCCCGTTTCAGCACGTGCTCGCGTTCCATCCCCTTGTCATCTGACCTTGGATCGACTCGATTCTAACTCTTGACCCCATCTGATGTATATACGGTCGTAAGTATGTCAACGTAGCGAGTGTCAGAGTTCGCGCCCTATTCCAAAGAAACTAATAAGTGTTGGTTTAAGGACATTGATACGCGAGTCGATTAAATTGCACGCTCTGTAAGTTTAGACACTCTTTTCACATTTAAAAAAGTATTTCTTATTTAAACCTTAAAATATTCACTTAAATTCAATAAAGAAATTTACGCTCAAGTAGATAGGGATTTATAATTTCTATAAAATTAAATTTAGATACCTTTTTTTTTTAATCCTAATTTTTCTAGTGGTTGCGATGAAATAAGAAAAAAATATATACACAAATCAAGTATTTAGGTTGATTTATCATTATCGTAATATAAAGATATCCTCATTATTTGGTAATTGAAAAAATCCACATGTCTATAGACAACTTATTTTCTTTTTTTTTTCTGTCTTATTCCATAGGAGACTCGAGAAGTGAATAATAAAATTAACATCAAGGAGTATCTTTATACATAATTAACTTGTCAGCATTTTAAATTTAAACTGATTATTCTCATTCTAACGTGAACAGGTGCAGATAGAGACAACTGTTATTTATATATATTTTTTTCTCTTTAATTATTATTTTTTTAATTTTAAATATATATATATTTAATAAGTGGTTTTATATGATTTAAATTAATATTTACACGTTATAACACGAAAAGAAGACTTTATTTATGAAGTGAATGAGGTTTCTTTTTTTGTAGTGTGCTCTAACTTATTAATAGTTCTCAATCGATAATGATAATTATCGTAACAGTTTAAGAGAAAATTAGAGAAATGTTTGATAAGTTAATTTCAAACGTTATGACAAATGCCTTTAAAGGTACATAATGACTCTTTATAACTCTAGATATCGTGACATTTTTCGATAGAAGATAACAGGTGACGTGATTTGGGACAGTTTAGAATGGAAACAGCGGTTGTGATCCAGGATCTGTCACGTACTACATGCTATGGTAGAAGACGTATACGTGTCTGCAAATGATGCCTGTTCAAGGTTATTTGGCTGACAGCAAAACCCCTTATTATGTGTAAAGTGACATTCAGAGAGGTAAAGGACAGGTGTAATAAAAAAAATTGACACCCTGTCAGCGTCGCCCGATTGTTGAGACAAGAGTACAATGCGCGTGCTTTTATCTAGTCCCAAGGTCTTTGCATAGGATTAACTATTGCAAGGACTTTCTATGTATATGTTACATATTATAGTAAAATGGGATATAAAATCATATTTAAATTTAAAATTTTATAAAATACTTTAATTAGGTTTAACACTGCAAAAACGTTTCAAATGTTTCGAATATTTACGTTTTTATAAAGTTGTTTTTTTTTTATTTTGCATTATTCTTCCCATCAAAAACGTCATAAACGATTTGCATTGTTTGCGCAATTATTACGTCATCAAAAACGTTTTCGAATTTGTGAGTAATTATTACGTCATCAAAAACGTTTTAGAATGTTTGAGTCGTTATTACGTCATCAAAACGTTTTCGAATTTTCGAGTAATTATTACGTCATCAAAAACGTCAAACGATTTGCATTGTTTGCGCAATTATTACGTCATCAAAAACGTTTTCGAATGTTTGAGTCGTCATTACGTCATCAATTTTAACGTTTTTAACTGTCAAAATGAGCGTTTTAATACAAATAACACTATAGAATATTATTTCTGTATCAAAATTTTTCAGTTTGCTGTGTGTTTTTTTTTAATAATTTGTATTTATTTTTAATACGAAGAAAACCTAAATGAAATCATTTTTACATGGAAAATTCGAAAAGATAATTTCATTGTTATGTTTAATTGATTACATTCCATAATAAAATCATTTTCCGAATGCCAAAAAAGAGGATAAAGTAACATTTATCAAAGATAATTAATTAAACAAAACAAAAGGAAAGTTGAAAAGTATATTCGAATTTATGATTTTCTACAAATTCCTGGTTGAGAGGGAGTTAAATGGAGCAATTCGGCGATAAACTCTTGGCAAACGATGCATTAAAATTTAGACAAATGCACGTGCATTTCATTCTTACTGCTTGCCTCTTCACGATACAAATCATTTACCTGGCATTATGAATAAGCAGGTTTACATACAAATGATTTCATGAGAACATTTGGATTGATTGCCCCACAAAACACCATCAGTCATCAATAGGCAGCTCTATATATTCTGTGTAAAGGATCATTTTTTATCGATACGATTAACGAGTGACATTTCTACCTGAAGAGGAGGGAAGCATCCTATAATCTTTCAGGTGAAAAAGTGAATAAAGTGTAAGATAATGGGAATATCATAATAAAAACGACCACTTGAACGTTGTCGTGATGATAATCGTATGGAAAATGCAAATGTATAATAGAGAAGGCGCCAGGATAAATAGAATAAATCTGAAAAATATTGTATAATTTTGTTTAATTATTTAATTTTAATCAATTTTCGCTTATTTATTAAAGATTTTCGTGCAATTTTCATTGTAAAAAAATAATAATAATAATAAGAATGTTCGATGTAAAAACGGGAATTTAATTTCCCAAAAATCCTTCCAAAAGACCTCACGTCTTTGTTAAAAATCCTTCTTTATTCGTGTTTTCAAATAGGATTTTCAGAAAATATCTTTTATTTTTATATTAAAATCTTGTAAACTTATATTATTTCTTACACCGAATTTATTTTCAATATAAAATAAAGTATTAATTAACATTCGAAACTATACAATCAAGCATCCATCTTGGACACTTTCTATTACAAGAAAACACTATACGACAATTAAACCGGCGAGTTATGTATTAAAATTTCAATAAAAATCAGTAAATTTATCCTTTAAAGAATGTAGAATAAGTAGGACAAAAAGATGAAAGTAAGGAAGGAAGGAATCACTAACAACACAATTGAAAATAGCTTCTTTTTTGTATTTAATACCACAGCTAGGATATATTGGATAGTGTATCTTGAATATGTCATTTGACTCAATACTAGATTAACTTTCTATTGGATGAGTTGTAGCAAAGCCGTACAAAACGCGACAAAAAAAAAAAGAAAAAATAATATAAAAAAAAACTACTGATGACCAGATACGGTGGGTACCCTCTGTCTAATCAATTCGTTTTGTCAATAACTCGTCTCCCCTTTGCATGACATCATTACCCCGTACACTGAGAATATTGTCCCCAAGACAGTCGCTTCTCTTATATTCAAGTCTTTACACAAATAAGGCAACCGTTCTAATATAAGAAATTTTATTATATCTCATATATAACCATTTCTATTAAGCGAGTTTTATACTCTATAACCTATAGAACACGCACGTTTTTTTATTATTAAAAATTACGTAATTAAAGTAGAAAATATTTTATAAATTTAATTAATTTATTATTAATTTTATAACGCGTAAAAATGTTTAAACGTAAAGGGAGAAAATTAGCTTAGTTGAGAGTTTGTGTAGTACGTTCTAGGCCAATAATTCGACCTCTTAAGAGAAATATCTTCTTAAAATATCTTTCAAAGGGGCCAATATTAACTAAATAAATAGGAAAAAGGCAAATTTGAATGGTTTTATTGAATAAAGTGTCGATTCTTGGTTGAAAAATCGATAAACAAAACCTTAAAAAGTTACGATTTACCTCTAAACCGCAATCGTTAAAACCAATATTTAAAGATAGATCACGTGTATAATATGAATTTTTTTTATAAATTGTTACGATTAAATATGTAAAAAAATACGAATAAAAACTAATTTTGTATGGTTTATAATAAGAATTTATAGAAATTACGTTGTAATTTCAGAAAAAAAGGGGGTCGATTTTGAGCATTGTTAATTCGTGGCATGCAATTGTTAATTATAAATCAGTTCATTTTCTTATCTACAAAATAAAATAAAAAATCCCTGTAAAAACATCATAATTATTATCCTATAACGTTTTGTTAACTAAAATAATGTTGTATTCACAGTAATAACATTTTAATCGTTTAATTAATTAGAAAGATAACAATTTATGGACGATGTTAGTAGATTATTATAAAGGTAGGTAGATTGCAACAGTTTGACACCGTAGAAAACGTCTCCTGCTGTGACAGATTCATTTATTTCCTTGCAACTGTTCTAATCACCATCACAGTTGCTGGTTGCTTGATAGATTGCTTTCTAACAAGACATGCAGTGGGCAGTTGATTCAATTCCGCCAATCAAAATAACGATATGGAGTACATGTTACGTACCTTCGGTCCATTAACTGACTAATTAACCACTTTTCAGCTAATTAATGAGCTACTTAATTAAGCAGGAAGCAGACAATGCAGCTTGTCCCATTTTCTGATGATGCATCTCAAAGATTCAATGACGGTAAAATCACATTTTTGTAAGATGCATGTATGTATGTATGTATGTATATATAGATATATATACATTCACGTCAGAAAATGACGGATAGAGCACTCTTCTTTCCCCATTTTTCTACATATGTATGACTGTTAGAATGGATCGAAGTAGTGAGGATGTCTAAGTGACTCAATGCGTCGTTTAGTTGTCAGGATGCTATATATTCCTTTGATGCAATCCGCTGAATTGTATAAATATTATCGTATTTATCAACAACTCTACCATAATTATGAATATTTACGATTTTTATAAGAAAATTTAAGTAAATCTACTCATCAATTGCCTACCTAAAACTGCAAGAAAAAATTCTGTTGATTGAGAGTTGATCCTAGGTTCTTCTTTAATTTCTTTGCTAATGATTTTCAAGTAAAAACATGGAGTTGGGAAATATAGTAACAAAAAAAAAAAAAACGACATTTGTTACTGCTGGGGTCGTTTTTTTTTTGAAACTTTCTCTTTTTTTCGAAAGATTTCTTAGGGGGAAAAAAAAAGAACTGATGATGATGCATTTAAACTTTTAATTAGTCGAAGTTTCTCGCTAAATTCATCAACTTTTCGATATAAATATCGAGAAAGAAATGGAAATTTTATCCGAAAATACAAATAAAAAATAAATACATTTCGATTTTATACAATTTTTATTATATTTATATCCCGAATAAAATTGCAAAATATTTAAGTAAATGTTTCTATATTTGTTCATAATATTAACAATTTTAAAACCTCATAAGTTATCTTTTACCATAAAGAAACAATGTACTGTACAAGCCTAAAAAGTGAATATACACACGTGTACACGAGTATTATTACTACTTCTCTAGCAATTTTGAAATTGTAATATCTAAAAAAAAAACTGTTGATGCTACATCCAAAAATATAGGTCTGTATATAACCTTATATTTGATGGGTTGTGTATTGACAGCTACAACGAATCTTCTGAATTTTATGATTCAATATCCAAAATACTGTATTTAATATATGATTATATACCTAAAAGTTGAGTAAAGCCATGTTTCTTAAAGATAAAATCTATGCATTTCAATCATATAAAAAAAATGTAAGAAAAAAAACTATTTTCAGTTATTTAATTATATTTTATACGCGAAAATCATAACAAATAAAGCTAATTATTTATAAGAGTAATGAAATGTAAGGACCTTTTTTTACAGCCTGAATGCAATGTTTCATCAAGGATTATAGTCTTAAATTCCTGATTTTTCTGTAATAAAATTGTATAAATATTTAAAAATATTTTTTAAAAAATAGTAATTTATTTCATATTTTATAAGATATAACGATTTAAATTTGTATAAAAATCACCCGTTAATTAAAGTGCATAGTTCGATGTAGAATAAGAAAAAGAACAATGGCATCCGAAATAACATGTTTTGGGAGAATTTTTTAGACTATTTACACTAAAAAAATATATTTTTTAAAAACTATAAACACTTAAAAATTAGTTTTAATCAGTTACTTAATGATTAATAATATAATATTTTAATCGAGCGTGAAATTAAAGTTAAAATTAGGCTATATAATATATAAAGGATAGTAATTATTTAAATAAATATATATACATTTATAATTTAAAATGTTTAGCTTGAAATTCTCCTATTTAACATTTCTAATTATTGATCCTATTGAAGAGTTACGGTTTCTAGGCATGATCCTATTGAAGGAGCAATACCTACTTGTTGATCCTATTGTAAAAGGGATTACACTTATGCATTGACTCTAAATCTATAGTTGTTTTATATGAATCAGATTATTTAACTATGATAAACCCGATAAAACTCTATCAAATAATAGAAACAATGATTAGGTGCCATTTTCGACTGTTCAAAAATACATGGTCATGCCCAATGAGTAAAATAAAAGAAAACAATGGGAAAAAACCAATTAAAATCTATACAAATAATAATAATAATAATATAAAATCGATCTTAATAAACTATTTATATAAATATAAGCTCAATATATAAATAAATTTACATATTTTTTATATTTTAAGTGTGTTTAATAGCGAGGAGTCTTGTTATTAAGAACGTTTCTAGTCAAGGAAAAGTGTTTTAGAAACTTTTCTAATAAAAAAATCGAAGAAATTACTACAAATTTTTTTCTCTTTGAACTGATAAAGTGAGAAATAAGTTACATATGTAATTTAGCAAAGTATAAAATCTTTTCTGATACGATAAATAAAGTAACTTGAACATTAACATATGAAAACAGCATGGATATTTGGGTTTTAATATTACATATTTTTATATATTTATCTTTTATGTAAATATATTTCTAAATCTTATAAAAATATAACTGAATGTTTACCTTTTTTTTAAAAAAAATTTAATCTTATTTTTTAATATAGGATAGAATTTAAGAAAACTTTACTTAAACTTAAAATCATAATCAATGTATTATTATTACATTGTTTTAGCAAATAACTAAGTTATAAGTAATTTTTTTTCGATGTGCAATTTAAAAATATATTACTTTTTCTAATTAAATTTAGTAATTTAGAAAATTTCGTATAATTTTTAAACAAATGTGGCCTATTAATTTAAGATTAAAATTACTTTAAAACATTAATAGTACTGTATTTGCTTTACTAGTATTTATAATATTCTGATATTTTTTTAATTCGAATTATAAATAAATGAAGTGTTTATCTACTATAATATTTACACGATTTATGTATTACATCATATATTTTTTTTCTTTTGAGCCATTCTCTAATCATCATAGAAGCTTTGGTGTCATGTGCATACCTTTATCAGACTTTTCATATTGAAAACACTTAAATTATTGCTGAATAATGCAGAAAAATTATAATTTGCAAGAAAACAAAAATTAAAATAAACAAGAAATCAAATTTTTCATGTACACTTTATACTTATTCCAGTAAAATTGAATTTAGGCCTAAATCATAGCATCAAATATATTTAATCATACCATAAGATTTATAGGTTGAAATAGGTTTTAACTTTATAGAATACTTCAGATTATTATTATTATTTTTAATTTTTAGTGTAATAATTATTATAGGTTGAGGACGATAGCCGAGTTTGTCTATTATCTACAAGGTTTTAATTCTTTTCTAAATGAGGAAAGACTGAGGAAAATTCTTGTGTGTAGATTTGACAAGCGTCGCTCCTCCTTCCCTTCTTATTCTGATGATTATTAACTGTCATCTATCAGTGACCGACAACGCGTACACCAGTTAGGTGAGTTCTACAGTACAGATACACTGCGACTCAACTAGACAAAGGGCGAAAAATGGCGTTTGCCAGGTGTCCTCTTATTTCCGCTCTTGCTTAACGGAACCACTGATTAACACCTGCTAAATCACAGGTTAGAGACATCTAGCAGATTTTCTCAAGAGTACTCGACTATAGATGCGAGATGTCAAATATAATTGAATTTAAACATAGCATTTGCTACATTTTTCTTTGAAAAATTAGACACTTATCTTATCACTAAGAATGTTAATGAGTTCGAAATAGTAAAACGATACTTCAATACACTCCATATTTGTGATTTTTCTATATTAATTTTAACTTTTGTTATAATAGTTTGGCTGTAAATAATTTAAAAACATCTTTCAAAGTCTACTACTATTAATTCTGTGATACTTGAATACCTAATTTCGAGACAATACTATCATTGAGATAATTAATGTAATACTTCCAGCATCTATCATTGTTACTGAAGTCAAATGTCTAATTATCTTGTTAATACGTTTAAATTTTTAGAAAATATTTCTGTGTAAAATTAAAATGGGGTCATTTATATAGTTTTTTAACAATAATACATACAGTCTAACTTAATTGTTAGCATTCAGAACGTTTAAAATTATCAAAATATCTTTTTAATTTTTCGAAATTTTGCAATTATTTTTTCAATATCTTGGTCTATTCTTTGTGTTGTAATGTCTACTGAATTAATATTTCTCAAAGCAAGTGTTTACTATACAATATTAACACAGAGATTCGCCATTTTTTAATAATGTAAATTATTCTGTAACAGCAAAGATAAAATAAAGCTTATATATATATATATATTTGATTGAGGAGATGAAGATTATTTCCACATTTTATTTACAATTATTATTATTATTATTATTTTAGTTAATAAGGGAAAATTAATTATAGTAGACAAATTTCTTTACATTTTTGCTTATGTTTTACCTGCCGTAAACGGGTTTAATCTAGTTATTTCTGTTATTACGAAACAGTACATAGGCATTATCGTGATAAAGGGGCATTACGACCGATTTCGAGAATCCATTTCAGCATCTGCCTAAGTGAATTATGGGAAACCGTAGAAAACTGAAGAGATGGAGGCAAGTAGGAGCTCGATGACAGTAGCCACTTTACTAGTTGTTGACCTTGAGATGCACCTCTTCAAAGCATCTCGAAGCACCCATCGCATATTTGTACTCATCTGGAAGTTAATTAAAGGGCTTTAGGAAATTCTAATGTTATTTTTTAAAAGTGTAGTTTAGGCTTTTAATAAAAACTATTACATTACCAAAATGGCTTTTAATTTGCATACGTTTATTATAATTAAAGTGCAATCGCTCAAATATAAACGTGGATAAAGTCCAAAATTTAACGTAGTCATTTTTATGGTACTTAATATCATTTAAAGGCTTTTATGTAGTTCAATAACCAAAGCAGAATAAGAGTAATAAATACTAAACAAGAGCGTGGAAAGTTGCATGTAAAAAAGTATATATTTCCTTTAAATGCTTCTTAAATTACGTTTCTTAAAAGAATAAATATACTGTATTTAAATACTGATTAATGAATGAAATTACCGGAA
This sequence comes from Centruroides vittatus, assembly GCF_030686945.1. Classification (NCBI taxonomy): domain Eukaryota; kingdom Metazoa; phylum Arthropoda; class Arachnida; order Scorpiones; family Buthidae; genus Centruroides; species Centruroides vittatus. The sequence goes on from NW_027122718.1 coordinate 9,334,756, forward strand.
ATTTAATATATTTATTTTAACGTAACACGATTAATTCTAAACAGAATTAACTACTACTTATTAATTATGAAGCTGTTGTATATAAATTTTAAAAAATCAAAATGAATGAATATTTATATTTATAATAGCAAAATAAATGAACCATAATTTATAAAAGTATAAACAAATAAACAAATTTTCTGTTATAACTAGCCTCAAACAATCGATAAATCAGTTAGAAATTGTTAAGTATTCTCAACGTGTTGAGTTTAGCTTTACTTAATAACAATCTAATCTCAATGTATTGAGTTTATCATTACAGACTAAATCCACAACAAAGGGGCTTAATATGCTAAGAACAGATTTAATATTAAGCTCAACACAAGTGTTTTAAGGAATTTAAACTATCACAGGTATACACGAGCCTATCTATTATAGTGTCTGGATAACGACTCGATTGATCCTGATCAGAATTTATTAATTACGAAAGCATTTTTTTGTATAATAGCCAAGTAGAATTCTGCATGGTTAACAGACATATTCACAGAACTGCTGTTTAACTGTATCTACTCAGGGTCAAAGATAAGTCTAGGTGGAAGGAAAATATGGAACGGTCCTTCATCGCTTGATTTATTTCAAGCTATAAACTACAAAACGTCGTTTATGGTGTCTCGAGTTACTAGCCAACAACAAGATAGTTCGTGTAAAATACCACCTCTACGTGAGCTCGATTCAGTCCCGTAGAAAACACATATTGGGTGTTAGGATGACGATAAAATAATGATCATCGTCTTCGAACTAGTCAGACTTAAAGAAAAGAAAAGAACGTCTGTATGCGTGTCCAAAATTGGTTGCGTGATCTGTCCGTGATGGGATATGTCGAGGTTAGTTGTCGTTTGCTATTCGACATGATTACTGTATTTATTCAGTAGAGTTATTTAAATGAAAATCATTTACTTAATCCTACATTTATTTATTACCTATTAAAGAGATAAGAACGTGTTTTTATTACTCTTTTTATGTCGTGTCGTACGTAAGTGATCGTTTTTGTCGATTGTTACAAACGTTTTCATTTAAATATTAGGAAACGTTTTTTACGAAAATCGATAAGATCATTCATTGATTTTATTTATTATTAATGATATTATAAAAGATATTTACGAAAGGTACCGAGAGATGGCGGCTGGACGTTTTTAACGGTAAATAAATTACAGATAATCCATTAAAATTAAGTGGATAGTATTTTTAAATTCGTAAAGATCTTTCACATTAAAATAATTGTTATAAAATAAATAATATTAAAGATAAACATATTTATAACAGTATTTTCTGCTGTTAAAGGACCGTATTTTTCAGATATAAGAAGTTATGTTGTTACATCTAAATATCATTTATTCAGTGATAATTTAAATGGAATAAACAGATGAAATTTCCGATGTAAAATCTATCAGTGAGAGTAGAGACTTGTTGATGCATTGTTTAAGATAAACTGAATGATAAATATATGAAATTTTATAAAATTTTTAAGCATTTATTGTACGTTCAGTTTGTTTTTCCTATTTTACTATTGTTAAGGGTCTTGTTTCTAGGGAGAAAAGATCTACTGTCTCACGCCATTTACTATTGTAGATGTTATTTTATTAAAATAAATAATAAAATTACGCATATTTTAAAATTTCAGGTTATTATTTTTATAAACAATAAATTATACTTATTTTTCTTTTAATAAGAGACAAAATTCTTCCATTTATTACTCATCACCTGACTTTTCTGATGATTCTACGTCATTTTAAAGCTAGTAATATATTTATTTTTCTTTAAATTATTCAAATTTAATTATAAAAATTTTGTTTCAAAATTACTGAGATCTCATTACCTATATTTACAAAGAATTATAGTTTATACATGGAAATTTGCAATTCTTAACCTTGAATACGTGTATATATTTTCTTGCGAACATAATTAAAATAATTCCTTTTACATATATTTTAATTATAAAAATTTAATTCTATTTATTAATTACTTTATGCACGAAGTAACCATTCACATCATACGCTGTCAAACAGCCTCAATAATGTGCAACGGACTTCTCTAGGATAATGTCCATCTAACAAATTGAATAATGTTTAATGTGCAAAAGTGGATAACATAAAGCTCGCGGGTTTACGTGAGCTACCGATCAAGGGCTGTAACAAATATTCCTGAAGTCCCCGAGGCATGGAGAACCCACAGGACAATGGGCCGTTACAATCTCTCGTTAACAATGAGATTTTTTTCTTAATTTGTTCTTTAAATTATATTTAAAAAATCTAGTTAAAAATATTTAATTTTAAACATAAAAAAACACTCTTAATTCTTACAATTTATCTAAACAAATAATAATATTAATTTTGCGATTTAGATGCTTTAATTTCTTATAAATATACACTTATAAAACTTAATTAAGATGTCGTCTTTTAAGTTTTCTTTGTTCTTTAATCATATAATGTCATTTAATTCTGTAAATTATGATAGAAATATGTGACGACTATAATATATACATATGTAACTACTCTTTGGAAACCAGTAGCATAAAGACTTATAGACTTAATCAATTTTTTTTAACGTTCTGAATACAATCGCTTCTTGATAGACTTGTTTTCATCGCATTCATACAATGTTTTACACTTAATATCCGTCTTACTTTAATAATGGTTATGTCACTCTTTTCAACCATTCTTCAATAATGCTCCATTCTTTTCCTTTAATCTCCTCATTTCACTTTCCATTATTCTTTTATAACATTTCCTCTGAACCATTTATTAAAATTTGTCAATCTATGAAATACGAGACGATGATTATGTAACTAATTTCCAGGTTTAAATTTAAAAATTCTCTCTCTCTCTCTCTGTTCTCTCTTGAAGATAATGGAATGTTTCATAATAGATATGAAGAGAATAGATATTTTCTAAAAGAGGTCTTCATGCAATTACGATAGAATTTATTTTCGTTTATAATATTAAATCAGCGTAATATCTTACTTAAATGATTATATTTTAATTAATGATCGATGCTGGCTTACATATTTTATCGCTGTTAATTATTTAATGTTATATAATCTCCCCATTAAATAGGATTTAGAAGTTTATAACATTAAAAATTTCCATCTACACCGGATTAAAAGAATTTTTTCCAACAATTTCTCTGCTCGAACACTAATTAAACAAAACACCAGCTTTTTTTTTTTTTTAAATGTTATACCTTTATTTTTTGCTATTTAAACAACATTAAAATGGTAAAAAATAGAAGAAAACTTTAACGTTTAAACAACAAGAAAACGAAGGGAAGAAATGAAGAACGTTTATTCTTGTAATTCCGTCGATAAAACTCAACTTATAAAAGTCAATTAACGACGTATTTCTAATTAATTTTATAAGTATAATAATTTAAAAGGGGGGGGGAACGTATCCCGAATGCATTTAATTTGATTTTTAAACGATGTAATTTGGGACACTCCCTTTTAAGCGAAGCCGAGTCGCTTCTGTCTTTGGATGTGGAAGAGACAGAATCCATCATTTTAACTTTTTCTACTCAACTTTACCGATATTAAATTAGCGGTAGATAGAAATTAAAGACAGGTGGTGTAGCGGTTTTTGGAAAGTTACGTCTGCCTGTCAACCGAGGAGAAATATGAGCAAGGGAGCATCTGTTGAGATTTGACTGTATGCAACAGGAAAGCATCATTACTCATTACTTGGTACCTTAGCACAGATTTAATAGGTTGCGGTAAGGTCGTCATTAATATCGTCTAACAATCTTTATCACCAACGGCAGAAGAGAAGAGAGTCTTCTTCGACGAGAGATCAAAGTTTGTTTAAAGATATACAAAAGAAAAAAAAAACAACCAAAAGGTTTAATGGCCAAAATAAGTTCATAATACGTAATACTCAACGATTAATTTATTATTTTAATAGTCTTTAAGTATTTATAAAAATGGAGTGATTTAAATGTAAGAGTATATATATATATATTTTTTTTTATTCATTAAAAATAAGTCAAAAATATAAATAATTATATAAAATATTTATCAAAAATAATGTACGTAATGTTTCTTCTTCACCAACATTATAAGGTATCATATATTTACATTCATGCAAGAGAAAAGACATTAAATTGATGTATTTTATTTATTTTAAATGATGATTATACTGTAATTTTTAAGATTTTTAAAAAAAAAATTATACGTAAGTTTTCAAGTTTTTAAAATGGATAAATGATGCTCAAACTCACTCGAAATTTCTACATTAATTTATAAGTATAACATATTAAACTATAAACATTCATGTTTATGTTCTTAGTTTCATATGAAAAAAAAAAAACGCCATAATTTATTAAATGCGATTTCTATTTATACAGGTGTTATAATAAGCAAATTAATAAAATTTTCAAGAAAAAAAACTAAGTCAAAAACAATGTAAACAATCCGTTTTGTACGATATGGTACGTTTCGCGTGTGCAATTGCACGCCTTGTCGGAATATAGGAAGTGACACGTTATGTCATCAAAACGTGCAATCATGTAGTTTCAGGCTTGACCGACATTGAACTCCCATAGTGTGAAGGAGGGAAGAAATTTAAAAAAAAATAAATAAATAAAAAATTAAAGTGTACCGTTCTGCTTCGCTTAAGTTACTTAAAATGATCGTAAAGAACACAGATTTCTCGAGAAGATGAATTGTTAAACCCGACAAAAATTGCTTTTACTTGTTAATGGTATCATTTCCTTTACGTAAAATATGATCTAATTTTATAAATATTAATAATTCAAAATAAGAGTTAATAGTAAAAAAGAATTACTGGTGGGTATGACATTGCGATTAAGCATAAGTCATAAATTCTTATGTTTATGCAAGAATATTAATCTATAGGCCTATATTCGTAATGTTTTCCATGGAGACGTCAATTTAAAATGCATATAAAACTATAAATAAAAATATTCTATATTATAAAAACTAATTGAAGTTGCAAACTAATTAAATAATAGACTAAAAAAAAAACAATTGTTTTAAGAAAAATATTAAAATTTTCCAAGTCTAAACAATAGTTTTGCCATACAATTTTTATAGGCCTATAATTTTCGAAATTAAAATAAAATAAATTATAAATAAAATCAATTTAGCTTTTTTTTTTAAAAAAAAAAAAGTAGAAAAAGCAAATATATTACATTTAATTAATAATTTAAAAAAAAAGTTGTATGTTGAGTTGAAATAATTAATTATATTTCTAAGAATTATTAGATAATAATTAAAATAAAATAAAATTTAAATAATTATTTTTAATAGCAATTTTTTTTAATAATTTTTATTTTGAATTTTTTAATTATTAAAAAACGAAAGAAAAAAATTTCTAATGGAGTTAATGCTGCATTGTAAAGATTACACATATTTAAAAAGTAACATATCAATAACGTTTAAAACTTTTTTATTTATTACAAAAACATAAATAAAAACAAATTTATAACCATTTTCATTAATTATTTAATTAATTTATTATTATTTTTAATTATTTAATTGATTACAACATTTAAATAGACCAGGTGTCTATGTTAAAGTGCTAAAGACAGTAGACATTTATGCCAAAAAAAATAGAAAAAAATGCTTATTAATTAACATATTTATAAATTCTGACCATGTTTTAATATTTAAAAAAAAAACATTTAAACGCTATTTATTTAATTTTAAATTCATTATAAAATTTATATTGTTGGAAAGTATATAATGGAATGTATGAATTTTGATTTTTAACGTCTCAATAAGTAATTTAATTAAGAGAAAAGTAATTAAAAATCTTAATTATAGCTCAAATTTTGTGTAGAATTTCATTAATTATAAAATAAACATATAATTTTATACATTTATTTAGCTTAAAATGTGTATCTTGCAAGGCATAGTAGCATATATCTATACATGTTACTATACCTTGTAAGATTACGTAGGCTATATATATATAAAATATAGGCTATGTATAGGTTGCATACATAAAAAAGTAATGATAAACTTTACAGATAAATCACCAAATAGTTAATTATTATTCAAATTAAACATTTATTAATAATAATAACTCATCTACTCAATCATCGTTTAGACATAATTACTTTAATACATTAAAAAATTAATTATTGAAAAGGTTTTCATAAATAAGTTAATTTGTTGTAAAGTATATTTAATTACGTTTTATATAAAATTTATTTTGATTTAAATTAAATTTTATAAGCCTTATATTAATACAATTTGTTAAATTTTCGAGAGTCTTGTGTATGTTACTGATGGCATTTTGTATTAAAAAAAAAATTATTATTGCTACTTTTTCAAACAGATTTTAATATATATTTAATCTAAATACCGTTTTTCTATTAGTATATAATTTAAAATTTTAATAAATTTTCAATAAAAAGACGAATATTGCTTCCAATAAAGGTGAATAATATAATACGAGATAATAATAGAAAGAGCTATTCAGACAATTTAATTATAAACTAATGGAAGAAAATTCGATAAATTAAAGATAATATCGATTTAAAATTAAATTAAATTTTATAAAAATTTTAATTTTATTATTTAATTTATTTTAAACTTTTGTTTCTATTACAGTACTTCATTATATCACTTCGATAGCGGATAATTTCACTTTATTTACTGTTTTTATTATAATGGAAATAATACAAATCTATTCATAAACGTTTTTTAAATGTTATTTTCTATAAAACGCAATCGTTTTGAATTGTTTTCATTACTGAATTCGTCATTAACGTGGTAACAATCAAGATTAAAATATTACATTTTCTAACATAAAAGTTTAGAATAATTTAATAAAAAAAACTCCAATTAATTATAATGATTTATATAATTAAAATCTATAGAATAATTTCAATAAAAGAATAAATAAAAAAAAAAGTTTATTAAAATAAAAAGAAATTTTTAATAATTTTTTGAAACATTTACATTGTCTCATACAGGCCTACGTACGAAAAGAGTTAAGATATTTTCACAATTCAACCAAGTTTTAATGGATTTATAAATGAAATTGTTTCTAAAAACGAATAAAATATAGTTCCTGAATAAGAAAATATAATGATTTCATTTAGAAAATTCATTTAAATATATAAATTTTTCCTTCCAATTGCATATAGTTGTAGGCCTACAAGTCTACATGCAATTGTTTTCTATGGAGATTAGAGTTATAGATTTGAAACGAAATTTTTATCTAGAAAACTATTTATTTATTAATTTTTATTAAAATATTTTTAAACTTTTATATTTTAACCATTTATTTTGAATATAATTACAAATTAAATTATAGTTGAATGCTTAAAGAATGAGCAAATTAAAGGAAACAAATATGAACTTATCGCTAATTTATTTGCATTCTGTTAATGAAAAATTTAAATAAATTTATTTAAATTTTATCTATTAAACATCTAAGAAATGAGTGAAATAGTCTGTGTAATTGTGTAAAGTGATCATAACATATATAGCTCTATAATTTGTTAATTCTTTAGAAGGATTTATATTTAAACATAATCATCACGTTTCTCATTAGAGTCATCCTTTTATTAATAAGAACAAATTATTTTAATGAAACAATATAATTTCCCTTCTTAAGCACGAAATAAAGCGAAGATTTTCAACTAGTTAAAGAGAGATATTTCGCGAATTTTTGGACAGATTTTAAATATTAAAATTATTATTATTTTTTTTTTTAAATGAATTTATATATTACACTTTATAATACTTAATATTTATTTATATTTTTGATTTCTAAAATCTTCAAAAAATCAGTTTTAACATAAAAAATATGGAAAAATGTTGAAGTTTAATATAATTTTTAAATATTTTCTACCTTCTCAATCAGTTATTTTCTCATAAGAATTTAATAATATAGAATTATTAAGCATAAAAAAGACAATTCTATTCTAGAATCTATATTTTTAACTGCTTGAAATATTTATTATTATTATATTTATTTCGGAAAATAATTTAAATGTTGAATATATTTTAAATTAAACTAATTATGTTTTGGGCTATTTGAGAGACTGACTATGTAATAACACGCTTTAAGACTGGTTTTAAATGAGTTTTTCTTTAATTAAATCGCATTCTGTTGAGTGGATTATACTGTAAATGTCATTTTGGCAGTCACTAATGTCACCTTTGTAAGTGTTAGTTTATGTGATTAAATTCTACTTTGTCAAACTCTGCCTATAACCTATGCTAACACTTAAGTCTACTTCGTAATTTTATGTACAATACTTCACCCGTAAATGATAGGTTCGTTTTATTAAACCTTAAGGCAAAACACTACAACTCTAGATAATTGCCAAAACGCCCTCCGAGCCATCTACTACCGTGCTTGGCACGTTTTGCAATAGATGGATCTTCTGGATGATGGTAGCTCTCGACAACGAAAGACAACCATAGATTAAATAGGAAGAAACTATTGGCTAAAAATTAACAAGAACCATTCGTTACTCTTCAACAAATCCTATAGTTTTTCTTTTTAATTACTAAAGAATAGTTTTTTTTTACCATATATCCTAAAACTTCTGTATTATAAAATATCTTAAAAAAATCATCAATGGGCAATTGGTGAGCCGTTGATTATGAATTAATATTTATTAATTTTATAAATAACTTTGGGTATCATCTATTCATTACTTTATATATAATTTTAACAAAATATAATTTAACCTATGTACAATTCAATAAGAATATTTGAAATTAGTACACATTTCTCGAGTGCTAATCCATAATTTACTGTAAAGAAAATAAAAATATTATCATTTGCAATGTGTCAATATAACTCTTAGTAATCGAGTAACGATTATAATTATTCATAAATATGTAAATAGTTTTACGTGAATTATATTACCGAAATATAGTCGATTCTTAAGCGATGGTTGTAGATTTCTCGAGAAAAAAAATCAAGATATTGTCGCCATTGATATATCTGACTTAAATAGTCTTTCGCCCCTTTTATCCTAACGTAACGATGTAATTTATTCACATAAATGCGTAGAATTAGTTGAAATTTGACGAAAGTATGACTATAAAGAATATAATAGGATGGGATGTATAAGGTGCTGAGTTACTTGATTGCCTTGTGTTTCTGTGCTAATGCTGAGTTAATGCGCTTTGCATCAGCACTGTTTGACAGATAACTGTCGCTATTTACTTCTTGTAGAAAGCGAGCTTTTCTCTTGTCTTCAATTAACTTAGAAGTGGCTATTTGATATAAAAATCGGATTATATTTCACATTTTAAACGATAAATTTGCATTTTTCCTTAATGCCAAGTTGCATTACATAGAATTAAGAAGTTAAAAAATATTTTTAAAAATATATTTAATTATTATTTCAACAGTAAAAAAAATCATATCGCTACATCAACTTTCCATATACTACACATCAATGCTTTTCTGTGAAGGGTTCTTCATAGATGAAACCTGTATAAGAGCATTTATTAATTAAATTTTTAAAGATATTCTAGTGAATAATGAAAGTTTTAGTAAATTGAGATGTAGTAATGCTTAACACAAACTAACTAACTTAGCTTTAGACCAAGTACAGAACTACCGAATAGAAGATGCCAAGCCGTTACTCGGGGACTTTACTCTCGAAGATATCACGGTGTAACCTCGACGTAATTGTTATCGTTTTTCGTCTAGCCTAATGGGGTTCTGGGACCTGACGTTAAGCCCTTAAGCCTGGTTTGACTAATGAGTCATTACCAAGCCAGCTCTAGAGGTAGCGAGCCAAGTGGATGGGGAGCGAGAGCTGCTGATGACTGTTTCTCTGCCGCAATCACTCCCCCTGTATCGGCCAGTGATCAGTAGGGAACACATTAGGCTTACATGGCTCTTTCCTCCCACGACCCAAAAGGTCAAAAGTTGTATCGGAGGTTAAGCCTAATAACGCTCTCGTCACAAAAGTTTTCGTAGACTATGAAAAGAACACTCCTCCGAAAAGAATCTCCTAGTCATTAACAGCTAAAGTTTTTCTTCTTCTTCTTCTTCTTCTTCTTCTTTTCTCTTTTAATCCTTTTAAAAAAATGTATCTGCACAAAATTTTTAATTTTTTTCCCTAGAAATCCGATTTTATTCATGAAAGAATAATAAGTACAAATTACCAGCAACTATTAAAACAAGTTTCAACAGTTTATATCTTATATTTTAATCACGCGATTAAGCCGAACACGTTTATGTTGCTTCTGAAAAGAATTATCTAGTCATTAAGAGCTAAAGTTCTTCTACTACTTCTTTTTTTTTAAAACCCTTCTATAAAGTATATCTATTCAATTTTTAATTTTTTAAAAATAAATATAATTTTATTAATGACAAAAGAATAATAAGTACAGATTATCAAACTATTTAAAACACGTTTTAGCAGTTTACAAAGTCGTACATTTTAGCCAGGTGAATAACTGAACACGTTCAAGATCTTTCCGAAATGAATTATCTAGTCATTTAACAGTTAAGATTCTTTCTTTTTCTTTTAATCCTCCGAAGAAATCCGATTTTGTTGACAAGAAAAGAATTATGTCTAGAAGTTCAAGAACCACTTAAAGGAAAGAAAAGATGAAGATAATTCTCAACAGTTTAAAAATCTTAAACTGTTGAGACTTATCTTCACTTTAAGTCACACCAATTCACTTCAAAATGTTCAAAATTCCTGCATATAATACTCGAAATTCTCCAATTGATAACTAAAACAGTTCATAGATTCATAAGGCTTTCTTCCTTTAAAAAAAAAATCCGTAATAAAAAACGTAAATAAATGTAATAAAACCTTAACATTTTCTATTGTTAATTAATTGATTAAATAATTAAATTAATGCAAAAGCGAATAGACATGGTCTATTGTAATTAAGCATAAGTCATGTTCCAATGAAGTGATACAAAATAATGAAAACAATATAACTTAGTGATTAAAAATACATTTAAAAATCAAAAATAAAAACGTGTTTATGTAAATTTTTTTTTTCTTATTTAAGATTTAAAAAGTAATAAAATAAAATAAAATAAAATATATTTTATATTTAATTAAATACTATTACAAGAAACATGAATGATGTTGAAAAGGATCTAAAAATAGAACATTTAAATTAATAAATGAAAGATTTTGTGGAAATATTAATTTTATATACTTTTATTTTTTTTAAATATTAAGAATAAATTCTAACTAAATTATATTTAAAAGATTGAAATTATTTATATAACTGATAACTGAAAACATTACTTTTATATACGAATTACGATAAGCTAAATTAAGTTAATTTTAGGAATTTTGATCATTGTAGATTGATTTGTGTAGTCTTCAACGTTACATATCTTTATTATGTAGTGATGAGAGCCTGAATATAACAGTTATAATTAACATAGAAAAACTGTAAGGGAGTATATTACAGCCTACAGAAAGGCGAAGATTCAGAAAAGAAAAGAAGGTATAATTTAAAAATTAATAAAGAAAACATTAAAAAAATGGTTTTTAAATAATTTAAGTTTAATATTTTATTTAAAAAGTAAAAAAAAAAAAAATATTCATTATATTTAGGTTATTTTATAATTTTTAAAATTTAAATCATTAATTTTCACTATATCAATAGTCTCTCTACTGTATTTCTATTCTTCGTGTTATAATAATATAATGCTGTCTTTTATTCTGTAATTACAATTGCAACAAGGAAAATAACTGTTTATTGTTTACTAAATTAATAATTTTATTTTAAAAACATTAATTTTTAATTTTTTTAAAAATCTAAATAGCTTTTTACATTGTACAGGCCAAACGTAGAATTGTACTTTAAAAACTTGTACATTTTTTCAAACTGGAATCTTTAAAGAATTGAAGCAAATAATGCATAATTTTAGATTAAAACAAAATATGAGATTAATTAAATTTTTTTCAAGTACAAATGCCTTCATAAATGGCTTACAGGAAAGGTTCTTTCTAGGCCTCTTCTCTCATGATCACGATCGTCCATTGCTAGTAATTAACGTCAACGTTTCTACTTAGGTTCCTGTTTTGTAAATCGAACTAGGACTATCATAAGCAAAGTGAACAAGAGACTCACAATTGTCACAGAGAACGTCTTTGTTTTGGAGTAAGTTAAAAACTACCTCAAGCACTGCCAGAAGCAAATATCTCAACAATTTAAGAAGATATACAACAGACGGGATTATAACGTGTGAGACGTTTCGGGGTTGGACTGTCATGTTTTCTCTGACAGTCGTCGTAATTTCTACCTTATCAAAGCCTCCGAATTAGTCGACTCGAGAAAAGTATGCAAGCTTAAAACTACAATTATTAAAAAGATTCAATACTTTTCATCTTATCTAATCAGCTAACACAATTACAAGTTAATATATATATACGTATATAAACTTGAAATTCTTAATTCATCTAGAAATATAGCTGTAAAATTCAGAATTCTTTTTAAAGAATAGTAATTAAAACTTTGTTAATTATAATTATTTCACACTTATTTATAGGGTCGAATAGTATATGTAGGTATTTAATTAGATCTGAAAGATCTGAGTCTTGTTTGGTGAAGGTCAGTTCGATTCTAGTTGACTGGATTTTCAAGTCTTGGCTGTGATTAGTTACAAAGAAGAAACACTGATTACTCTAACAAACTATCGTAAATTCAAATTTATATAATAACTAGTTCAAAAGAACTAAAATAGTAATAATATATACCATTTTCTTAGCTTACATCTCTATAACTATTAACCGAAATAATTAATTTTGTTGTAGAGAAAAACATGTAAATTTACTTTAAAATTTTGGTTAAAAGATAATTATAATATATATATTTTAATATCAGTTATCATCTAAAGATAAAATTTAAGGATTTAAAAAACATTTTTATCTATAAAACATCAAATATTCATCATTCGAAATGAACTTAACTCTATCTCCTATTATAACTTACGCAAGAATGTAGGCTTATATAGGCCCTATATATATGTGAGAGAGTTATAATTTTATTTATAAACATTTAAAAAACGTTGATAAATACTAATATTTAATCAAGGTAGATTTATTTGTCATTTAAAAAAGCTTATTCATTACAAACTTCATATTTATGTTTATCAATCATCAATGTTTTGATTGGATTTGATCGAAAGTTCTGATATAAATTTGTACGGTTTTTTTTATTTTATTAGTTATGATGTCCGACATAGCAATAACGTATAAAATTGCTTCATACTCGTACTTTAGTAGATAGGACAGCTCTGACGTCATGTCTTCCACATAGAAGAGAAATGTCACGTTCTCACTCTCCACATTGACCCGATGGCAGTTAAGAAAAAAGATCTGGATTCCTGAGATGAACTTTGCTCAGTAATCTGATCTCAAAGTAATTCTGTATAACATTAAAAACTAGAAAACATATAATAAAAATATCAGTTTTAATCATTCAAACTATTAGTCTCCCTTTTTCAAACAATAGCACTAAGTTTCCATAAGATAGACATAAGCAACTACCTAAGGTTCGGTAAAGTAATTTCTATTTTTCAATGCGATAAAGTAATAATTTTTCTTCTTTGCAGCGATTAAAATCTAGAATTTTTATTATATATTTACAACCTACAATTTGAAAAAAAATATTCTAAACAAAGTTTTATACACGCTTAGAAAATGGAGGAGAATTTAAAAAATGACTTGGAAACATTCAAGAAAATTGAAGATAATATAAGAAAGAAAATTTTGTAATTAATATAATATGCAAAACTCATGATAAGAATGAATAAAAATTTAGAAATTACACCCCAGGCCTATATATAATGATAGGCCTTGGTTAAATTATAAACGAATTATATGCAATCTATTATAATTTTCTATACTTAAAATAGTCTGGAAAGTAGACGAATTAAAATTTAATCTGTGATTTAAATATTTTGACAGTTATTTTAAATCCATATCTAAATTTATGTCATTGAAAATATCGTAAAAGTTTATATCTAAACTAACAAATTTATAATTATATCAGCATCTAAATATCTCACATCTTGTAATCTCTAGTTATGATCTATTGCAAAAATGCTTAAGTAAAATGAATATAATTTTCAACGCAAATGAAATTATAAGAATATATTTTAATATAAACATTATAAATTACTATAATTATCTCAAAGTATTTAAATTTAATTATAAACTTTCTAGCTCCAAATCGATAACGAAAACAAAGGATCGGATCAGAATGGGAGTTGTAAGAGTTACTAAGGGAATACAAGTGACTCCAAACTGTCACTAAGTTGTCCAAAACAGATCTAGGCAATTCTTTGACCAAAAAGAGAGAAAGACAGTGCGACCCAATTACCTAGAGACCAAGTCATTAGCCGTGGTAATTTCCAGCAACCACTAATTCCTTTCTCATCAACTTCTCAGCATCCATTGCGGTCGTGAAGATCTAGCCTGATGTGTCCTCCGATATCATCCGACTTTACACCTGAGCTGTTTATCCCGAGAGTCTTGCAAGAGGCCTTTCCAAGTAAGTAGAGAAGAGAAGAAAAGCCTACATCCCTATATATTTTCCAATGAAAGAGACACAACTATAAATCTTTCTGTGTCTAAACAAAGCGCATGTTTACGCAACGAAATTTTACCATTCTTTAGGACTACTGAGAATCTTTAAAATTATTTTTAATTAATTGTGTGTTATAGGCCTATACGTAATACAGTTTAAAACGAGTTCTGTACGACGTAAAATTAATCGAGCATTATGCAAATTTCTCTAATTTGTTGCAAATTTTTGTGTTTCTTTTCCCGATTTTTCAACAGTTTAGAAAGGAAAGTAAGCATTAAAATTCGATATTTAGTAATGAATAAAGGAAAATATTAAGAATTAACTTTTCTAAATTCAAAATTTACAGTCCTGTTGATGAAGATAAATCTCAAAAATCCAAACTAATAAATGAAGGCCTAAGCGAGGCATTTAAAAATCTTCGCTTAGGCCTTCATCTATTGGATAAATCGAAGCATAAATCTAACCATTAAATCGGCTATAAAATTATAATTATATAAAGATTTTAACAGTCGCATTATACAATTTTCTATTGTCTACGATTAAAATATATGTTATGGATCTAGTTTCTACATCAAAATTAAATTATCTTTATTTTTCATTACCTTAATAACATTTACAATCGTTATAATTGTAATTAAAGATTTCTTCACTTTCATTAATTCAAACCAAGGTAAATCAGTTGTAAAAACTCATTAATTATGAAGCGTGATTAGATATTCCAAGGATATCAAATGAAAAGTCATATAAAGATAAGTTTCTCTTGTATTATAAACATAAGAAATAACACTTAAATTATATTTACTAACTAAAAAATTATTGAAGAAGAAACTACATTTAATATTCTAAAATATTCTTTAAATAAATAAACAATTTCAGGCCTACTTATCTACGTATCAAAGTAAGATTAAATACTCAAAATATAATGCTCAGAATACGTCCTGTATGTCTACCAATAGATAGCAAAGTTCGTATTCTAAAAGTAACTTAAAGCAGATAGTAACAGAAGTGAAGATAAGATTACAATGAATATAATTGTTCATTCAAGCTTGACTTGTGAGCAATAACACACTAACCAAAGAAGAACTTAATAATATTTCCAACCCTATTCTACTGTATAAAATATATATAATTCTCTTATAATTATACGTTTCTTCATGCGTTAATTGAGTTTAATAAACTGTTATTCAATAAAATATTATTAATCCTTACACACAATAGTAAAATCATGTGGAATGAATGTTCACCTATCTTCCAATGAAAGAAAAATGCATTATAATAAGCACTTTTAATTTAAAAAAAGAGGGGTTTGGTATAGAAAGGGTTAAATATTTCAAAGGAAAATTAATTTCCGCATTTAAAATTAAATTAAATTTAAAAAAAAAAGAAAAAAATCCCGTGTTTTCTTTTTCGAAATAACACCTCGCTACTTATAATTCTATATAAATAACCACTTATACGCTTAAATATTTGATTATATTTTGTATACCACACAAGTCTTAAACAATTTATTAATATTTTTTTTTCTTTTCTTTTCTTGAAAAATCAACTTTTCTATATATTTAATATGAGGTAATGGTTGGAAAATACGCATTTTCTTTCGCCAGTTCCGGCTTTCTATTGGCCCATTGCGTGACCCGAGTGCCATCCGTCATTCATGGAGGAAAGGGGGAAGGGGGTGGTCGGCTCACCTCCGAGTCCCCATCCACATGAAATTTATAACATCTGCTAGAATCCGGTTCTGTGCAATATTGTATAAGCCTAATGCGTACTTAAGTGTCGCATCTAAACGTTTTACAATCGATACACATTTTATAAATGCGTTTTAGAATATTATTTTCTAACATAACATCGTATTAAATCATAAGATATGGTTATTAAAGTTTCCACATCACTATTAATTATAACTTTTTCTCATGAAGGTTATAAAATAAGAAAGAAGTAACCTTTAAATGTATATAATATGTATATTTATTAGATGAATATTATAGGCCTACCATGCATAAATCATTTAACATTTTTTTTTCTTTTTTTTTTAAGAATTTCAAACAAATGCCTTCATATTTATTAATGAATTAATAATTATTAGGTAAATTAACGTGTTACCGAGCCTATTTTATGTCCGTAAAGCCTAATTTTTACGAGGTTTTAAAGGTAATTAAAATGTGTTGTTTATTAAAAACAATGGATATAAATATACATTTTTTTTTTCCTCTAAAAAATCAAATAGGCCTAAAATTTATTTTATTAATTAATTAAACATTTTTAAATTTTAATTATTTATAATTCTATATTTTAATAGATTTTTTTTCGCTACTACTATCTAACAAATGCATGGTTATAATGACAAGAATGTAAACATCAATGACTGTCATGCTGTAAACAGTAGACCTCCCAGTTAGCTAAAATGAAATTTCGCCCATAGTTTAGTTTATTTGTATGTGTTTTAATTCTAAAAATAGCTTTGATGTAAATAAACTTAGTATTTTATAATTTTTAAGAGATATTTTTCGGAGGCGTTGATGCATTTAATTAAAAGAACAAGAAGCAGAAAATTCCTGTAATTACAAGAAGACATAATTTAACGGTAGAAGGCGATTATGTTGTTATCTTTTAGCTTAAGTTCATGAAAATATTCATTATTTACACCCATAGAAAGGGCATAAAACAAATAAATTTATCGTAAAATGTATTGGTTTGCACCCATTTTTAACAATAAAACATATAAAATTTAATAAATTAACTCTTAGTTTTTAGAGAATGTAAAGTCTTGTATAGAGTTTGTTAAGCATAGATTTACTAAATTATTTATGATTTTTTTAAATAATTTAAACAAATAATAATAAGTTTATTTAGATACAAATTAATTTAAGAGTTATATTAAAGAAGGTTTTTGTTTACTAACTTTTAAGCTTCGCTAGCGCTGAAAGTATATAAACCATTGCGGGTTATGTAAGAAAATGGCTTAAAATATCTTTAGGCCATCTTTTGTTTAATCCAAAAAATTTTCCAAAAAATTTCTCAAGTATTTATACGTAAAAAACTTATTTAAACTGTTGTATGTAAACGCCCGCTTAATCACAAACCGATTGGATTCATAATAGGCTTGCTCTGTAAACCCATTATTGTACACCCTCCTGCCCTTGCACAATATTTGTCCCAAGAGATTATTTGAAAGTAGCGATCTTAAACATTAGCAATGTTTAAGATGAATATTTTTTGAAAAAATATATATATATATATATATATATTAACTTATCTCTATATACCCCGAGGTTTAAAGGTTTTCATATCTGTTAATTACTCCAGTTACATCTAAAATTACTTAACTATAAAAAGAAAATGTTTAATTTTGAATTGTATAACTGTTTATTTAAATTATTTTTTTGTAAATTACCGTAAAAGAAGGATGTAATAAAGTGAAATTTGCAAACGGAATTCAACTTTAATTAAAAATATCCGAAAAATTCCGATGTAAACAATGAAGAAATTCCTCGAATAAAACCCTAGTTTAATTATAGAAAAAAAGAAAGAAAGAGGAAAAAGTTGTTGATTTTGAATAGAGGATCAGTTATTTAGGTTATGCAAATCTTATGTTGGAACCACACCTAGAATCAACGATTAGTATTTTATCGATTAGTAGGATTTTTCTCTCCTGTTTCACTATGCAGTGATTCTATTGGGGGTTGGAAGCTTAAGTGATAAAGCATTGACGATGATGACAATCTATATAATCGAATTTTTCTTTCATAATTTCTTCCCTAATCAATTTTTCACAAATTTTACTTTTCACGGTTTAAGTTTTCATACAAACGATAGTAACAATTCTACAGTAAGTAGACTATCAGCGCAGCGATAAGATCATCTTCGAGTATATCCCCCCGTTTAAAATGCACGCTTCATTTAATTATCACAATGGGCACTAATCAGTTAAAATAACCGAAAATGGTGGATAAATATAACGTATGGGGTCTTTTCTTTTGTAAGAAACAAAGAAGAAACCCCTTTCTGAACTTTATTTTTAGATTCTTTACGTGTAAATGAATCTTATTGTTAACTGTGTAGGCGTAACAAATGTAATTATTCAAGTGTAATTAACAAGAAAAACGTAAAATATCTATACTTTAGTAGTTTTTTTTTCTTTTTTGCTTGGATAATCCACCATATGTTTCTTTATCTGTGTGTTTAACGATGGAAACAATCCCTAATCGGTTGTAGAATAGGCAATCGAAGGAATAGGATTGAAATCTTCTTTGAATTTTCTAAACGTTTAGAAGTGAACTGAATATGGCCTAGTTAATTTACATATAGGCCTACAGCTGTCGCATGAAAAGGTGAGTTGAGCAAGAGATCATTAACAACATAATTATTTATCACTTTCATCTCATCAAAATGTCACAAACGTCAAATTTTATGTATGTTAAGTTATATTGATATTCACCTATGAAATTTGAATAATTAGAAAACGACGTGTGGATTATTTACAATGAAATTGTTGGAGGAATAATAAAGATTTTAGCATTTTTTCGTCGAAGGAGATTGAAATTAAATCAAGGGTGGAGGGAGGATACTTAATTGTGCGTTTTTAAAAATATTCTTGGCTGTTGTGGGTAGGTAAAGTTAAGAGGTGATGCGTTGATACGTGGTGGGTAGTAGTGTCGTTAGGCACGTAATAATATAGTAAAATGTAAAAATATATATAAATGCCGAGCCTGATAGAGAAGAAAAGGAAAGAACTCACCACATCCATGAGAAACGTCGTGGTCTGGGTTCCACGCTGTCCCAACCTGATGTCTGATTGGTCTCCCGAGTTCATGAGGCGGCCGTCAGCTGAGACGCTGGTGACCGCACGTGCACATACCCCACACCCTGGTCCTGGGTCCGTGCTGGTCGCTGGCGGTGCACTGGTGCTGGTGGTTGCGTCGCCTCCATCTCCTAGCAAGGTACACAGAATGGGACGTGAGACACTAGTGGCGTTTGTCACCCCCCGGGCTAAACCGGGAGGAGGTGGGGGATAGGGAAGGGGCACGACGCCACGCATGCTGGCTCGGGACATGGAAGGCTACACCTGTCTATCACAGTGGCCCCTCCCACCTGGACACCTCGCGACACGTTCGACCAACACGAGGCTGGTTCCTTTATGTTACCGGGGTGGGTCCATCGACTACACTCGGTGAGGTCAGAGTTCAAACGAGAAGACCTCGTGCAAGAACACGTGGCCGAAAGGACGGAGGCCAAACACTGTGCGTCTACATGGTTTGGCGTCGATAACGTAGCTGCCCACTTCCTCTCGACGGAGGGTCGATTAAACGTATGCTACACTACCGCCCTCGGTCGGCAGATATCGGGACTTCTTTACGAAAAATCATATCGACTCATCTACGATATTTCTTTGACGAAACGCATTTCGAAAAGTCATATCGACGCGAAAGTAATCCATATCCGAAGCCCAGAGGGTGCAAATCTCTGCAACTTTGCCACGATTTCACCCAACTGTCGTTTCGTATGCCGAGCGGAGGCGGAGCGACACCTGCACCACCTGTGTGCAGGTAACCAGTCGCAGTCCAACGGGGTAGTTACATCCCCGCCTTTCCAACCTCTCGCTAGTTGGCGCTCGTGGCCGTGTGACGTCACCACGCTCCACCTGAGGTTGACAAGTTTAAGGAGGGAGAGTCAAGTGGCCGGTGCACTCAGCTCGGCTTTTCAGATGTCATTCCTGAGGTAGACAAGAGTCAATAAGGAGACACCACGATCTAACTAGACCCTTGTACTGACTTTTTGTACAGGGACAATGCTAGCATTTTGTCGCACTGAAAATAAGTCCATTAGTAGGGGGGAGATGATGTGTTTACCTATGCTGTCGGGGAATGTCTGGCCTCTCAAATCACTCACAGTAGGTCATTTCTTAAACAGCATTATTCGCACGAAAAATAAATGACAAAATTCATAGCAATAAATGTCAAAATATAAGAAAAGTTGACTTTTAAAGTCAATTTAAAACTTTCCTTTCAAATTTAAAATGCAAATGACGTTAAGTAAAATAGGTTAATGATATAAAAATATAATTTATATAAATTCTCTTCATTCACGATTATTTTAATGACAAAAATTAATTATTAAGATAATCTATAACATAATTCATTTTTAAATTCTCCAGTCTGTAATATTTTACATTTTTCTAAATTAATTTCATTTCTTTACACATTTAATATATTGTTAACATGGATAAGTGTATATTCAACTGATTTTATTATAAATTACATCTTGTAATTGAAGCACTTAGGAAGATCTTATGAATAAAAGGATCCCATTTAGGAAACAAAAGACTTCCCCAAATATAAGCCTGTAAGTCTATAGTCCATATCTACAAGACAAATGTTTTAAATGCGGGTTCGGTCCCCATCTGGATTAAACACATCTTTCATTTCAGATTTTCTTAGCTTTTTCCTTTGAGCCAATGTGATTTGTAGACTTAAACTAAGACAGACTTCTCGAATCAATTAATATTAGAAAAGAAACTAATAGACACCTTTAAAAGATCTCGTTAAGATAGTAAAAATAGCTTACCCTTATCCCCACTTCTCTATGGGATTCGGTTTATTGTTTAGATCGTTGTTCTCATCTATTGCTTCCATAGAAAAAAAAAAAAAAAAAACTAACGACGGAACTAAGGCTGACAAACCCCGAGGCAAAAAAGTGGACTGCCTCTTAGAAAAATTATATTTTCGAGAGTCCCCTAACTTCAGGTGGTTAGTGAGCTCGGATGCAGCTGTCTAGTCTGGTTGTGTGATGGTTATTTCACCAACAAAATGCTCAAATCTGATAATCATTTTTGTCTTTCTTCTATTATTCACCTTATTCCAAGTTGAAAACTCGAAAATTTTACAAATTTCTGTTACTTCTTTTATGTTGAGACACAGAATTTTTTCTGTTTGTCCTCCAACAGAAACAATGGTCTACTGATTAGAAAAATAACAGCTATGTTGGTCCCAAGTAATAACAGTGTAAGACACGAGACAATTAATAAGATTTTTTTTAAGTTATAAGAAGAAAAAATAGGCCATAAAAAGTTTAGTGAAACTAATATCAGAGGAATAAATATATATATATATATATGAAAGTTAATGGTAAAAAATGACTTTTAATACCCTAGCTGATGAGTAATTTTAACCATTTATATTGTAAGTGATCCACGTATTTATTATGTAATATCTTTTGTTTATGTATTCGATATATAATTAACGGATTAATTTTAAAATAGAAACAAAAATTAAGACTTCTAATCGCATTAAGTTCAATATAAAGAGTCACAACTATATTGTGATTTTATATATTAAAAAAAAATGCCACTAAATCAATAAAGTATTTTAAAACATAAACAAGTTGCTGCTAAAATTTGTCATGTTTTCACGCTTGATGAGCAAAAATTTTTCAATTGCTTGTGATTTTAACCGTGCAGAGTAGGCCAAACGGAGAGAAGGTCGAAAAACTCAAACCAAATTAATTGTATACTATTATAATTTTTACTCAATTAATACTTTAAAACGTTATTGAAAACAGTATTTAACAGTTTTATATGATCACAATTCATTAAAACTAATAGTAACTTTTAACTACTTGGCTACGATGAGCAACAGTAATAACGTTAGGCCAGTTTTTTTCTTAAATTTGTATGAAGTTTAAATGTTAATTAATAAAGTATTATATTCATTTTCTTCTCTACTTTCAAAAATTGAGTACGTACTGTACAGTACATTTTAATATTTCCGTTTATTAATAAAGCTTTCTCTGATTTCTATGAATTACAATTGTCTCTTCCCTCTACTTACGTTGCTGATATGGAAGCATTCAATAACCATATTTGAATGGATTTACAGCTCTTTCTGGGTTTGTACATCGCCCAGTATTAGTTTAAACGTCAGCAATAATCATTGAAATACGTAATCAGAGTTTGAACGAGTTTCATGGAGACGACTAATTTCCGACTAGAGCAGAATGTTATTAATGGACGATGATCCTGCACGAATTTCAGCAGTTGAAAGCTCCAATACTTCGTCGATCATTTTCGTTCGGTAGTGTGTGTGTTGTGTGTGTATGGGTGACGTGACTGCCTCTTCTCGCCCCCTGTCACCGAACTACGATTAGAAGTGATAAACGAACACCTCCCTACCTAAATGGAGTAGTCTTTTAAATCCCTAGTTTTTAATGCAATGTCATATCGTATTAGAGAAGAGGATCCTGACCACTCTAGACGATATGTCTTTCCTTCTTGTTTCTACACTGTGACAGAAATGACACTTCTGTCATTGTTTCGCTGCGATCGTAACATCGTCATTCGTCAACCAGATCAAGAGGAATCCCCCTATCACCTGTCGATGGACACAGGTGCAATATTGCTAGTAACGATCAAAACGAATGGATAGACGACAGATATTACAGATAGCTTTATATATATAATAAATTGATGTTTCTGGGTATATTTGGAGTCAGATAATAGCTGGACACATTACTATTATTCTATGTTTTATCTATTAAAGAACTCTTACGTAGGCCTAGCTATTTATAAACTCGGTGGTATTTCCATTTAGTTATAAGCATATTTTTTATCACATGTTAAGTTAAAGGATTCTCTCGTAGCCTATTAAGTCTTTATTAAAATAAATTTTGGAAATATTTTAAAAATTATTCAAATGTTACTTATAAAATCTTTATTGTGTATACATGGAAAAATAGAGAATTGCTGATTAGTTAGTTGCTCTATTCCATAATTAATAACAAAATTAAACAAACGAAGTGATCAATTCAATAAAAACAATAAAATTTCTGGCTAAGTTAACATTTAAAATAAATTATTTAATAATAAAATAGGCTAGAAACATCAGAAATATTGTTATAAACATTGACTCCATTCGTTGGTTGAAAGTGACAGGGAGTTGGACAATAAATTTTCTTTCGTGTTTTTTCAACAAGGAAATTGTTGTAAATTGATATAACCAACTTTCGAACATTTGTTACAATTTAAAAAATCCCCAAATAGAAATCGAAGAAGAGCGATGTACAGTAGAAGAGGACTATAAGCAGGTAGCCCTCACAAATTGGCGACATATTTTTATATAAGAACAAGTAGCTCGCTTCCCTTATAGTCTCGTAGGGGGAGGAGGGTAAGAGTTGGGGATTTATGAATTACGGCTATAATTTCTCACCACTGTCCCATCGGGCATCTCCTCCCACTGCCTGCCAATGGATTCATCCCATGGGTGCAGTTTGAAGCTGGTATCGGAGTAGACACCAGTCAGCCGGACTCTTCGTTCCATCAGACTCCGCTATCGGTACTCTGGTAGTTTTTCACGGTCGACGATCACGTGACAACGGTGCAGCTTACATCTATAAAATGTACGGTTAACAATTCATTTCAACAGAGAACGTGCGCCTTGATTAAACCGACTTCATCCCTATGGTATTAGAATTTACTCGGAAAAGGAATATCACATCGCTTACGTTTTCTCTTTGCTAATGGCATTAAAACGGTCGAATTGAACATGTTTTACACTAAGATCATCAAAAACAACTCTTTCTTGACAGGACTTCATAATTTAGAAAATGGAATAATTTCTTAAGATCTACGAGCTGTGTTATGAGTACAGCTTCCAGTATTTTTTCAAGAAAAACTACAGAAAAACCCCGTTATAACTTATCTTAAACAAACTATTAACCTTAATATAAAATATTATATACAAATTATAGGCTGTTAAAATTAAATTTATATGTAACTTATATATATAGTATATGCTTAAAACTCGTACTCACTCTTTGAATAGATCTCAATAGCTTCCACCCTATTTAATAATATAATTCGAAACGTCACGAAAAGAATCTTTAAAAAGAAAGATGATAACTTAAAAATGTGGTGTTAAATCTAGTGATAACTAAGTTAAGTGAATTTAAATAAGGTTGAGTTATGAAGAAACCGGATTAGATTATGAGAATAGCCTTCGGTCTTTACTTGATGATATTGATGGTCCTAAGGGTGATCTGTGTCTGCCCCTTCTCCCCTGCAACAACTTGACCCCACCCCCTCTCTGCTCAAAGAAGCGTGTTAATAACCGAGCTACAGTGATTGTCGTGCGCCATTACCCAATCCACCTTTCCCCACTTGGTCTTTAATTGAAACAGCAACTCTTCTAATCTTGGCTTCTTCATTCGTAGCATGTGACCGTTTAATGGAGCATGTAGACATCTTTATTGTCATCCTGCATTATAACCGACGAATAAAATCAAATTCTTCTATTATTCTTCGTTATTTCATTAAAATATCTTTAATTAATTCTTAATTTTGGATAAGTTAATATTCTTTTTTCTATAGCAGAACCTTTTCCCCCCCCTTCTTCTTCTAATCTAATTTAACTTCTCGAACAATCAGTGGCAGTCTTATAAATTCTTTAATGCTTTAAATTCAAAAGTTTAAGACGAAAGTTGACTTAAAGGAAGTAAAATTTATATTATTTTTCAGTATTTACACAAGAAATCATTGCAAATTACTGTAGTTTACTGCAGATAACACCATTACTTCGGTAACTATAATCATTTATAGCTTACAAAGGAATGTACAGTACTTAAATTTTCGTAATTTCTTTCATCAATTAAGAACATTAACTATTATCATAGTAAACACGGAATATTCTCGCATTTTATACATCTGTTTCTAGATGCGAATAGTTAATTTACATTCTTATCAGTACGAATGGTTTATATCAAATTCCTTCTTGTATCATTTCTCAATAATTTATTCATGTTTAAGATGAACGTGCATGTATAAAATCACCCCATTATACTTTAAAGAAATTCAAATATTGTTCACGGATGTAAGATGAGATAGAGAACTGTCAAGTACTCTTAACTTGGACAAGTTCTGTCAAACAGTTACAATCCATAAATGAGTATGTCATCTGCCACTTTGATGAGCGTCAGGGGTGGAGTTACAGGTGTGTCTTAAGTAAGTATTTTTCAATTTAATATTTTCTTTAATCTACTTTAAAAGTTCACCGTACCCAATTCTCTTACCCAAACTTTCTGGTATGACCGGCAAAGCCCACCGGCAAGTGTAAGATCTTCCTTATTTCTTTACACAGTTCCTACAGGGCATCAGACAATATGACATCTTTTAAGTGTTCTGTCGGATTATTTATCTCTAAATGAAGGTTTTCTTTTACTCTAAGAGGAAAGAATTACACTATGTATCTCTAATTAAAGAGTAGTTTGTGAATTGCAGAGAGGAGTGATCTTAGAGTCCTTTTTTTAAGGGGGAAAAATAACTTTCTACTGCCATCTTTCGACATGAAAAGGTACTAAATAGTAAAAGCAAGTTAGAAAAAGCATAACAAGATAAGAGAGTATTATAAGCCGTAACTAATTCGTCATCCCATAAACAAATTTAATAGCTTGTAGGAACTGAAAATTTTAAAATAAACCTGCCAAATTTAGCTCGGGAAAGATGTAAAAATCGAAAGTCCTTCACTAGAGAACAAGCGTCGATTGATAATTTACCGCTGTTTATATTCCTCACTGCATAAATCGAGTTTAGGAAGAACCGAGATGATTTGCAACGACACTTGACTAAGACCATCGATGCAAGCAGTGCATAGTCAAATGAATGACTATAGATATTCTTTGTGTCCAAATGACCTTCTTATAAGAGACAACTTTCTAGAAATGCTTGTCGCTTTCTGCTGTTGCGACATATTCTAAAGGGGGGGACGAAGGGGCACTCTAGGGTGAGGTATTGGCACCGTAATTAGCGCCCCCTATTTGTCCGTCTTGCAGCAGTTGTCGAAGGGACAACCCATTGACTGCCAGCAAGCTGTTGCCACACACACTACTACTAACGGCCTGTGAAGTCACAGCTGACTCTTACCTCTATATCAAACACTAGAGCCAGACATTTAAACTCGGAGAATATACAGATTTTACTTTCGAATTGACGAGTTTAAACATTGTATAAACTAAAAATCCAAGCTTAATTCCTCATCCCCGTATTCAATTCGTGCGTACGTAATTATAAAAATCCATAAATTTTATCAATCCAATGTATTCAATACGAATTTCTAAACATTTCTTAGCGTAATTTCTTCAAATGGGCGAGGGGTTTAATTACTTATACCTTGTAAACATTTGCAAAATAACAATACTTAAACGTATTTTATAAGTTAGAAAATAAACTAAATAAAATTAATTATGTTTTATACGTTAACACAATAACATTCTTAGGGGTGTTTATAGAAATTATTTATTTATTTATTTTTAAGTAAATAAAGTTTAAAGCTAGCAAAGGACCCTTTTTTTAAATTAAGCATAACTTGACATAATGCATATTCGTGTAAGTTAATGTAAACAGCGATGGTATCAGAAAGATTTGCCATGCAAAGAATCGAAGTGTACAAACTGTGACGGAGGGGTTGAGTGTTATCCCCTTCGCCAACTATTCTGGGGGGGAACTTCCGCTATGGCACGGGGGAAATGAGTCAAATGTCATTATTTCAGCTGCGACCAAAATAAATGTGTCCACTAATGACTCACGTAAGGCGGTAGCCCCCAATCGTCCGATAAATCAATACCGGACTTGCTTCTGTATAGTGCTTGGCATGATCTCGAGCACGTGACAATGACTGGAGAAGCACTTCATTGCCACGAAGGATCCGAGGGATAATTCTGATCATTGGGTATTGAAAGAGAGGGGGGGAGAGGTTGGAAAAAAATCTGTAAAACAACGATTCCTTCATTCACTATCCATTTTCGATACAGGCTATCTAAAATAAATGAATTTGATTTATTTGAATGTTTATGCCATCAAAAACACGTAAATACATTAAAATTTAATGGCATTTTGAGTATTAGATGACTTGATATATTTCTATATATTAAATAAATTAATTTTTATTAACATTTTAAACAAGAAAGTTAAAATTTTGGTAATATATAAGAGAAATTTTAAAAACTTCTCTTAAATCACTAAAAAAGCATCAATTATATCGTGTTTTCTGTTATAAAATTTCAGAAATAAACGCTTCTGTTTTAAAAACAATTTAAAAAATAAGCATAAACTACAGTTTTTTTTAAATAATAAATTATACTTTAAATTAAGGCATAACTTTATTAATTTCACGTTTGAAGATATAGAAATATCAATTTTTTAAAGCAGATTTTAATCAAATTATTTACAATTTCTCTATATTTAAGTAGAGAAAAACTGTTTAAAAAAGTTCACTATAACCCTCCTATAAATCAATAAAGAATAAAGTTCCTTGTAGTAACATACACGAGACTTTATAATTAATTTTTAATATATATATAATATATATATATATATATTTTAATGAAGTTACAGTAAGAAAACGAGTAAAAGAAAAGGCAAATCTGATCAACAAAATGGAAACTATTTGCAGTAAATGTAAAGCATAAACGTTGGGGCTATATTGTAAAATCAATGTTAAGAATTGGATTTTTACATATTCTAAAAAGAAAAATAAAAAAAAAGAAAAATATATTTCGTATGAGATGCAGCACATAGAATTACAATTGCACATCTGTTACACGACTGCAACTCTTAACAGCAAATGTTTATCCGAAACCTTACTTTTTGAATTGCCATGGTAATGCTCAATATTAGATTCTTAAGCCAATATTAAAAACAGATGGGTCCACTTGGCGATTTTCCATTAGAAAATTTTTTTTTTTGTTTTTGTTGTTTTTGCTTCCATATAGAAAAGACACGTCAGTTCTTATGGATGTCGCAACGACTTTGACTTATTTCGAGAAAATTTCGTTGGTTGCCTGTTAAATGGGCTAGAATATTTGACAAATGGGCTTTAAGGTACTGAATATGAAACAATTTAAGCTATAAAGTGGAAAGTGAATACATTAACCGAGAATGTTATGCATGTTTATAGAAGAATGTTCAGTTTATATACAGAAAGTATATCCTGTTTTATGTACAGAAATAAGCTTAAGTATACAAAAAGAAAAAGAAAGAAAGACATCATAGATTTAAAATATAGGAACTTATAGAAAATATATGCTTATGTTTAAAATAAATAATAATAAAAGCAAAAATGATATTTATTAAAGGCCTAAGAATTTGTTTACTAATAAATAGGCCTAAATAATTTCATTTATTAACTTAATAAATAAACAGGCATATTTACTCGAAGATAAACAAACTACTCCCCTACCAACTATTTGATCTTTATATCTTTTTAAGTGTTCTTTTATATAGATGTAAAGCATATCGACTAATACAATTTTTATGAATTACTGCGTATAATGCGCACCTTTTTTATATGTCGTAAAGAGTGTATAATGAAATAAATAACGAGATAATGTACTACAAAATATTCATCGTTTCGTAAAGTCGTTTTTATTTTCACATTACTTTAATACGAAATTATAAATTTATTGATTAGAAATTTCTTAAATATTTCAAATACCCTCTTGGGAAAATCGAAAATATCATTTTATTAAATATTAATATTATCAAATATTATGTAAAAATAAATATATATATATATATATTAATTCGATATAATTAACAAATCAATGCAGTTTAAGTAGACTTGTATACAATTTTTAAGCGATTTTTATTACAAGGAATTACGATTGATAATTTAAAAATAAAATATTTGATCATTTTCTCTCTCTCTGTGTGTGTGTGTGTGTGTGTGTGACCAATCCATTTTGTCATCAGTCAATTCGTCTGTAAGGTCGATTACGTGACAACTCAATTTGCATAGTGAAAGGGTTATTAAACTGATAGGTATGACAAGATTACAACGTGTTAGGGGGAATCGTATGATCTAGAAAGTCGAAAGTGTAGAAATCCTTTTAAGAAATCTTTGTTTCCGTATAATCCCTAAAAAGTAGTGAACTATTCACCTCCGCGTGTCATTTTTTAAACTTCCATTTGTCACTGTTCCTTCCTTATATGCAAATGAAGTGTCGGACAACTGATTACTTTCTTGTACAAAAGGGTGAAGCTGTAATCTTGTTTTAATGGCAAGAGTAATCTTACTAATCCTGTGTTTATATACGGTGCATGTTAAATTCGCCAAGGAAGAAAGAAAGAAAAATAAAAAAAAAGGAAAAGGTATCTCTCCTATAGGAGTAAATATCTGGGACTCTGTAATCCTGTATTTGTCTCGACGAATTATTTTCCACTTAGTTCAATTCTCATTGATATAAACATGTGACTAGACTTTTTGTCGGACCAGATAGGAAATTATAATGAACAGCAACAAATGCGACAGATCGTAGACGAGATGTTCTTTGATAAAAATCTGTTCTGACAAAAAAAATTTGCATTAATTTTAATCAAATTAATTACTAAATATCAAAGTTAAAATATGGATAAATGTATTTAAAATATGATAGAAGTAATTATATGTAGGATAAACTAAGGAGAATAAGATGAATTATGAAGAATTACTTTGTTTAGGATAAAGAAGAAATGAATAAAATGAATGTATAATATTAAGTATGAGTAGAAATGTAAAAGAAATTTATTCGAAACGATTAAATTAGTGTCTAAATAAGGATCATTAGCAAATTTAATTAAATTTAAACATTAATATATTCATTTAGAGCATGTAAAAAAAAATGATTTACGTAAATTCAAAAAATTTTAAATTTAAAATAATATAAAATTTGTATTTACTGTTTATTGCATCTAAATAAATGTATTTAACATTAAACAAATTGGTCAACATTAATTTAAATTAATACAAGACGGTATTATGGGATTTAGTCTATAAAATTTTAATAGAATTTAGAATTTTCTGATAAAATAAAGTTTTATTTTACATAAATGAATATAATTTAAAAGATAAGAACTCGTGTTGTGACTTAACAGTATTTTACTAATATTAAAGGAATAATATTTTAAAAAAATTGGAAATATTTACTTAAATTTTCCATTTTAAATTGAAGAAATATCTTTAACAGTGTTATTAATAATAAACTTAATAAGAATTACTTCATTTTAATTAATTTCCATCAATTTTTTTTTTTAAATGAAAGAAACAATAATTCATTTCGAGCTGTGAAAAATATCTCCTTTATCTTTCACAATGGCTTATATAGCCTATACGTGTGTGTGTGTGTCTGTGTGTGTGTTTGAGAGTGTTTGTGTGTGTGAAGTTATTATTTATATACGAATACAAAATGTAATTATGTAATTTAAATACGAATGCCATCTCTGAAATATTATCTTAATAAATCTCGAAAGATTTGAAATTCGTGAGAAAAAAAGACTGTACTGAGTTATTGGCAATCACACAGTCACGAAAATACATTGGGGGAGAGGAATAGCAAGCTTGTTAGTTAATTGTGTACAACGTAGGCAGCAGTCCTATGTTCCAGATGTACAAGGAGTTCCCAGACCAGGTGGGAAGCGACAGGGTCACACCAACCACCACTCGTGTCACACCGGAAATATTCCATAGTTGCCAAGATAATGAATTGTCTCTCGAATATCCGGTGCTTTTGGCAGTGTCATCACTGCAACCATGCGTAATTGACTAGAGTTGAAAGCTGTAGTTAAAACTGTACAACATCCCTCCCGACTACCGATAATCTACGAGAATTTGCATTCAACATCTTCACAATTTGATCGTATTCTGTAAATTCTCTTCTCGATAATTTGAGTCCACGAAATAGAAAAAAAATAAGGGGAAAATTGTATCATCAAAACATGTGATTAGTTGGAGTAGGTGTATACAGTTGGGTGACAGACCGGATCTAGAAACGAGGAACGACGCGTCAAATAAATCAGAACTATGGTCTGTCAACGAAATATCCTGACAAGTCGGAAGTTAAGAGGTTGACTATGTCGAAAGGAACGATTAATGATAAAATCCGCATACTGAGCTTATTCGTCTGTAACGATAATTATAGTTAATAACCCGAAATTTCTATCAAAGAAATTTGGTTTATTATAAATCTATAGCACTATTCTAACCTACACAATAAGGATGTGTTACGCTACTTCTTTATAAATCTATTGATTTTTGTATATATAAGTTACTTAATGAATGAAAAGATGTTCGATAAGATATAATTCAGAAACAAAGAAGAGAAATCGTTGAAAGAACTAGTTGAATTTCTATATTTTTTAGGTAATTAATCGCATAAAAAGTCATTGTAGGAGTGTTGTTTTAATATAGAAAGTATTGTAAATACGCTGTCATCACTGGAAGCTCTTGAATTCCTTTTTTTATATATAATTTCATACAGAAATTCTTTTCTAAATAGCATTATAATAAACGCTCCAATAAAAATTTACATGGGAATTTCTTAGTGTTTGCAAGTTTAACCAATTATACAGTAATAATTTTACATTTTATAAAAAGAATCTTTCCATAGTTTTACATAGTAATAACTACGTCAGAATATTAGCTCTTCGTATAATTAGACAGTAATAACTATGTCAAAAGTATAGTTTTACTTCGCTTCACATAAAAATAGCTTCACACTCCTCTCCGGGAATACTTTTGTACAAGCTTAGACAAAACTATTGATACATAATTTTGATAAACACATGAATAATTTTGTAGGATACATCCTTCTATTCGAAAAGTTAAAAGAAAACGAACGAAATCTTGATTTACTTCCTTAACAAATCTACAAATCTGTACATTTTGATCCAATTTTTTACAAACAATAGATTCGATAGGACACGTTCAAATAATTTAGGTTCAAAAATTCCACGTAAACTTTAAGAATCTAAGCATAATTCAGCGAATGAATGTCCCATTTTCTTTACAGAATCGTTTATTGTTTAAATTACTTTGATCTTATTATAATAATTAAAGATAATTTAAAAGCACGAATTATTATTATTATTATTATTATTATTATTTAACTAATTAACTATATTTTTTACAAAGTTAATTGATAATAAAATTCCAACAAGAGCGTGTTAACTAAGCTTACTACAATATAATAGTAATTAGGTTAAGGACATAGTTCACTGGAGAATTTTTAGAAATAATTTTTTAAAACTTGATTTCCTCGTATAAGACGTGATAATTATAAGCATATTTCTTCTTTTTTTTTAAGGTTTAACGTTTAAACGAAATGTCAATCAAAATTAATTTAAATTGCATAGAATTAATGCAAAAAATATGAACGGTATAATGAGTAGTAAAGTGTTATGTGAACGAGTATTGTATATTTAATAGTGTAAAGCGGTACAAGTATTTTTATTGATTACATAGTGTAGTCTACTATGTACACATAGGCCTATTAAGTTAACCTACACTATATTCTTTATATAACATATATACCAACAAACCCAGTGCATATTTCTAGTATTATTCAATAAAACACATAATATTATGTGATATATAGGCTATTACAAGTTAATTTAAGTTGCATTTTATAATATAAAATTCTAAATAAATAATCTTACCATTGTTTAAGATATTCTAAAATGTTTTAAACGTCAGAAAAATTTTAAAAAACTGTGGATAATTCGAGTAATGGGATTAAGGAAATGTTCTATAACTCATACTGATCCAGAATAAAATACATAGTGTACAGTACATTACAACCAACAGACACCTTTTCTCTCAGTAAGGGGTCTTTTCTAAACAGATAACATTATGCTGGTCTGTTAACATAAATAATACTATTAAAAAACAGATGCATAAGTGCATCATTTTATAAAAACTATGTTTTTTTTTCAACGCTTCTGCGCCTAAATTTGCCCCATATTTAGTGTAGAAATCGAATAATCTTCAGGATATAATTATTAATATAGGAATAGTTTCGTTATAATTCATAAGCTGGTAAAATAAGCATTATGTAAATATAGATTTTCAGATTTTACGCTGTAAAATACAATTTAAAATTTGGAATTGTTTAGAAAACACTGGCAACAAATCGTTAAATTTAAAGCAAAATACAGCCAATGTATCTTAGGTATAATATTATGTATTATACAACGTAAAAGAATAAAAAGTTAATTTTTCGAATATATTTTTAAATGCTTTTTAAAGGTAAAATAAATGCAAATTAATCGAAATTTATAACAAAAAGTTACATATTAATGTCTTCGAATGTAGTAGTATTTAATATTATTCTAAGTTAAGGAATTTTAAGGGATGGAAATTTGTCGATTTATATGCATATAAGCTTGTATTTAAAACGAATATAAATTATTTATACGTCTATTTAGTTATTTTTTATGTTAAAAAAATAATAAAATGATAAATATTTTCTGAACATTTATAATATAATTGAGTGCGATATATCAGTTAGATTGGGAGTAGTGAACATCAAAATTTTATATAGAGATAACGAGATTCGGTCAGTGAACAACTGCAATCAGATCGAGATGAGTGTCACGAACATAGCATTTTGACCTTATACAAGGATAATCTTGAGTCAGAAAATTTCTTTATTAAATTTATTTTGACTTTTATTTGATATTTTTATGGATATTTTGCATTTATATAAGCTAAGATATCGCATCATTAACTAGAATTAATTTTATACAAAAGGGGTTAAAGGGGTGTAAATGATTTAATTAATATTATTTATTTATTTGATAAAAATATGGCTTCCTTCGACTTTAATTCAGAAACATTTTTAAAAAATTGTTCCTATGCAAAATAAGATATTTGTCAATGGTTCAATTCTATGGGGTCGATGTTAGAATTAGATGTCAGAATAGTGTATACTTTTACGTCAATTTGACGTCATTTCACACTTCCCGTTATAAAAAATTATATAGCAATGACGTAAAATTGACGTAACACTATGCACAATTTTTTTACAAAATTGCAAGAAATTTCACCGAATTTTTAAAAGTAGTTTAAAGTTTACTTAATAGATTCATAATTCTCAACCTTTTTTCAGTTAACGACTGTATTAGATCGTAACAATACCTAAATATGATCGCGTGCTACCGGTTGATGAACAATAAAAAATACTGTAATTATAACGGGGAGAGATTGTCAGTTATCTCTTCCCCCCTGTTAAATATAAATAGTATAACTATAAAAAAACAAATAAAATTTATAATATTTTTGATGATACACTTCGTTTTTCATATGTTATATTGTTTAAAATTTAAAAAATAAAATAGCAATAGCGCATTTTCCTCCTCTCGTCTTCGGTTAAAATATTGCATAAAATTATATATTTGCAAAATAATTTTAAGAAGAACTTAACTGAAATTTCTTACATTAATTTTTTCATTATTTCTTATTAAAATTGGCAAAATATATAATTACAATCTTTAAAAATTTCGCATGAAAATAACTTATCATTCGCACATAAACATCCTTTCCAAATGATTTAACTGGAATTAAATTGTTTTTATAACTAAAAGATAACTTTTTTTTTTTTGAATAAAGTTATGTAAAGGGTCACCTTCGCTTATCTAAAAACATTGTTTCGTTGTATAACCTTTGAACTCTTACTCAAAATCTTTATTGTTTTGTAGGACAAGGTTGTAGGGATAAACACGAGTTTAGATAGAAACAAAAGTTATACAGTAATTTAACAAGTTTATTTATTATTAAACTCACGAATTATTTCCTAAATTTTATTCTAAGATTTTAAGTATATTTTATGTATTATTAACTAGAATTTTATATTATATATTCATAAAAAAAATTAAAAATATAATATTTCTAACATGAATATTTAGAAGGAGTTGTAGTGGTAATTTTTTTCTTTTTTAATTCGAGAAATGACGCGTTATTCTGGTTTATTTTGGAATAACACACCATGAAGTTAATAGAGTTTTTCTTCTTTTGTATAATCCCTATTGAGCAAACGACACTGAGTGAATGGATGAAAAAAATGAATTTTCTCAGCCCCGAGGAGACGTACTCAAGATTTAGAACTAAACGAACAAGACAATGATAACCCATTGGGGGCGTCAGTCCTTTGAACTTGTCTGTGCTAAGATGACATGCAGGTGTTAAGTCTTCTTCTTTTTATAATATTCCTCTTTGAAACACGCATTCAAAACTCTATTATTGTTTAATAGAACTGTATTGCCCACTATCTGTATAAAAGACGAATTTATGATTCGTGATGTATGTACTGTAGGTTATGCTATATGGATATAATTAATAGGCTCCATACAAATCTATATATTGAAACAGTGTAGAAAAATTAAGAAAATTTGATAAAAACTTTGGTATTAAGTAATACAATGCATTAATTAGAAAATGTAGTGTAATGAAGAATTGTAATTTAACATTTGCAAATGATAAAATTTATATTAAAAATGTTGTCTGAAGTATTTTACATTTTGCATTCAATTTCTAAGCATATTTAAGCATAGAACCTATATAAATCCATAGTCCAATTCGTTAATCCATTAATTTTAAATTATATCATGCAAAAGAAAAAAAAAATGCAAACTTGCATTTAAGTGTATACTTAGAAATTCATTTGCATAGAAATTAAATTACCTCGGTAGGAGCAATTCATTTCGATAAAATTTACATTACAAAATGTTAAAAATCGTAAATTTCAGCTCACTAAAACAGGAAAAAAAGGGTAAAAATTTTAAAAAAACAAACTTTTTTATTATTATTTTATTCACTTGATAACATTTATATCAATTAGAAATTACGAATAATTAGAAGAAAATTGAGAATAATTCAAGTAAAAAGATCTAAATATAAGTTATACGAGTTAAATTTCACAATTTTAAATTATATCGAATGTATAATAATAATAATAATAATAATAATAAATTAATTAATTATACAGCATAGTTTATACTTCTGTTTATGCTTTAACAATACATCTTTCTTCTAATCTTCTATATTTTGATGAAATTTGGTCAAAGAATGACAAAATAAAATAATTTTTCATCCATATAAATTCATAATTGAATAACTTTTAATGATTTACAATCGTCATCTTACCCCACAACAACCCCCAGCATTCTTGATTTAAAAACTCGTCATATCAAAACTTATTGCCATATTTTCTATTCAAATTATAAATCTAATTCAAAAAACAATGAATATATTACATTAAACAGTGTAGGATTTGCACATAAGCTAAATAAACTGCAGCTTAGAGCCTCACATTTTTACATACATCGTTATAGCTTAGGACCACAACAAGTCTAAGTCCGGCATTGATATTAAGGAATAGTTATAATATATGTTTATTTCCTTCAGTGAAAAAGAATTATTTTCATATTTTTAATATGAATTTTCAAATTATGAGCCCTTTATTATTACGACGACGTTTCTACTTTGTGGACAAACAAATAAGTACTTTTCATCCCACTTAAATTATATCACCCTCTTCGCTTCTACAGAAATCTAATTAAGTGTTCTTTAACAAGCATTTAATAGACCTTAACAACTTAAATTTTTCATTTGAATACGATTATACATACATATATATATATTTTTTCCTTATAAAATAGTAATAAAATCACAATACAAAATAAGAACTAAAATTATATTAAATTTATAAATATTTATGCACTAAAATAAACTATAATTTTCTTTGTATAGGGCCATAAAGGCTTATAAAATTGTAAGCTTTATAGCAAATAATTTTATAATAAAAAAAAAATGATCAATTTTTATATAATTTATCTTACTCGAATGTACTTTAATTTATAAGCATAATTAGAAAATTTTGTAAATTTAATTCTTAATTAATTTATAGGAGTATATAAATTATTCTAAAATATTTCAAATTGTATTAATGCTATTGTTTAATATAAAATTAGAACCATATTTAACAATTTTAATGCATTTGAGACGATACTTATGAGAAAAAATCATCCTCAAATCCTTATAATAAACTATATTTAAGTTAATATATAAGTATATAAATCTGAATAAATATAGGGAACACAATAAAGCTTAATACAAGCTTATAATAAGTGTGTTAACTTAAACTTACAGGTACTGTACTGCACAATACTTACATTGCATAAGTTTACAAGAGATCTTACAAGAATTAGCAAAATATCATACAAGAATCTATATTAATCGTTAAAAAAGCTTTACAACATCTTATTTAAAAGATAAAATATTTAAATTAATAATTTATATTTACTCTTTTATAAATTCTATCTCCTCATAAGAACCATTCATTGTTAGGATGTGTTGTTTAATAATTGTATTGAATGGATATAAGTGTTATAAAATCTAGAATATTATAGGCCTAATTAAAATCTAAATAAGTTGTAAGAAGATTTTTGCATACATACATTATATCAATTTGTATATAAGTAATCCAATATATGTGACAATATTTGTTATAGTAAGTTGCACCTGACCTACGTGGCCACATCTAACTTTCCCTCCAATAGCTATAGCCATTTGACTGCGTGATCTTCTACCATGTAATTATCTTAGTCAGCTATTAGTCATTCAACTAAAGAAGATTCATGCAAATTATTTTCTCTTCAAGATAATTAATATACTGACGTCAACGCAACACAAATATCCTATCTTTCTTCAGTTATAAAAGCTTTACTGTTTGAAAGAATTATTTGTTAATGTCGTTTATCTCTATAAAAGAATATAATTTCATTTAAAATACTTTATCTGAAACGTCCTAAGACCTATTATAGATAATGTGGATGCGGATCATTAATAAAGTTCTCATATAAGAAGAGTATGTGTTGATAGAATCTATAAAATTCTACCAGTTTCTCTCGTCTTAGATAAGACATAGTATAGATCTATAATTATGTATGGTCTCTATATAGGTAAGAATTAATTCACTTTCGAGTAGGTCCTATTGTCATAATTACTTTTTTTTTTTGGCGTTATTTTGTAACCTAAAAATTTAAAAGGCTTGCAGCTTATAGTTTTATACAATGGTTAAATCTATAGACTATAAATTTAAGGTTATATCTTATATAAGTTAATGTTATACTACCTTTATCTTTATTTTTTTGTATGGTTTTTAGCCCATTATCTCGCCTAGCTTGTTTTCATTTTAGCATTTCACAATTTATCCCTCTAAATTACCTTTACTTTTCTTAAAATTATACTCTTTATCTTGATTTTTTATGATTTTCTTCGTCCATAGTTTAATTTTATTTTTACATAATACATAATATTCCTTTTATTTTTGAATTTTTTTTTATTATAGTTAGTTTATAACTATAACCGAGATTGAAATAGTCTTATTTTCGCAAAATTAAATTTATAACAACTATTCTATAGTTTATGGACTAAACGTAATATCTCAAACTAAGATAATAAAAGTAAAATTATCACATATAATCTAGTCTCCAACTAAATAACGTATATTACATTTGGTTTAGACTTCTACTTTCTCAAACGGATCAATAGACATATACCTTTGTTGTGTACGAGGAAAATTAAGAAAGTTCAGAAGGAAACTTTATCTAGATCAATATTTTCTCCTTCCACCTTTTTCGTCTCTCCACCTGATTTAGGGAATGTTCACACCTGCACAAAACTTGTGAAAAGAAAGCAATAATTCCTGACGACAAACAGGAGCAGAAGATTTTGTATAGAAATTTCGTTTGTTCCACATTTCACTGATTATTTTTATGATTTATAATTATTAAAAAAGCTTTTATTTTTATATATAAGATATATATTAATTTAAGTAGGAATAAACTAATAGTTTATTAGTCGAATTATTTAAGTGCTTTATATGTTTCGATAATGTAAAAAAGTGCCTTCTTCATATTCTATGTTGACCTCATCGTCCTCATTCAGTCCATAGAAGTACAGTACACAATTCTTCATTATATCCTCTCTATCTGTTGAAATTATTATTTATTTTTCTTCTTTTAACGAATAACATTATTTTCTTTTCTTTATTTATTCTTTAAAAAATTAAAGTTGTCCTCCTTTTTAAACAAATAAGAACTTACCTAATTTGGTCCAAAAGAAATTTATTATTACTCAAGAATAAACTCATATACTTTTATAAAATTAATCTTCTTTTATTTTAATTGTCTCCATTTTTCATAGATCATAAAACAATCATATTTAATTAACATAAATTGTTACGAAACAACTTTTAAAAGTTATCTCTTTATACGTTTGTCCCATTTGAAATTAAAGAAAAGGGGAGAATTTTAAAACAATAGCCGAATAAAATGACAATTTATTTTCTAAAACTCTTCTTACAAATCGACCCTCGTTTATATAATTAAGCATTGACTTAATATTAAGTTTTCTAGTAATTAATATAAACACTAAAACATTACATTTTACATATTATTATAATTAATAAGAACAGCAAATTCTATAGAAACTAAAATCAAATTTTGTTTGTAAAAACCTCTTCCCAAATGCATTTTAATCTATTAAACTTGTCCCATATATTTAACTTAAATAGGAACTTAATTAATATACAAAATCATGGGGTAATAACACTACATTCTATTTTATTCACGTGTTTAATTATCATAAATTAAGAAACCGTTTTAAATGATCTATTCTATATATTACCTCCAATTAAATTAGTAAGAAAGAATGGTTTCAACGCAACAGCTAACTAAAATTCGGTTTTAATTCCTAAAAAAAGAGACTTCCTTCAAATCACTTACGTCCATATAATTTGGCCTACCCATTTAGTTTAATAGAAACTAACATAAAACATACTAAAATATTACTTTTTGCTAAGTACTAAGGTATACAAAATCATAGTTTATGGTAGTAAAAATGAATTTTTGTTACAGTAGTCATTTGTAAAATGAATAGCGATCGAACTCGTGACTCTTGTAGTAGACACTCATAAGCAATTCTATAACAAATCATACACATCACGGTTTTAATACACTAAAAACTATCACGTTCTTTAATCGTCTAAAGTGCATATCTAGGTAATTGCTGAACTAATTATTCATGGCTTAACCTATTTCAAAAAGTAAGGTCTAACTATGAGAGTTGATTGGACGTTGGAACGTGACGTGAGGAGATGTCGCCAGAGATACGAGTAATCAATGGCTAGGTGTTCGAGTGTCTCCTGTCCTTATTGTCCGCACGATGTTGGTTGGTTGAACAAATCCCGCCTTCTGACATCCGTGACGTTTTCTATACCCCGTTACTCATTTCCATTAATTGTGTATATATATATATATATATATTTTAAAATTATTTATTTGTTTTATATATTTTGAATCGGTTTTAAAATACGTGATATTTATCTAAAAATAATAACAGAAGGGGCGCATTTAGAGGCTAATCATCGCCCCATTTTTTAAATTATTAATCAAAGCATTACTTATTAAAAACTGTTGACGGTAAATTGAGGAGATTCCTTCTTAATAAATTAATGTAAAAATATTTAAATAAACACCTCAAATATTTTAAAAAAATTATTAATCGTGGATCAAAAAATTCAATAAAATCTTATTAAATAATATATATATATATATATATGGTATATAATTAATATCTATGGAGTGTAAACTTTCATTCTCGAATAATTTTTTTAATTTATTGGACATAATCTTCATTGTATAACTATAAGAAAGTCAAAATAATGGTTAAACTTTTTATAGTATAAGTTATCCCTATATTGTATGTGATATCTGTCGATCTCCCACGAGGAAAGACCCCTTATCGATCCCCTCAACGAGAACTAAATTGCTCCTCTCTGCAAACATTTAAGCATATGTCATACATTCTTCAAGATTATCCGTTTATTTGCTAACATAACTATGCTTTCGTAATATAATAAAGGTAATTTTGCATTTATTTTTTTGTAAATTATTACATTTATGACTTAACTAACCTTTTCCATTAATTAGTTAAGTTATATATAAATGTATACACATAAATTTGCTTCCTTTTTTTTAACAGTTAAGGTGATATAGAACATATTTTTAATTAATTTCTTTTAATTACGTTCACATAATTATGTTTAATATTTAATTCAATACTTAATTAATTTTTATTCTTTGTTTTTTTTTTGTTTTTATTTTAGTCATAAGACTTAATGATGAATCCAACTTCGCTTGGTGTTAAGCGTTGAATGACTCGAAAATCCTTTAATATATATGTATATATATTATATTGTATAATATTGATTAATTTTTAATAAAATGTAAATAATGCGTTACTATATTTATATATCATTATTTACCTTCCCGTTTTTTTTTTAGCGTGAATTTTATATTATAAATCAAACAATAAATAAGATACAATAAGCTTAAGATTTAGCAATATCATAAACATTGATTTCTTGATTCTAATGATCATCAATACTTTGTTATACAGTGGATTTGATAGTGTCGACGAGCCATACAAACAATAAAATGCTCAATTTTCTTAAACTAAACCTACTAATTTTAATACTTTATAAAGAGTAATAAAGATACGTACAATTTTAATGAATTAATTTAAAAATTCTTCTGGATTATTACAGTATTTATTCCAATTCTATCAATTACAGGTGGGCCTAATCTTCAGCAACTGAAAACGTGCGAGGGATGAGAGAAAACTAAAGAATTTTGAATTTCATACGAATACAAAGAATTGAATCAGTTCCAGAATAGAGATTTTCATAGGAAAATGTCCTGTTAAAATTTATTAATGCATACATTTAATGTATGTTTATAACATATGCACGTTATACATTTTTATATCGAATTTTGATAGGATCTTTATCCAAAAAAACTGCAATTGAGATGACTTTTTACAAGATTGAAAGCCTAATGTTAAGGCTGTGAATCGACATTGGAAACAATTTGGGCAATTTTAATATATTTTTTAAATATAAAGTATTACTATAATTGAAAGATTTATTCACAAACATATTGATTACGCATAATAATTATGAATAAATTAGAAAAAAAAAAATGATAGAAATAGAAGAAGAGCGATGCGAAAAGTGAAAATGAAGCAGATGAATAAACTTCGTTTTAGCCAAAAAAATTAGCTAAGTTTTTAGCTAATTCTGATTTATAAAATAAATTTTACACAAATATAATTAAATGATTTTAAATTTTTAAATAAACACCGCATTTTTAACCTTATCTTATAACGTCTCATTATATAAAAATTAGCGCTTTAATTTCATCGACTTATTGATGTTTTTTTAAAAATTTAATTAGCAGGAAAATTATTTTTTTAAAGAAACTTTAAAAAAAATACAAATTATTTTTTTATTTTACAAATAAATTTTTAAAGTTTGACCATTTTTAAAAACGGAAACAATTAAAATTTTAATGACACAGAATGGAAGATTTTTGTTAACAGGAAAACTATTTATAATTTATTATTTTCTTTAAAAAAACTTATAAATTTTTTAGAAAAAAAAAGGAAATTTCTTTTACAATTGTAAAAAATAGACAAGGATTTAAAAATAGACAAGGATTTTAAAAAAATAGACAAGGATTTAAAAACCAATAGACACATGTTTGCATTAAAGTTTCTTAGATACGTGCCATAGAGTATTAATAGGGCCTATATTGGAATATTAATGCTTATATTTTTTAAAATTCTATTTAAAAAATACAATTAGGCCTAATTATTTAAAAAAAACCTAAAAATAAAAATAATAATTTACTAATTTCAAAATTGTTAACTCTTGTTAACATTAATTTATAAAACAAGATATTCTTCATATATATTTATTTAAAATTAATTTATAAAATATATATTTAGTTTCAATTCTTAAATATTTTAAAAATAAATATTAAAAAATTAAAATTTCTAATGAAATAATACTGAAAAAAAAAACTCGATAAAACTCTAAAAATTTTGGTACATGCTTCTATAAATTCTATAATTTT
The DNA here is from genome assembly GCF_030686945.1 of Centruroides vittatus. Classification (NCBI taxonomy): domain Eukaryota; kingdom Metazoa; phylum Arthropoda; class Arachnida; order Scorpiones; family Buthidae; genus Centruroides; species Centruroides vittatus. The sequence continues at coordinate 9,378,075 of NW_027122718.1, forward strand.
TTTATTGGTAAAGATTGTGACTTAAATATTTGAATTTCGAATGTTTTATTTACGAATATGTAATTAATTTTTTTAAGTTAATAAATAGGAAATAAAAAAAATTATAAGATTTATTTTAATAAAGTTTTAGGGTCGAAGGTTAGGAAAAGTTTATCGCTATTTCCTTTTTTTTTTTACGTCTTAGTTTCCTGATGAATAGATTTCAAGGGAAGTTAGCAGGAAATTGGTGACATTTTGTAGTCAAGTGACACATATTTAAGAAAACAATTCAAAGATTTATAAAAGAAATTATATATATATATTTTTTCATTTCTATCAAAATTAAACAGTTATAAAGAAATAAAGGATATCGACTGATTTAAAATTTCTTAAATTTTATTATGTAGAAAATCATCTATTTTCTTTCTAAGAAATATTCAGACATTCCCCTAAAACTATACACACAACTATCTATATTTAGTATTTGTTAAAATTCTTATATGTTGTTATTTCTGGAAATGTTTTAGATACAATTACAACTACTTACGGAATTTATATCCGTAGATAAATTATTCATATATTGTAATTAAAGGGAAAAGTTAAAGTGACAGATTGTAACTTACCATTCAGAATATTGAAAGGGAAAGCTGAACTTCCAAGAAAATGTAACCAAGGATAAGCCAGCATCTTTCATCTCATGTTTATAATGATGTAATCCTTCAGATTTTTTGGGTATTGTTTTGTTTGATGCTCGCTAATGGAGCCGATTTTCCTCTACATCCGATCTCTTCCAAGGGAACACGTGCTCGTTTGTGGAATCGTTCGAGGCGCCTCCAGCGGTCAGGTGGTGAAGTTGAGAAAGCAATGATAACCATGTCCTGCCGTCAAACACGTCCTCAGGGGCAACAACCAAACTCTAAGCACGGCCCCACCCATTCTAGAGAAATGACGAATCTCATAGGCTAATTACAATACAGAATGCACGAACAACGCGCCTCCCACCCTTCCTCCCCAACAGTTTTGGGGAGGGAAAGGGTGATTTATAAGAGGCGAGTTCGAGATCTTGTCACGTGACGGTCGAGTGCGAGAATACTAACGAGATCTTGGTGGGGAAGGTCAAAGTAAAACTAACTCATTACTGTTGCTACAACCAAATTTATTCATTTCTCTGTGAGACGAGTGAATTGTATGCAAGGAAAGATACCAAAATTATCTACACTGACCACTAATCTGATTATAAATGAATTCTAAGTGATGTTGTACATTTTAAGTATACAGTATTCTTTTTATTTTTTGAAATATGAACTTGAAAACAAAATTATAACTCCTTAACTGCAAACTTAAACGCAACCATTACGAGTTAACTAGAGATTTACTATACAATTTACGTTTTATTTAGTAGTTAATGATCATTAAATAATTTTTTTAAACAATATCTGACATATATAACTAAGTATCACTATAATACATCTTATAATAATATATTCAAAACAGCATTTGTCCTACGCATTTATGAATAAATAAATAGTTTTTGAATAATGATATATAAAAGTTACAATTATTTTCTAGCTAATTTATAATAATAATAATAATAATAATATATATTCTTTTTTTATTATAAATATCAAGTTTTATATTATTAATTTTTTACGATAAAGTGAAAACTGAAAATTGACCTGAGTTAGCGTTATATTAAGATATTTTTAAAAAAATATGACTTATATTACAAGAACAGAATATATTTATTAATTAATATACAAGTAATTTTTGTAAAATTTTAATAAAATAATTTACTTATATTAATTATGAATGGCAGATCCTGTGAGAGCTTCAGCATCGCAGTTTCTGATTTGTTAAGAAACTCTTTAAAATAATACTCGAATAATCAATTAGTTGTAACTTAAACTCAAGTGTAGCTTCTCTATAAATATCCTGTTCGTTTCCTTCAATATTAGAAACAGGTTTGTTTGTCGATGCGTAAAACAATCAATTTAAAATGAGCAAACGTGTAAACTGAATAGAGTGAAGTGGATCTACTTAAGTAACGTTTACAAAGTGTTAAAACTTTTATATTTATTCTTTATTAATTGATTTTACCATAAAATGCCATAAACAAGAATTACTTCTCCTAATTAACTATATAATACTTCACTAAAATTACATAATAAATAATGAAAATATAAATTAGAACACATAAAAATAGGTATTATATCTACACAATGAATTCTTTGCTAATTTTTCACAGATAATATTAATAATGTAGAATTTATTTATTTATTTTTTTTAAATTCATTTTTATTCACGTTTCAGTTATTTATGTGTCTGTATGTCTATCAGCATGTCTGCACAAATAATATAACGTCTGGAACGGTAATTTTTTAAAATCATTTTCCTAGATTATCGTTTCGTTAACCGATTTCATAATTATGTGTTATATAACAATTTAAAAAAACACATAAAATTTGGATATTTAATCATTAAATCATTAATGATTAAATGCAACATCCCTGTGATGCACTAACTTTCGACTGAATTTTAATTTCACAATTAATTTTGAAATTATTCAATGTCATTATTCGAAAAATTTTATTATAAGAATTAATTTACGTAAAAAATATTCACAAGACAATGATATAAGAGCTTATATAAATGAAATTAAGATCACTCTACCAAATATTCATTAAAAGTATTGCTACACTACATATTTACATTTACAGCTTTAAATTTATTGTTATAAATTAAATTAAACTATACAATTAAGATCATTTTGTTAATTTAACATTTATACTTCTATTTTAATACAGTAGAAACTCTATTATCCGTCAGGGGTGGGGACACAGGCTGTGACGGATATGAGAATAGACGGATTATAGAATTCCCCTAACAAGAGCAGAAAAATTAATTTACAGTATTCAATTAAAACACAATCCCATATGTACTGTACAGTACTGTACTGTTCAATCAACCGTTTATTTACTGTAGACTATAGTGCAGTATTTATATGCGATGCAGTACTTTAACTAGCATGCAGTAAGTTACAGAAATAAAGGCTTACATACAGTAAATTTCAGTAAAATACACTACAGTAATAAAAAGGAAAAATGCAGTAACTCTTCCAAAACTGAATTTAGCAATTCTGACGGTTAAGAGAGACGGATAATCGAGTTTTTACTGTATTTACAATTACAGTAGAGCGTCGAAAAGTGAAACCAATTGGGGACTGGGGTCCTTCCAGTTAATGATTTGTTCCAGTTTCCGACTTTGTACGAAAAAATACATTAACCTGTCCGATGTTCAAATTTTTCTCCGTTGCGTATGCTTCCTGTTGAATTTTCTCCGTTGCGTGTCGCTTCGTGTTGAATTTTCGTCGATTTTAAGCCTAACGAAAATTTTTATAATAATCATCGAGGCTATCGTATCGTTAAAAATTATTTCTGCATTTTGTACAAACAAAATAAATATATTAAAGAATATAAAAAAACATGAAAATTATACTTTAGAAGTAAATTTAGTATCAAAAACATTCGATTCAGCACGACACAGTCCGACTGAAAATCGTTCCACTTTCCGGCCATTCCACTTACCGACGCTCTACTGTATATAAAATCATTTTATAACTTCAAGTTCTTATAAATAACCAACAGATAGAGAAGAAATTCAATTTTTAAATAAGTATTTAAGACATTTTTTAAAGCTTATTTTTCGTTAAATGTACGATTAATATAATTTATAAATAATTTTTTAATCGTTTTATTTATTAATCAACAGAAAGTTAATAAATTTTCTGTATTTAGACGATCACAATAGAAAAAACCCACGTTAAACAACTGTAAAATTGACATTTATAAAGAGAATTTCTGTAGAATTTTATGCTAATTCTAAACTGAAATGGCATAAAAATTTATATCTTTCTCTATTTATTATGACCTTTTAGAAATTTATATTCTTAAATAAAATTAATTAATTTTTAAAAATTTATTTTATTTGATTTAAATTAAGAATTTAATCTTAATTTCGTCGGCTCATTTTATTCTTTAAAGTCGCTATTACAAACTTTATAGCAATTATATCATTTCGGTAACAAAAAGCAATGTTCTATTCTAGATTTAATCTTGTTTTAAAATCACGAAATTATAATTATACGTAGGAGAGAGAAGGAAATATATATATATATATATATATATATATATACTGAAAGAGCAACTTGAGATAAACAGATAAAAAAAATCTTTTAATATATATATATATATATTTAAAGAGCTTGAAAGGAAAAAAAAAATGTAAAATCGTTTATCCTTCCAAGTTCATTTGCATACAATTTTATTTTATATCGTGATTTTAATGAATTAATTTTCAATTGAAGCCATTAAAACAGGAATAATCTAAATGTCGACCTTGGCATATATTACTAATTATTGATTACCTGCAAGGGATACTGACTTGTAATGATATCCAATTATCACAATAACAACTGCATTTTATTGAATTCTTTAATGTAATTAAAACTTAATTTAATATTTTACGTATTTTAATATTAAATTATTTTCAATACCTTATGATCGTGCTGTAACAATACACGTAACATTGCTTATTGCAAATTGTAAATATGCAAAGTAATTATTTAATATAACTTTCGTTAATTATGTAATTATCTTCTGCAATTAAGGTAGATTAAGTATGGAATAAATTCACTTTTATTATTATTATTATTTTTTTATCAGAAGTTACCATAAACAATTCTTTCACACTACTTAAATAGAGCATACAATGGACACCTTTTATATTAAGCATACAACTTTTATGTTTAATTCTGTATATAAATATAATAAAATATCATTCGAATGAAAGTGTAAATGTCAAGACACTTACTAAAATTTGATATTTAGAGTTATACACGGTAAATTTTGAAGAAATATCATGCAAAAGGATGTTACATTGGATTCAACTTCTGTAATTTTCTACTGTTAAAAAGCCAACTTCTGTAATTTTTCTACCGTATATAATTGCTTATATTAAATTAATTTGCAGTTTTATAGGGATGGCAATCGAATAATGGAGTTTGTCTAATGCTCATCTACAAAGAAATGATTATTAACTAGAATAATTAGATACGTAATTAAAAATGGAATCGTACAAGTTAACGTTAAAAAGTATTAATTATAATTTAATATTTCGATATTGGGAAAGTTTAAAAAATTAACTACGATTGTATAGACCCCGTATAGATCTATACAATCGCACTTACAGTTACAGTTTAAAACTCAGGTAGCACGAAGCCATTTTGAGGTGGTGTCCGTGACCAATTTAATATGTCAACCATAACTGAAAAATGGTTTAACATAGAAAAACAATTTTGGTAGTGAAAATTTGTTATTTTTATGCGTTGGCGTCTATTGATTTTTAAATCTATTTGATACGGTATAAAGGAAGTTATTAATATGTTTTATTCTTTATCGAATCGAATCGTATTGCATCTTCAATGAATCGTGTTGCGTTGCTTTATATTTTGCTAAAATTTCAAAGTAGAAATCTTTTTGAATTTGGAAAATGATTTTCTAGAAGAGCATTCAAGAAATTTTCTAGAAAAATCTATAAAAATTGAAATAGATGAATTATAGACATTTTCACTGTTAATCAGTTTAAATTAAAAAAAAAAATAGTTAATTTTCAAAGAAAAATCCATAAACAATATCAAAATTTTAGTGTAAAATAGCATTAATTTACAAAAATTAATTAAATTAAATTGTTCTTTCACGAATTTTTCAATCTTTTTTCCTAAACGACAGCATTAAAATTCAGTTTCTTCGAAATAATAATTTTAAAAGTTTTTAAAAATAAAATTATTTAATAGATATAACAATAATTTAATAAAATTTTAAATTTATTTTAAAGTTTGAATCATGTTATATAGCTTAATATATTATTTTATGTGTAAAAATTAACAATTAAATTAAATTAAAAAGGTTTTTTTTCAGTGTAAAAATACACAATTTTGTAAGTTTTAGAAAGTTTTTATTTCTTAAAAAATAACTTATTTAAGAAAAAAAATTCAATTAAAACTCAAAATCTCGATTCAAAAAGTATATTAATTAATAAATTAATACAAATGATTAGGCCTATAAGAATAAAATTATAAAGAAGATAATAAATTTGCACTTTAAAATTAATTAAATCAATAATAATTATTATTTTTTTTTGTAAATTATTTTTTAATAATTTAATATTTAAAAATTACAATTTAATTTATATTTCTTGGTATATAATTTATATAAATCGTTATTTTTGATGCATCTTAATAACAAAAATACATTTGAATTAAATTTTTTAAAATCAGGAATAATTTCTTAATAAAATATAGCAGTGAATATTTAAATCTGAATAATTAATTAAAAAATTACTATAATATAATTTTAAAAAATTCTAAAAAACAAAGATTTTTCGTACTTTTTTTTACTTTAAAATATATTTTAAAATATTAATTTATAAGAAATTTTTTTTTAATCAGAAATGCCTATTGAATATAGGCCTATATATATATTACAAAATAAAGAGGGGGAAATTCAATTAAAATTGGTATAATTAATATTTAAAAAAATACAATAATATAATTAAAATATTCGATAAAATTTCATTCAAAAGAAGAAGAAGAAAATTGTTATAAAAATAAACGACAGTTAAATTAGAAACAGAAATGATATTCTCATTTTTGAAACTCCGTCAAAGAAAATCTCGTTTTCCCTCTCTTGATTAAAAATTCATAAGAACTACTTGCTTTATTTTAATTTAATCTTTTCCCAAGATAGAAGACAAACGAAAAGAAAATTCGAGTAAAATTCTCGAGTTGTCCCAATTTATCCCAAGTAAATAGATAAATAAATAAATACCACGGTAACAAACAATGCTTACATTTAGATATTTCCCAAAATATAAAATATATAAAAACTACCTAACACATACGATTTCCTATATGATAAATAGAGAATAGCGTATCAATAAATGCATATATATATATATATTTTTTAAAAGTTCAAAAGATTATATCTGAGAATATTCCCTAAAAACCAAAAGGACCCTTCCTATTAGGTCTACATGTAAATAATTCAATTTGGGTTGGAAAGAGAGGAGGAAGAGAGAGAGAGAGAGAGAGTGAGATAGCGTACGTCACGGGGACTATCCCCAGAGGTAACGTCAAGTCCAAACTGTTTTGTTTCCTCTTTCATACATTCTCCAGATCTGGAGACACGCAATTCTGACGTCAGCGCACGAGGTGCACGCGTCTATCGTTTCGTGACGTGAAATGGTTCACGTTTTTTCGTCGCTCGTGCATTTTGCCGGTCCTTTTTATCTATCTATTGATGTCTTCTTTAATTTTTTTACTAACATTCGTTTCTTTAATTACTTACAGGATCAAAGATTAAGATCACAATTAAAGATTTAGCGCATGTATTTGTTTAGAACTACCCTTAATACTTTCAAGAGACTTTAATTTATAACCCTGCTTAGTGTGTAAATATATATATATACGTTATTATTTACTGTTATAAACTACATTTAAAATGAAGTATCAAAGAAAAAAAAATATCTTCCAAATAATTGTTAAAAATAAGTAAAATATTAATAAAAAATAACAATATATTTTTACCATCTTTCACTTAAAATCATTATAAATTAAAGTCTAACCATAAATCGAAAAGAAAAATTTTATTTATCGATAAATTTTCGATAAATTCTTAATAATTCTCGATATCAAATTTTTATATTGAAAAATGTCTTCATTTTATTTATGTTTTTTTATTGATAAAGTAATATATATAAAATTATAAGCCTATATAAATGTATTAAAAGTCACAGCAATTATGAGGCTATAGGAATAACTTTTTTTAAAATAAAAATTGATAAATTCATCGAAGATTTAAGTACTTTTAAAGTGTTAATAATATTTAATTAATTTTAAATAATGACATATTTTTAATTAATTATGTTCATAGTGTTGACTTCTCTTTTTTAATTATCAATTTAATTTAAAATTTATTTACTTATAATTGTTACACTTTAAAATATTAATAAAATATTTTATATCGTGATTATTTAATTCTTTTTTTAGTCTTATTTATTGATCAAAAGGGGTAAAAATTCATTATAGGGTGGTATCGTGACTATTTTATAAATGCTCATAATCTCTATGATTTTGGTGTTTTATATAAATTATTGATTAATAAAAGCTAAAAATGATTATATTTAAGTTCCTACTTAAAAGATTTATACATTAAACTTTGAATATTTTAACTCTGAATTAGTGTTGAACATTCTTCTGTGGGGGTAAACACTCAAGCTAACAAAGCAGCGTGTCTCCATCTCGTGCCTCAAAATAGCATTAAATCCAATTTATAAGTCAATTTTAGACTTAAACGTAGACTAATATTTACTTTCTCTTTACGAATTTCCTATTAATAATAGAAAAGCCTTACGCATAATTATTAAAATTGTTTGTCTAGTGATGGCTTTCAAATATCATTTCCGATACAAATCAATCTTAAAACTCCAAAACATCTTTAAAAATAGTATTTAAATTTAAATTCTTTAACTAAATATATAACCATTTAAATATAATACAAGGAAAAAAAATATATATATATATATATATATATATATATAGGCTATATTTTTAAGTTAAAATGAAGCTAATTCGAAATCCTACAACCTGATTCGGGCTAGTAGCGATATAAGGTCATTATTCACCTTCTATTGTTCAATGACTTGGTGGAATGATCAATCTGTTCATCATACTATCTAATTTCTAATTATTTTCCTGTACTGTGAAATCGTGAGTAACCCTCTTAGAACACAACCTGGTTATTTACATGTGTTAGTATAGCTTACCTGTCACATATTGATTTGTTTCTGACTGAAGGTCGTTCCTCTATCGGTCCATTTACATTCAATTAGCACACTTTATATTGTCCTATCTTGCTTCGTATATTAATATAAATCATTTGAAAAATATTGTCATTAATCAAGAAGTGTACGATAATATCTTTCCGAATTTTACTTTACATTAGTCAACCTCTTCTTACTGAATATAAATGAATTGTTATGTAATTCACAACGGTTTCATGCGATTTTTAATAATCTATAATAATATGACATAAAATTTATTAAGTTCAGAAAATCTTGTCACACCTATTAAATTAATTTCATAAAAATATTTTACATTTTTACCATTGAAATTCATATAAAATTCTATAATTTAACGGCTAGCTTGCATTGTGATACTTTTCAAGTATTTTCAAGTACAAAGAACATTTTAAATGTACGATTTAATATACCCATTATTAAAAGTACGATTTAAATATACATTAAGAGGTATATCAAAGGTAAATTTTAAATAATACAGTCACTTTTAGGCTATTCCAAAGATAGGTTTTCAAGCTAAGGATGATATCTTAAAGGTGTTTAAAGTCTACCACTGAAGATATCGTTAAGATCAAAGATATCTTCAAAGATCTATGGGTAAGAGTCATTGTACAGATAAGATAACTATACAATGACTTCTACTTATAAATTGGAACGTGATTTCAAAGCTAAATGAATACAAATAATTCTAAAATTTAAACAGAACGATTCTATATTATAAATGATGCTTAGACTTAAAAAAAAGTGGAATGAATATTAAGAATATTCCTTATTAATTAAATGTGGTTAAATAGGTCAGATCACGAAATTCTCCTTCGCAGAGTAGTCAACAACTTTAAATCTGATACGTAATACTTTGCATATGATATCGGATTCGAGTTGAAATTTATGACGTAAGGTCTGTAACCTTTCTAGTTCATAAATATTTCAGACGACAACAGCACATCTGCCTTTTAGTATATAATCATAAGCAGTTTGGCGAAAGAAAAGTCGACAGGGAATGAGAATTCAATTAACCCAAAATACATTCACTTCTCCAGTTCGTCTTTAAGGAACTCAATTAAACATATTGAATTACACTTTCTTTGAAAATTACAAAGTTTTATATATTCATTATATTCATATATTTCATTTAATATGTAGCTTGATACTTTGAAAATATTTTATTTAATCATTTTATAGTTAATTTTATTAAATTTTTTCTAGTAATTAAAGCGCAACTTCTTCAAGGATTTTTAAATTAAATTCCAGTTATTTATTTACATTTTTACATCGTAATAAATGTAAAAGTAAATGAATAAATAATAATTTATAGAAATTATTAAATATTTATTATATAGTTACAAATTATATTTAAAATATCATCGTTAGTTATTTATAATGATAATTTAACATCGAAGCTATTTCTCTGCTTTATATGAAATTTAATATTAATCTAAATTTTTCATCATTCAAAATAATTATTAATAATAAAAGCTCAAATTTTTATTCATGAAATCAAATCAATAATTAACTTTCTTAATATTATTTTCCTGTAACGTTTAATTAATTGTCTTTATAATTTTGTTTTCAACAAAGAAATTAATTTGAGAATAAATTACTTTTTTTAAAAAAACAAATTTTTTATTGATTTGTTAGAAAATAGTTATTAACCTATTTGCGGAAAACACGATGTTCAGTAACGTGTAAACCAGTTTCTGATCGGCATTAATTTACATAAATTGATTAAAAATTATCAAGAATAAATTAGTTTTTTTTAATGAATCATTTTTATTTTATAATTGTTTAAATTTTTATACCTCTCGCTCCTCTTTAACATTCCAGATTTTTGTTTTAACTCTGGAATTTAATCGAGATTACGTTCGTTTAATTAATATAACGTAATAAATTCATCTTAAAAAATTATATATCAAGTGATTTCTTTTATTTGTATTTCTCAGATTAGATTTCGTAGTGTTTGAGTATTTAGTTGGTGATATATATGGCGTATGTAGATAAAGAATATAAAAAAAAAGAGTAAATACCACAAGATAACATTTAAATTAGATACTCCTTTAATGAAACAATAAATAATGTGAGTATTGTTAGTGATTATAGAGCTAACATACGAGCCATAGGAATGGAAAATTTAGATTAAAATACATGGTACACTATGGCAAGTCGTTGCTCGCAGCCATGATAAATGAAGCGGTAGAAAAGGGACTAGAAATAAGGACTATAATTAAAGTCCGATATTATCACGGATACAAAGAGGACCTGCCCACGCCGTGTCCGGCGGTCCGGGCCAGAAAGTGAAACGTGCGACAAACCATCGATTGGTATGGCATGTTACTCGAGCTATCCATCATAGGTTGTGGCCACCCTAGGCCCCGAGGTATACGTGGTCGCAGCGAGATGCTATCTCGATTCTGTCCGGAGTAGGACAGGTGGTTAAAGGGGGGGACGATTATCTGGCCTCCCGACAACCCCCTCGGTTGGACGGTGGCACACTTTATCTCCCCTCCCCCCTCCAGTCACGACATGAGATAACTACGTGTGTTTCAGCTGCAATTCTCCTCTTAGGTCACATATGTAATTAGAGTGATAATAGCGGATCTTCACACCGTCCGTCCTGATGTCGTGGACGGGTCGGGGTGTGTCTGGCTCCAGGAATGTTGACAACACGAGTTCTGACTGACCCCTACGTTGCTCGGCGTGGGAACATCCGGGACTGTGTATTTTGTTTAAAGAAACTCATCCGAGCCAAGTAAATCAATGGGGGTATCTTAAGAGATGTCATTCCTTGTAAAAACGTATCCACTCTTAAGCGCGGATCTAAATCATTCTCTTTCTTTCTAAAATAAACAAAATACTCCAGAAAAAGTTAAAAATGATTTGTGTATAAAATATGACAGAAAAGACGAAGAAAATGTCTACCTAAGACGTTGTTCAATTCTCCAGAATATAACGAATCATTAGTGTACAGTACGTGACGTCTTGATTTCAAAGATATCACTTCGTCACGTTTACTAGTCAATCACAAAACAAACTCTAAAATTATTACGAAATATTCTTCGTATTTTAAATTAATCCATTCATTCTGCTTAATGATTTCAACACTCGTTTCATTTCTAAATAATAAATAAATAAATAAATATATATATATAGCCTATATATTTTAATTTATGATTATTATACAGTTAAAAAGTTAATAGAGTGTAAAATTTTTTCAAAATATATATTAAATTGTCTTCTTACTCACTATATTTATATATCGCTGAATAAATTTAGAAGATAAAATATGAAATAAATAAATTATTTAAACAATAATTTATCTTTAATTTTTATATTTTAAATATAAAAATAAATATCTCCGTTATAAAGAATTTATTTAAATAAATTAATGCCATGAAGTTAGACTTATTAATAAGTATTTTTAATTATAATATAAGACCAATTATATAGATTAAATTTCTAAGAATTGAAGCTGTTATTAATAAACTATCAAGTGATTGGTTATTTTTACATATTTTAGACAACGACTTTTTATATAAATAATTTTTTAAATTCTATTATTTATTGGTATAGAAACAATTTTAAACGTAAATAAAAAAAATAAATTACGCGTATTTCATGCTCAGATTTAGCAAAAAGAGTTAATAAATTCCGAGAAAAAATTACAAAAATTTTAAAAAATTTGTGAAAATTTTTATGCAATAATTATCATATTTTTATTACGTGATTAAAATGAAATTTTCTTTAAATATATAAAATTTATTAAATAAAAAATTTGTATTTGTGTGAATTTTTAAGAAATTCATTTAATTTTATGCAAAAGAAAAAAAAAAAATTACACAACTTCTACGCTAAAGCATTAAACTTTATCAATGAATAAAAGCATAATTTTCTATACATTTACTAGAATTTTATATCGTTAAATAATTATAATAATTACTATATTATTTTCCTAATATTTCTATAATATTTTCCGTACATTAACATAATTCCAATTATCATGTTATTGCATCTTGACGTTATTACACTTAAAGATAAGGATAATTTGAATATAAACTTTCAATTTTTTACCGAATTAAAAAAAAAAGAAGGTATATATATATAAACTATATTAAACTAAAGGCAAAAATCTTGATTTTAACTTTAATTTTGCTAATAATTGTTTTCGCTTCAATGTTTAATGATGAGCCAATTTTATATTAGGGAAGATTTGATGCAATTTACTAATCAGTGCAACATTTCCAAGTGATGGATCTTTAGATTGTGTAGAATGACGAATCGGCTTTTTATCCTATCTACCTTGACAGCCAACGATTCAGATTACACGTAGTGTAGTGGGTGTGACCTCAACATTGAAATTCCTTTCCTTCCCCCATTTGTTCCAACCTTAATCATCTCGATGACCTTTCAGATATCGATTTTGATTGGCTACTACATTCTCGATAAATCTGTAATAAAGAACTACTAAGTTAAATATATTTTGTTCAACAGTCAGAATCGTTCTTGATGTGATGAATTCGACTGATAATATCTACCAATGTTACTTCCATTAGATACAAAACTTAACAAGTTTTTAAAACTTGTTTAGCATATAAAACAATAAAATCTTGTAAATTAACTTTTTAAAAATATTTAAATTTTTTTCTATAAATAAAATTGAATATTTTGTGAGTGATTTTTAAATATTCCTTAGTAAAATCTGTATAAATTAATTAAAAATATGCGTAAGAATTAATGTTATAGTAAAGTTAAAAGATAGCGACACAAATAATTAAAAATCATGGGCATTTAATTAGAAAATAATGTACTAAGAGATCAGTTTATAAGCTACATAATTATTTACGAAAAATTCAAGATAATTTGAAATATAAGTCATGGAATTCATGATATATTATAATTTAAATTGTAATAAATTAATATTAGTCAAAAACACATACTTTCAACGTATTTTTACAATTATTATATGTTAAATTTGTAATTATAATTGAAATTTTTGTAATAAATTCTGCTATTTTGAATCTAATAATTTTTTTTTAAAGCTGAGTTATTTAATGAATTTTTAAGAAAACTTATAATAAGCTTATGAAAATCGCTACTCTAGACCCAAATTTGAGTGTCAAAAATATAAATAAGGAGCGAAAGTATATTATTAAGATTATATTTTTTCCAAAATTTGCATATTTGTATACGTAATGACTATTCATAATAGTGTATTGCAAAATATTCCTATAGAAACTATAATCAGTTGTACTTCAATAAGTTGATGTTAAATATAATAATCTTCAATAACATTATAAGATGTAGAATTAATTTTTAATATGTAAATTTCAATTAAAAGATCCTCCAATAATATGTTTTATGCAAATTTAAACAATTGTTTTGGTTGTGAAGAATATTTGGATCTTCTTAATGACTCCAGAAACTTACGGATCTCAAAGATATTTATTATTGCATTGATTTTTTGTGTGTGTGTGTGTTTGTGTGTCTGTACGGGATTATCAATTGTAAATTATGAATTTAAATTAATTTTGTGTAAGGACAGAACTACAGAACATATTCGCTTTTCGTTTGATAGATTGCTCTATAATTTCAATATTTAAATTGTATAATTTGTTAAATAAGATTCTTTATAAAAGTTTCTCCGTTTTTAGGGCTATGTATTGTACATTATTTTAGAGAAATAATAAAACTAAGGTTCAATGTACAGTACATACATAATCTTATGTAAGCTACTGTACAGTACAATATGGAATATAATAAATAGTTAAGGATGTTTTTTTTATAAAGCTATGATTGGTGGAAAAGTAAAAATAGGCGTCGACAAGTCTACTTCCTACTATTTCTGTTTTCCAACCAATCATCGTTCAGTTAATTATATATTTAACCACGCCTCTTTAAAATTCTGATGCGTTATCTTTCATATTTAACAGAGGACTGCCTATATTCGTAGCAATTATTTTTCATTAAAATTATTTCTTATATTTCAGTTATTATATTTATCAATACTTCAATCAATAGTCTATTTTACTTAGCACATTTATTAAATTAGAGATAATTATAGTAACATTTAAAAAAATTTTTTAAACTTTTAAATTAATGTACTGTACTGTACAGTACATGAACATAAAAGCTTAAAATTTCTATAGTTTAGATATGAATAATAATTTATAATAAGCAAAAAACTTCGTTTAAGTTCCAAGTATAGAAATTTTTAAACTTTTTTTTAAAAAAACTATTTACTAGATAGTCATTTATTATTTAAAAAATTCAAATAATTAATTTTGAGAATAATTTTCTTTGTATAAATTACAAGAATTTTACATTGAAAACGTTTCGTAGTCAATACGAAAATCAATTAATCGAACTGATTTATGTTTAAAATATTGATTAAAACATAAGAGTTGTCACCAGTTAGGTTTTTCTATAAAATAGCCGTTGGAGAAGTGATTTTAAACAGATAGTTAATCAGCTTTAATGAATCGACAGTAAACCCTCTTATCAACATGTGCTATCCGTCATGAAGGGTCACCCCGGGTGGTTTGAAAGTAATGCCTCCGAAATTTTTGGACACTCCCTATTGAAATAGTTAGTAGATTATTTTATCGATGTTATAATCTTGTCAGATTATTGGGACCACCATCTCACTTCACTTATTCTTTGATAATTAAATCAGTCCGGCCTCATATAACTAATGCACCATAACTGTCAGCTTGGTGACATATCGTTTCGATAGATTTGACCTTCGATCCCATACGCGACTAGATATGTATCACGATATCTCCCTTATGAAACTATTAACGAGAAAAAATCTTTTCATTACACCTAATAATATCGAAATTATATTTATTAAATTTTTTTATCATCATTCAATGTTGTTATTGTGATGAAATTCGGTGTTTGCTGTGTTAAATTACGAGCAAAATTTGCTATTTTTTTAAAAAAATAAAACATTAAAAATTTATTAAAATTTAAAAAAAATGTACTTAAATACAACAAAATTCGCTATTAAATTCGAATTTCTTGAATATTACTCATTAGTTTGTGAATGTGATTAATGTAATAATAATTATTAACGCTTTATAATAATAATTAAAAAAAAAAAATTAAAAAGTAAACAACAACTAGAAATCCTTTATTAAATATTTTAAAATAAATAAATTACAGTTTAATAATAATAACAACAATTTATGAAAGAGTAAAACTGTGATTAAAAATGATCTTTATAAATAAATATTATACATTGTTTAACATTAAATAAATTGTTTCTATTTACTAGAGTCGCATTAATTATGCTACTCAAACATCGAGTCTCAGTAGACTTTTAATTTCATTGTACGTAAATTGAATTTTAATGCCACGGAATTAAAAGTCTCTCGAGTATTCTCAGTACACTTCTAATTTCATCTTTTACTAAATAATAGCATTGTCTTCCTTTTAAAAAATTCTATCTAATAATATTTAAATATATATTTCCTTACCTAGTCACTTTTCTTCTTCTTTCCCCCCTCCCTTCCTTTTATGATATGCAATTCATTCTTTTAAAAGTAATCGCATTAATGAAATGTATGGACCCAAGACACGAAATTTATCAAATTAATTTGAATTTTGGAGGTTAAGATTTGTCGCAATTTGTATTTTAATTTATATCTATAATCCTTCTTCTTTTCTTTATTTTCTTTTAAATTTATTTTCCTTTTTTTTTTGTTTTTCCTTATTCAAAACAATTGGCGAATATTTTTAATCTTTTTTTTTTATTATAAGAGTTGAATATTTAATTTTTTTAATTTTCGTTAAAAATATTTATTTATAACTTATATAAATTATATTATTTGTATTAATAATTCATGTTGATATATTTGAATTTCTTTAGATTAATTTATTTATTCTTAAATTAGTGATTAATGATGAATATTTAAAAAAAATCTCATAAATAATTATAAATTATATGATTATTCATGAGCTTTTATACTTTAAAAAATTAAACTTAATATATATATATATATATATAGGCTATATAATTTTAGTTAACATCTTATAGGGTATAAGAATGAAGTTATCAATTGATCAAACAGTCCGTCAGTTTGTCAATACGAATGATAATAATATTTAAAATTTTTAATGTTATAAATGAAAAAAATAAATGATTATTTTTAGACGTTTTATCCACTTTTCTACTAGAAATTAATTAAATTAAGTTATACGTTTTAAAAAAATTGAATACTTTACGTGATTTTTTAAAATTTAATTTGCATATTATGATCGAATGCTTCAAGTGTAAACTCCTGTTTTTAAATTCGAACGTGGTACATATCACCAGTTGTAACTTTATTCAAAACATATCATTTGATGGGAACTATTGAAGACATTAAATCGTATACAAATTTTATTAATCTCTCTACCTTTGTTTTTATTTGTTGCAACGTGTTTTAAATGAAGTAATCCAAGTGAATCGTGGCACACTTAAAATATCTCATTAAGTGAATCAATACTACGTTTTATTCTTTATAATAGAACAAAACTATCTTATCGGATTTGATTCTTTAGTTGCAATCTGTAGGTGAACCACAAGATTCAAATCTTCTATTTGGGCGTAGTTGCAGAGTTAGCAGTAAATATTCATTCTGGCTTTGTTTCACCATAAACTGTCATTAACTAGAAGACATCTAAATCTGATTCTGATGGTTATTTTGATAATAGAATAAAAGATATTTATAGAAAAGTAAGCGAATAAAGGAAAATTAAACTTTCAAACTAATGAAACGTTCAGCTTTAACGGTGTTCAACTCATTGAAGAATTCATTTTAAGAATTTAAAATTTGTAAAATATACATTTTTTTTTTCAACAATCTGCTAAAAATCTGAGCAAATTTCAAGTTTTCTGGTAATTTCGAATAATTGTATGCTGTCTCCTACAAAAATCGCGAAATTTTATACATTTAAACATTTGTCTGCAATGGGAGTTCCACGGCTTACAGTGTATAGGATCATTTCAAGGATAGAGGAAGGAAACCTGCAGAAAAACAACGGGAGAAGTGGTCGAAAGAGGAGGAAACTGAGTGAAAGGAAAAGGAGAAGAATCCTTCAGAAAAGTTGGACAAAGCGCTTAGAAAATTGGGAAGAAAGTTCAAGATTTCACACAGATATGTTCACCAGATTCTGAAGGAGTGTCGACTCTCGATAAGCGAAAGTTTACTCCAAAATGCATGACGAAACAACTTTATACTTAAAAAAACCCTTCTGCGAAAGTTGCGTGTTGGAGTCTTGAAGGCATCATGATTGCATGACGTGATTATGGACCACGAGTCCTATTTCATTTTTGACGGAAGTGAATGAGCTGATAACTATTTCACCAGAAGGGCTAGATGCGAATCTTTCAAACTACATTTCAAATTTTCACCGAAGTCTTCTGTCTTGACTGGCAATCAATCCAAAATGGACGTTTACGGGCTTCGTTGCCCAGTAATGGCTCTCCATTACCAAAGAAATGAATGGCAACGGATGCACTCAGAAAAGGCTGGTAACCTTCCTAAAGAAATACCACTCTGACCAAGGATGTGTCTTCTGACCAGGACATGGCCAACGCCCATTACACTCACGAGACAGTTGTCAAGTTGGACCATTAAGGAATTCGATAGCCAACGTTCCACAACTGATAACAATTGTAAGATTTTGGTATTAAACGAAGCAAATTGTTTACGAAATTGGTTGAAAAGCTGGGTCCATAACGGAATTGACCATTTCCGGAGATTAATGGAACGAATTAAGACTAAATTCGAATTGCATCCGATTGCTATCCTTATCATCTCATCTGAATGTTAAACAATCGACCTGTACACTAAAAACCTTATTATAAAACAAATAACGAATTTTAAGCAATGAAATCTATACAGATTTTTATGATACAAGCCTTAAAAGGTATTCATTTTTAGTTTAACCCAAGCTAACACTTCATTTTTTTAAATATTTTTCTTAGTCCCATTTAAGTTAATCTTTAATTCCTGAGAACGAGAAAAAAATCGCATTAATACTTAAAAAAGCAATAAATATAAAAATCTTATTACTATTTAAAGTTATACAATAATATTTACCTAAATTGAAGAAGTTTGCATCATTTTCTCTACAATGAGTAACCATTATAGGGAAATGCAACACCCTATACTTACAAAAAAGAAAAATAGATCATTTTACAGGATACAATATATCATTATATAACTTGTTTTCAGTAAAGTTATCAACAACTAAAACTAATGGGCTACTTAAGCGAGAAAATGTAAAAAATCTGTAAATTGTTACTACCAACAAAACATGTAATTCATATAATTTGAATCATCTTAATCACTTTTTTTAATAATAAATTTTACGACTAAAAGGTTTTAAAAATATAAAATTAATCTTAAAAAGTTTACAGAATCTTATATTGTTCATCTTACGAGTTAATTGTTAAGGTGGCATAGGGAGTCGACAATGAAACGTAGGTGTATCCTACACTTCACGGTAGTCAGCTACTTTAATTACGTTACCTTTCTCTTATCGATGATAACGTTATAAAGAAAATTAGCCAGGTGGAATTTTTTATCCTGAAACTGGTAAATCATCGATGCAGTTTAAAAATTAAAACAAAACAAAAAAAATAGTAGATCCTAATCTTGAAAATAAGTCGAGTTACAAACACTTTTCGTTGATTAGACACAAACATAAACGTGCGGTCTCCATGGTAATGTCTCAACTTTCCCCCTTCTAAACTTTTTTTTTGTTTTGTTTTTTCAATTCTTTTCTATTCCAAAAACTTCTCTCGTCTGTTCAGAAAGGTGTTCAGTTGTGGAAATCTGTTGGGAGTGTCCAGTCACGATGTATAAATGACTAGAGTTGGCCTCTTCAGAAACAGGTTATGGAAATGTAATGACAAACTCTCCAACTTATTATTACATGATGCTGGAAAGGTTAGTGAGATTGGATATTTGTCAGTTAACAAATTATCTTTGTTCATGTATAACAGTTAAGAAAATTTACTTTTATCGTTATATTTTTATTGGTGAATTAAATGTCTTATTAATGCAAAAAAAAAATTTTTTTTTAAATTTATGTACAAAATTATGTATTAGACAACCTTTGCTGAATTCGAATTTTTTAGTTATTTAATAAAATACACAAAATACAATAAAATTTCACACTGATTTACTTGAATCTCGAATATTTATTTCATTCTTATTCGATTAATTCCCTGGATCTCGAGGATTTTTGATTGTTTTTTTTTCCAATCTTTTTTCTAAACTACGAACATGTTTAGATCTTATTTGCTTAATTGTTTAGATTCAAATATTCATTTGTACCGTACACTTTCCTGAATAATCACTTAATCTTTTTGGATCTTAAATATTCACTCAGATTCTTAAACTTTGGATATTTCTTCTTAAAAATTTCTTGATTAAATATTTTCTAGAAATCATTAGATCCACATATTGGACAAATGAGTCAATAGAATATAGAACCACTCGTCCATTGTTCATATACCCAACGTAAGTGAACTGAGCAAGTGATTTAAAAATTTTGAGAATATGACCCATGAAAGTCATACTTGATAACGATCCAAAATGCTCTTTTTTTTCCTTCTGACTCATTCTGCAAGATGTAGAATTCTATTTGGATAGGTGCTTAGCGGGGGATTTTGTTCGTGTCACACGCAGTAATTCCCTGCCATTTCTTAATGATATCTCTTAATGATCAATATAACCACGGGTTGTCACCGTCATTGATATCTGTCGTCGAGATGGGAAGATTTAGATTCTATCACTAATAGAAGTTGACGGAAAACGTAACTATAGCACAATAAGGAGCCTATTTATAATGTTTACAGCCATGTCTTTGTTATTTCGAATTGTCTGCGGGGATAGAAGATTAATCTTTCTATAGATATGAGCACGGAAGACAAAAATTGTCTAAATCTTCATTAAGTTTGTAATATTAGTTCCTGCAGAGAAAATCCGTATTAAATTTTTTGAAATTTTCAAATATTGAAATGCATTCTTAAATAGCTTCAAAAATCAATCTTGATTCTAAAATTAATTTTAAATGAAAATAAAATTATATATTTTTAATATTTATTATATTATTCATTAAATGTTTAGCGATATTTCTGAAAAAAGCGTAGAAAAATTACCTGTATAATAATGTATTTCATTAAAATATAGTATAAGTTAACCACTTATCAAGAACTTTAAATCGATAATTCTAAAATAAGCTTAAATGTTATTCGTTTACAGATTTATAATGAACATTATAATGATCCACAAGTCTTCTAGTCGATTCATTTTCCTTGCCACAGACCTTCATAAAAATAAATTTTGAATGTTAATTTTGAATTGTAATCTTCTTTGTATTTCAAATTATTTGGCTCATGCCAAAATACATTTCTCAATTTATTATTTTTCACTCATAAATTTTCTATTCTATAGTAAATATATTTGCAAAGTTTTAAAATTTTATATAAAATTAATTATTTCAAATAAATACTTAAAGTACTTAAATACTTATACACTATTCAACATGGAAATAATGAAATTTACCTGTAATTTCATTTAAAAAAAATACAACATAAATTGTATTTTCATTCAAATATTTCTTTTAAAAACAATCTTGTATACAATACATTTTAATTAAAATATATTTATATATGTATTTTTTTTTTACTAGAATATATTAATTTTGCACAAATCTACAGTTAAAGAGAAATCACGTTATATGTATTAAATAACAAGAATACAATGCAAAGTTCGTTACGATATATATAATATCAACAATATTATAAAATAATTTCCAATATCTGACATTAATTTAATCCTTAATTGTAACAAAAGTAAAAACTATATGAAAAAAAAAATTTCGGTTAATGTTACCCTTGGTGCCAAGATGGCGGCTCGTCTCTGATTCCAGCAAGGAAACAGTGGGACGCACGTTCTAACCTAACCTAACCTATTCTAATAAATTACCATAATTATTAGCAACAAAATTATTAGAATAGGTTAGGTTAGGTTAGAACGTGCGTCCCACTGTTTCCTTGCTGGAATCAGATACGAGCCGCCATCTTGGCACCAAGGGTAACATTAACCAAAAATTCATTTAACTAGAAAAGAATATATTATATTTTTACATGTATTTATATAAAGTTAAGTTATAATATAATATTATGAATTTAATTTCTTTTCATCAGCATAAGCAGAATATATGTTATAGAAATACGTTCTGTTCCTAATGTACTGAATATTTGTATGTTTTCAAAACGAAAAAAAAAATTGTTTAATTGATTTAATGTAGAAAAACGTTTAAACACCCTTTGAAAAATTAAGAAAATTTTAAATTCCTGTTTGTAAATATTTAAAAAAAGTGATAAAATTATGCTAAGAAACGAGTTTAATTTCTATTTTTGTAATTGTATTTAATACGTTCATGCTTTCTAAAATAGAAAAGTTAGCTTATAAATAATCTCTTAATTTGTAGGAGAAGCATAGAAAAGATAGGTTAATTGAGCTGACACCAATTATCAACTTAATTAATATTTTTCCAAAATAAAGAAAAAAAATATATATTAAAAGATGTTAATACAAAAATACTAAACTTTCATGCATAATTATATTTAAAGAAATTTCTTAATAATTATATTTACAACAAACCCAACTTTAGTTCGATTTTCAGATATATTTTCGACATATTTTCATCTTTAACCTTACTTAAGTAGGATGATTACAATATTAAAAATCATAACATTATAATTCTGCACAAGTATAATTTACGTTCTCATACAAATTATTAAAGAAAGTATAAAGCTTACAAACTTAAAATAAATGAAAGAAGCATTACGCTTTAGTAAAATGTCGAAACCCACAAGTAATTATACGAGTAAAATATATATTTTTTCTTTTTTCGTTTAATAATTTCGGCCCTAATTTTAGAGGCAGCTGCTTAAGAACTTCTAATGCTAAGGTCAAATGTTTAATAAAGGACGTGTATTTCTCCACCCCTCGTCACAAGTCTGATGAAAATATCAACCAGACTAATCACAGACAACCGTTTTCTAAGTTGACCCTTGTGACAGGAGTGTTCGGACAGCAAGCTTCAATTCGAAGCTACTTGATACGCCTCGCTTATCGGCCATCTTGTGCCCATCCATCACTTGGTATTTTCAACAATCTGACAACACCTTCAGAATAGCTACTAACAAGCTGTTTGTGCCTCTAGTCATATATATATATATATATATATATATAATAATAATAATAGCAAATTATTCTAACATACATTTATATATTTTTTAACATACAAGAGAAGAAGAATATATACAGTAATTAATCCACAAAAGATGGATTTTTTTTCTTAAAAAATGGGGATTTTTTTTTTTTGGACGTTAGAAAACGTAAGAAATGAATCATTTTCTTATCTTCCTTATACTTTAATATTAGAAAACGTAATTAATAATCAGAGTTGAAAAGATTCTCTTGACGTTTTTTATACGTGACTTGATTATACATTGAATTTATAGATTTATCATAGCGATAAAACAAACGTGAATTAAAACAAAAATTTTTTTCTTATTATTATGTATAAGAAAAATATTTATTGCATAACAACAAAGCTAGTATTTTGATAAATACCATTCACATTAATTTAAAAACATTTTTTCGTGAAAGGCAAGGAAAATATATGTATGTGTGTATTATGGTTATCAACTACTGTAACTGAATTTGTAATGCATTTGTCATGAAGTTCTTTACGCTTTGTTGATTTTAATGAAAGTTTTAAAAAATACTCATGCGTTATAATATAAATATATTAATTGCTTTTATCAAATATCACTATCACTTTTTTATTTTTTTTTTGTTATTTCCTTCAGACATGTGACATTTATTTATATTATGAATCCAAGACTCTAATGAAGTGACGTTTGTAACGTAATTTTTATTAATTCTATAAAACTTTTTATAAAAATATTTGATTTTTAAACTAATTCGTGGATCCACAGGGTTTCGTAAGATTTACACTCAATCTTCTCCAGAAATACCCGCTTTCCTGTACTACTTTCCCGCTATACACCTCAGGATATTCAATGCTCTAGCTTATCCCGTAAAAAAAAAAGAATGGAAGAAAATAATATTTTAAATAATAAATTTTATAAATTATCTTCTATTTAATGAAATAAAATAAATATAATTTAAAAAATTAATTTTAAAAAACATTCACTTAACTTATCGATTTGATTTTGTATCCGTTTTTAAGCCATCGAGTGGAAGAAATTCATTCCGCTTGTTGATTCATAACTTTTTATAATCACTCCCAGGATAGGAAGAATTGTTCGACATTCTAACATTAAGATTTTTTATGCACCGGTAATAAAATTTAAGGATTTTTTTTCACTTCGTTAGTTTATCTGTATGGTTAGAGATGGAAAATGTTACTTTCCCTAAGGTGGAGATTATGTACTTTGTCCGTGTGTACGTTTAGAACTTGTCAGACATAACCTACTTAAAAGTAAGGTCTACCCAGTAGGGGAGTAAAACAGATTGTTCCTATCCACTGGGGGTATTTGCTGCAGTTCCGAGTCGAAATAGAGAATACAAATGAATTAAAATACAGATGAATTGGTCCATGAATAAAGTAGAAAGTTTGCATGGGAAGAAGAGAGTGACAGTCATAGATTATAGGCAAGAGACCAAATTTCATGCAAGAATTTCCTCAGTGTCATGCAAAAAGTTTTACTAGTTTATTTTACATTTTTTTCCGGACTTTTTTTTTTTCAAGAAGAATAAAACACTAAATTTATAGCACATTAAAATATAATTTGTTTTCTGAGTCGTAAAGTTGTAAGAGAGGAAAGCATCACTAATTTGAATTCGCCCTATTATTTCTCTTTAATTATAAAAATATTATTATTATATTTTAATTGAATCTTTTCTTTTTTTGTATAAAAATATATTTGAAAAACATTAAGAAATTTGTTTAACATAATTTTTTTTTTGTACGAATCTTAAATAAAGTAATGAGAAAATATAATTAAAAATAGATAACGATTAAATATTTAATAGTATAATTTTGTACAATTTTTTAGTACAAAATCTTTACTTTTTTACGTGTAAAATTGTATTTTTCATATGCTAGAAGTAGAATATAAAAGAATATAATAGAAATCTATTGAATAACGCTAGATAATTCATAGAATTTTAGAATAAACCCATAGAAAGAACATGAGGTAAGTCTGTTAGATGTAAAGCAAATAGTTCAATGAAGGGTTAAATAAGTTGTTCTGATGAAAAAAAAAAAAAAAACAAGATTTCTTTCTATTCCAAAATATAAGTAACTTATTATTATTAAAAACAAAAATATTTCTTTTTTAATGACAACAATTACTTATATTTTGCTCATTATAACCGCTTATTTTTCCTCCCCTCTCTCACTGAATTGGAAAATTTTGAATTGATGAAAGGGAGTGTATTCATTAAGACGTAATTGAATTATCGTAGATTCGATCCAACAATTGAATTTAAGTTGAATCGATATCAATATATTATTTGCTCTATATATATATATATATATATTCCATCTTTAATCAATGAAATATAAGCTTCTAATATTTTATGACTACAAAAGTTCTCTGTTTATCAAAATTCTATACTTTAATTGTGTAAATTATAAACTAAAACTAAAGATGATGATTAAGATGCATAAACAATCATCCTCATCATCATCTAAACAGATTCTAATGACGATACTACTAAATAAAGACTTAAATTTTAACGATGATTATCTGAATTGTAAAGACGATCATTAAGATAATCTCTACTTGATTATAACGAGGATTAATATAAATATCAAGATATAAGATACGATATTCAGGAGTATCGTCACAAATATCAGTAATGATGATTGTAATTATAATTTTATAGAGAGATAAAAAAAAACAATAAAATTATAATCACAATGTATAAATATAAGTAGTTACTGTATTATATATTTTTATATTTCTAAATAAGTATATAATTTACTAAAAAATATTTCTGAGACTGAATTTCCATACTGCTTGAGTATAAATAAAACATTATATAAGATAATTACAATATGCATGGAGCGAATGTAACAGTTTTAAAGTCGACTTCACTTGTCTTCTAATAAATTATTCTGTTAAAATACACTTTTTTCTCCCATTACTTTCGTCAATTTGGTTGAATGAAAGACGAAAAACTCCATAAGTTATTTACGTGTATATATACATACAAACATGTCGGTGAGAGAAAATGGGCAACATCACCTTTGACGTTATATTTCAACAGTAACTTAATAACTAATTCATATGGACATGTTTACAATTATTTATTCCGTTTAAATATTAGAATAAAGTATTTGAAATGGCACGTTTTATAATATAGATTTAAATTAATTTATTTTATAAAAATCGAACGAAATTTCTACACAAAATAAGACAAAAAAAGCTTGGATTCTTCATTAAAGAATGGCAAGATTAATAAGAAAAGTTTTATTCTCCATAGAAAACAGTCTCAATTTTATATTTTTAAAAGTATTTCTTTATTAATAAATACAATTTCAAGAAAATTTAAACTATATTTAGTAAGTTAAGTCCACGTTATTTTAGAGTAAAATCGAATTATTTAAAATTTATAATAGCATTATATGGCATTATAATTAACATTCCATTTCTTGTAATGTTATTTATTACAGTTAACGTATCATTAATCTATAAGCAGAAATAAACATTAAAGCTTTAATTAAAATAATTTAAAATAAATTCTAACCGATAAAGATCGATTTACACGTTTATAAAAATTAAAATTTTTGGAGATAGAAGAAGTCGTGATTAATGTAATTTTCTCACTCGGAACATTATTCATATTTTAACATATAAAACTTATAAATTTTTTCTGGAAAGAAGAATATTTGTGTAGCATTTCTCTTGTATGTATGTATATATATATATATAAATTTTTTCTTTATTTTTATTCTTCAACTTTTCTGTGGAAGCCGCCGGATTAACATAAAGCAGATACTTGTCTCGCATCCACGTAAATTATTCCTAAGGTAAAAAGTATTTATATTCCTCAACGACGAAAGAGTTTTCCTGAAGTTTGTATAACATTTTTTATAACTAAAAACACTAGACTTGTATACGAAGGTGATTAAAATTGCGTTGAGTAATCGAATCTTCTCTCAGTTGTGTCTGGTTTATTTTTCAATCGACTTCGTCGTTCATGCAAGAAGTAATACACACACACACACACACACACACACATATCTTGTAAAAAAATATATGAATGCAATCTCGAAAACTGAGCCTATCTCTATCTTTTGCTTTTTTACATTTTAAAATATTGGATATTTGTCACTGACTGTAGAATCTTGCCTTTGCCTTGTACCAATTACCACCCCCAACCTTTCTGCTACGTTTAGCAGGAGAGTGAGAATACAAGTATTTCTGTCCCTGCTGATTGTTCCGGGTTGTCTGCCACACCGCCTCTTTGTACGCAATGAAAGAAAAATGATAAACACCTGTGACAGATTGCGAAAGCTGACGTAGGCTCGCTTCAGCAGACACCAGCGATTACTCAGGTATGCTTGGGTTCGAGAGTTAATTCACTTAGGTGGCATGCCTCCTTCACGCCTCCGAATGCGAGAGAAGGGCGCCTGCTTTGCGTTCTTCTAGATTTTGTTTAATTCGATTACTAACTGGGCGAAGCAGCAGCGATCTATGAACCACTAGATAATACTTATATAGGTGTTTTGGTAAGAGGCGCCTTTAAAAATAAAGAATAAAAAATAATAATGTACACTTCTTATAAGAAATTTCGCTTCTCTATAAGTCATGAAGGAAAATAAGTACCACTGTCACAGTAAGCATCGATTGTAACACTTATAATCTAGACACTTAACGATATGAACACTTTGATACATTGTTGGAAAAATAAATATGACACGTTTCTTTTTAAAGTATTGCTTTGTAAAGTTATAAATTAACAATATATATATATATATTTATATTTATGATAGATGTCTATAGTTTATAATTTTCGAAACAATGTATGAAATTTTTTGTGCGAATCGTATATTTCTCGGTATAATATTTACACAATTAATACAGAAATTTAATAGATTAATTAATTAATTAATTAGTTTTGTTTTGCGTATAAAATCGTAACGTTTTATTTATTTTATATAATTAATAAATTACTAACTTAAATAATATATCAATTATAATTATCAGCTTCCCTGCCATTATTCCGAGTAATGCAGTGAAGTGTCATTATCAAGGGGCATCAGGCAGCGAGTAGAATATATCTTCTAGAAATAACAAAACAATCTCTTATATTTATTTAATAAACTAATAAAATTATAAATAAATAAAAATTTAGTTTTACAAGGAAAATATGTAAAAATATATATATAATTAATTAGCATAAGACTTTTTATTATATTTTGTTTAATTTTTTCCTTTGTAAATATACTTTTTTTTTAAATTTATTTATAATATATTACTAAGCATAACTTTTCTCGAAACAAATTCAATTTCAATAGAGTAATAGACTTACAATCGATCTTTCTGTCAAACAGAATTCAGACGTAGCACTTCATCTTACTGAGAATCATAGTAAAATGTTTTATTGATAATAAATGCGGTTTTATATATATATATATATATATATAATATATTGTAATTGTTATTATTTAGTAAAATTAGAAGAAAAAAAATGAGTTTTATTTCTTCGAGAATCCATAGAGTCAGTGATAAACAAGCTTGGTTCACGCGAAAGGAATTAATTAATTCAAATGTGGAAAAGAACACAGCTGAAGTATTTAATTACATTTTAAAATGAAAACTTTAAGTTTTTATATCGATAAGTTGACGAAGATTATCATCAAATACCGTAAAAAATTAAGAAAATATCATATAATTCTTATGATTTATAAGACTTTATCACATGTTTCGTGTTTTTAACGATTTGTTTTTTCATAAATATAGTATTTTCACTCACTTTTTCGCATCTGTCAACCTGTCTATCAGTTGCAAGATTTCTCTAAAAGGAAATGAGATAGAGAATTGAAAGAGTTTTCACGTATTCCATCAATTTTTCCACTCTCAAATTAAAGAACAATTGGTAACAATTTCAATTAATTGTTAATCATTCTACAATATAAATTTCCTATATTTATAATTATTATTATTATTTTTTTCAACAGAGAATTTCAAACAAATCCAGAAAAAAAGGGTGAGATTTATCAACGTGTGTTTACACACGGCATTTAACGATGTGTTAAAATTCCAAAACGATAGAAAAATAATAAAAATGAAGTTGTCAGAATGGACTATCAGTCGACATTTATGTTAAACAGAATGGAAAAGTAGGCTATATATGTGGATGTGCGAATGTCACCTCTTTTCAACCATTCACTTTCACCCTTTAATCCCAAGTGGGTATGAGATTGGGTTGAAAAAAACCCGACCCAGTAATAAAATGAGCTTGGTTTATGCAGGACGAGTTAACTCGAGCGTAGAAACGAATGCAAGACTGCGTCACGGCTATACCTAATAACATTCAATCACAGCGGGTTAGTTTAATTTTGAGATAATTGCTTAGACTGCAGTCATAAATAACAGCAGTCTGATAAGAGCTAGACCCGGAATTAGCAAGATTCCCAAGGTAATAAGTCGACTGCTTTCATTTTCTTTCCCACTTTCTGGCTTTTGTAGACTTTTAAAAGAGAAATCCCGCACGATACAGGAATAAAATTTATCATCCACCTTCCCATTACCTCATTATCAAGTTGGATTTTTAACTGAGACATATGTGAAAGACAAAAGATGTCTTTATTATACACGTCACTTCCGTTTTAAACTAACGTTTTCTACCTTATAAAATAGATAAATTAATAAATTTTTGGAATTAATAAGTAATAAATTTCTAATTTTATTTATAAATTAATCGTCTACAAAAAAAAACCTCCAGTTTTTTTCTTACATTATCAACTGCTGCTCTGGAACATCTCAATAAATTTTGTTCTATATCAAAACTGTGTTAATTAAACTGTGTCATGTATACTTAGATAAGTTTATCTTTAGTTTAAATTTGTATTTTTTTAAACTGTTTTTCTTTTTTTTTGGAAATTACACCATTTAAATATTCATGAGTAAGAGAAACTGGATACATTAAATTACATTCAGTGTTGAGCTTATATCTGTTTTCATTTACTGTTTTTTTTTTTTTAATTTAAACGTTCCAGAAATTGTTTCCTCAACCTTTTATTTACTTGGCAATACGTCTTTTAATTGTAACATTGTTTAGAAGTAAACGTGGGGTTCGCGAACCGCCGCTTGAGAAACTCAGATTATTAAGTTGATATCACGCTTATTTTTTAAAGTATATTTAAAAAAAAAATGTTTTTAGATCAACGATAAAATGTCAAAATAATTAATTAACATATTACAAGCTTGTTTTTTTTATTTATTAATAATTTTCATACATAATAATAAGATTTAATTCACGATCCACGTCCTTTAATTAAGGAGTAGGGAAGAGGAGGATCACGATATTTTCACGAAATAATAATTTATAATTAAAATATTTAACGAAGTTTAAAATGTTTTATTTTGAGAAGAAATTAATTATTTTAAATATATATTTACGTATAAATTAGTCAAGAAAAGTAAGCAAAATTTATCCATTTTTTTTTTTAAAACCAAAATAATTAAGAAAATTAATTATTAATGTAAGTATTTAAGTTTCTAAAAATTTAAATCATTCTTTAGAATAAAAAAAACAGGATAAAAAAATATATTTATTGTCGAAATTATAGAAATAAAAGAAGAAATTGCTTAGAGTAAATGTAATTTTGATATATTTTCCTTTGAAATTTCTTATTTTATTTTTAGCGACAGTATCAAAAAATAAAAAAGAAATTGTAAGAAATATTAAATATTTTAAAAAATAAATTCGTGTAATACAGGTTTATATTTTCTCTTCTCGATACACGAGCATTTTTAGATCCAACAATCCAAGAAATTATAAAAAGGAAACCTTTTAAAAAAATGTGCAAAACATAAAGAAAATCGTTATTTTCCTTTGGAAAAAATATATATATATATATATGAAATCGTCATTATCTCTAATGAAATAGTTTTTTTTATTTATTTTTAGAGTTAAAAATGTACTTTTACGTAATGATACAAATCCTGCACTAACTTCATTCATGTCATTTACTTTACTGAAATATCCTCTATCGTACGATAGTGCATCAAACTTAAAATTGAATTACTAGGATTATTTCCACTCATAGAATGCATTTTTTAAAAAATAAATTCATTCGACTTTATCTAAATTTCTTTAAAAAAAAAAAATGTTTTTTATTATACATCCACCGACCAAAAAATAGTAAAAATGAGGGGGGAGTTTGTAAGTAGTCACGAAACGGTAATTTTTCTACATTAATTTATTGTATTTTAAAGCCTAAATATTGGTTTAATTTATGAAAAATTAAATATATATATATATATATATATAATTTAAGGATAGGAATTATTAAAAGAAATTGTGAATTTTAGAGGTTTTATTAACGTGAAAACGTCTACACGTGATGCGAATGACAAAGAGAAAAGAAACCATCAATCAATCACATAACATGTAAACAGTAATAAGGACAAATGATCCTGGTAATCGACTATAATGCGCACACCTAACATCGAACGTGATTCGGGTTTATAGAATAAAAACTTTTACCGAAAATTAAGCAATAGTCAACATTTTTTTAAACACTCGTTTATAGATTTTTCACCAATAAAAATATAAATTACAATTAATATATATATATGTTTATTTACAATATTTTAAATGTAAATATTTAACGTGACAACGACACAAACTACAATAAAACTAAAACATAAAAAAGAGAGAGAGAGAGAGGAGGAAGATCTTCTGTAACGAAACATGGAAATTCTTGATTGCTTCACTCTGATGGGATTATCCCAAGGCTCTATGCAGGGATTTAACTTTACCTCTTGCACAGGAATGAAAATTTCAACTCCTGACCTCCATCTGTCATTGGAGGTCCATTTAATCCAGGCGACATACTTTGTGATTACCGTGGAAGGTGTCACGTCTATTCTCATTCCCTGGAGCTTGTCAACCTCTCCTGTCTTCCTTTAATGACGTCTATTTGCATCTAGCGATTCCTCTCCCAATCTCGTCATCCCCCCTTTTTTTTGGAAAAACATATATAATTGTATTATCTAAGCGGCAGTTGCAAC
This sequence comes from Centruroides vittatus, assembly GCF_030686945.1. NCBI lineage: Eukaryota > Metazoa > Arthropoda > Arachnida > Scorpiones > Buthidae > Centruroides > Centruroides vittatus. The sequence goes on from NW_027122718.1 coordinate 9,410,254, forward strand.
TTCCAACTGTTCTAAGTATGCAAATAACTCCCATCTCCGGTTTCCTAACACTCAAATAGCAAAGTTAAGTCGTCCATATAAATGTCTTTTGTAGTAAAACGAGCGAAAGGACAATACTCGTGCTTTCTATTTTCATCAATATTATTATTATTATTACCCAAATATTTAGTAATTTTTTAAAAATAACGATTTTATTCACGAATAAAAGTTAAATATCGCGTATAAGGCGCAAAAATGTAATTTTTTTTTTCCCTGTTGATGAAATATTAAACAGAATTTTACATTAAAAATATAAAAATTTAACAATAATTGACCACACGACTAAGTAAAACAGGAAAATAAATGAATAATTTTCTATTTATTACATCAAAATCTAAATCAAAATAATGTATTTTTAGATGATTTTTATTACGAATCTTAGAAAAAATTTATAAAAATAATAATAATAATAATATTTATAACTTATATGGACATTCCTCTAATTAAAATACATTATTTTTTATTTTAATTAATAAGTTTTATTAAGTAATAACGCGTTAATTATATATTTAAAATGATTTCTTCAATGTCCGAATGTAGATTTTGTTATAAAAATATATAATTAAAAGTAATTATAACTTCAAAAATACTTAAAAAAAAAATAAAATAAATAAATAAATTTTGTTTGTAAAATTCATAGAAGATAAATTAAAATAATTTAAATTTATAATTCTAAATAATTAAAATATATTTTTTACTTTATTTACGCGATTTATTTGCATTACAGTTTAATTGTAGCGCATTCATTTGCATTGTAACTTAAGAGGATTTAATTTGTAATGCAAATAAAAGTACGAATGAAGAAAAATAAATAGGGAAAAATCGGGCAGAAAATTTTTATAGATCTCGAGCGTAACGTTAGAATTGTGAATTTTAGTTATTGGTTTGCCAATGTCTGTCAAAAGCAGAGAAAAAGTACAGACAAGTTTGCAATGGTAAAGGATCAATAACAGAAGGGATATATGGCCGAAAAGATGTTTATTTTATTATCTTTCCCATGTCTTATAAAGAATAGACATTTTATTCCTTTCAAATTATTTATTTTATTTTTTTGTTAAATTAATGTCTAGCCAAAAGTTTTTAAAATGGAATTTCCTTTTTAAATTAATATTACAACTTATACAGTATATTAATATTTTTCTGTAACGTTTCTTATCCGTTTAATTGAGCTTCCTGTTTACTTGGAGCTGACTTTTAGAACCTCCTTCATTTTGAGTAGCCTTTTTTGATACTATTTTTATAATTTTGTGTTTGTTGAAATTATTTAAATGATTTCTATCCTATTTTTTTTCTAAATTTATTCATTATTTTGAGCCGTTTAAATGATCTATCTTTGAAATTGTAATATTTTCTTTCGGATAATCAACAAGTTCATCACGTGTTTTCCCAATATTCAATCAATTGTAACTGTTAAATGTTCATATACAAGTACTACTTATGTACTAATTACCATTATAATTTAATGTCTTTGTACATCTCGTAATTAAAGAAATAAACATTTAAATTATATTTTTAAATTAAAATAAGTAACTTTTTTTTTTTCTGATAGTTTTTAAAGGAAGAAAGCACGAAAAGTTTCACTTTGTACACAAAGGAAAGCAAAGCCGATACTTTAGAAATATAATGTAAATCTGCATCATATTTTAAATCTTTAAGAGATAAAAAAAAAAAGTAGATATTTCTGTAAAATAGTTAGTTTAATGTACAAGAGAAGAAAAGGTGCAAAACGTGAATGGTCATTCTATATGGGAATTATAGCATCTGGAACTCTATATAAAACCATCTGTTTTTATAAAAGTTTGAACAATGAAGGTGCACGAATAAGTACTGAGATGAAGTAAAGAAGAGAAGTAATAGAATAAAGGTACGAAAAAATCTTTCAAACTGTTAGCACAATTGAAAGAACTTCTAGTTTTTGTTCAAGAATCAACAAAGCGTGATCTGAAGAAATCAATCTTTTTCTCTTTCGCTATTCTCTATGATGGGAGTCGAGTGAGTGAACTTGATCATAGAAATGATCATTAATGTTGCATTATATGATCAGAAATTTATTTCCTTATCATAAAGCTCAGACATTCGAACGTATCCAAATTAAAATAACATTTAATTAACCGTCTCTTTATCCTTTACACTGGTAAGAGAGAATAAAATGATCTTCATCAATTCAATTTATCTCTTACATTTTACAAATAGAAACACCTTTAAAGTATGCACGTCTAAGAGTGAAAATACAAAACGAATGGCACATCTTCGATACCAGTTGATAAGTAAGAGCAATAGGAAGCCGACAATCAGATTGTATCTATAATTGTATCATTTTGAAGTCGCGAGGAAGATAATCTTTGTTGAAAGGTGATGCAAGATACAGATCGAAAGTGTACATCTTTTGTGGATTAAATGACATCCAAAGGTACGAATTGGTATATGATGATGCTAAATATACCGATATCCTTTATTAACAATGGAAAAAAAAAACCCTTACTTTATAGATTATTCTATAACTTAATGAACTAACTGATAGCTGCCATTTTATATGTAACATAGTCGAAATGCAACAATGGACGACAATCATCGAGTGTGAAACGTTACGATTGATTATCACTTTACCTAACAATTGTTCGTCTGATTTTTCTTTCAAATGCACTAAATTAAAAGGTTGAAATATACCTGAATAACGCGTTATCAACGTTACAAATAAGAAAAAAAAAATTGTAGTAAATAGAACGTCATTTCTTGTATCTGCATAAGTAATTGCATTACTTGTGTGCGTTATAAGACACGTATTGCCTATGCTAGTATCGTGTTTCGGTTGTAGTTTTGTTGTATGTAGAACAGATAAAAATCAAATTTTACGTCTTTTATACACTTCGATTTACATCTATTATGTGGCGGTGTGTTAATTATAATATTTCCGTGTGTTTAATACATGTTTTTATACTTATTTTAGTGATTATTATTGATGTAGTACAGTTCTTCTAGTGTTTTTATAATAAGGGAAAAATAGTTATAAAAATATATATAAATTAAAATTATTTTAAAATATCATAGATATTTTTACTTTTATATATTTAACATTTTTTTCTTAATAATTAAAAATTAAAATAAGATAAAATAATATTTTGACAGGAGACATTCCTCGTGGCGCCATCTATTAAGTATTTTAACAACTAATCTTTCTGTAATGCCCCTTATTTTGGTATAACAATTCATTTTATATAGTGTTTATTCACTTTTAATTATAATACGCAAGATAATTGCATTTTTAACCATATTGCATGGTAATTTAAAAAAAAAATCACGTGACTTCCAACCCAGGTCGGAAGTTCGTATATAGTTAATTGGGGCCTCCGGCCCCTAAGGTTTCCATTTCTAGTCTCGATTTTTATCTATATAAAACTCTGTTCTCGAGATTAACGATGGATGGACGGACAGTGGAAATCTATAGGTCTACAATTTAAAAGTTGCAGCCTGATTAATGCTTTAACTTCGAAATCGGATCATGGTCAACTTCTCAGTAATTAAAGTAATTGTCTCTAATACACAAACCTCCCTGCAAAATTTCAGAAATTTTCGACAAAAAGCACAGGAGTTATTAAGTTTCAAAGAGGGTGAACTCCCCCACACAAACATCCATACATACAGGAAAAAACCCCAAAAGTTTTTTGCATTTCTCGACGTTTCAAGATGTTCTGAGTCCAAAAATGTGAAAATCTTGGGGGGGGGGTCATTTTTTTTTGACCGATCGCATTACTTTCCCTCTGTTATATTAATATATAACAGCCGGGAAAGTAATAAAATGAAAAGTTGAAAAAACTAGTTAGGTATAATAATAAATATATTACACTATTAAATACGTGTAGTAATAAATATAAGTATTATAAGAAGGTGCGCCCGTACATTGGAGCATTTGGGGCACGTGCCCATCTTTGAATCATAATTGTTTGAAGCATCTTGCATAATGTACAATATCCTTTTTTTTATAGATTGTACCCTCCCTTTTTCTATAGTCTATATCCGCCGCTGATTACAGTGTACCAATCCTTTACCATAGATCACCTACTATACCGTAAAATGTTTAGGTAGTGTCAGTGCCATCTTAACGCATGGGCAGTTTGGGCAGTTGCCCGGGATCCCACGCTAATTTATTCACAGACCAGAATTTAATACTAATTTTCCGATCATCCGCCGGTTGTGTAGGCAGGACCCAGTGCACTGCTTTGCCCATGAGCCTAAAATGCCATTAAGACGGTCTTGGATAGAGCGCCTAACAGAAGTACTGTACATAGAGATGAAGCTGTCTATAAATATCATCATATTTTAATTTTGGATCCCTTCCACTCAACAAAGGTACAAAATTTGCCCAAATATGCAGGATATTATTTCAAAACGTAAACATTTCTTATACATCTCCCGTCCTCGATTATTACATAATTTTATAGGCACTTCTTAATAATATAGCCTACATTCTGCTAGCTGCTGTGCCTTTCTTTTGGATGATAAAGTTCGTTTTTTAATTTTTTAAATTTAGTTAGATATGATGGCAAACGATTGGAATTGCATCTCGTGTTAATCCTCTGTGCGCCATTTACTGCGAATCCTTGTCATTAGGAAGGATTTAGGCTCCAGTGAAATGACATATATATTAGCATTAGCCTTCACTGATCAGTAAAGGCTAAGTGCTATTCAGTATACTGTTGGGAAATTTTTAACTGTAAATATATGTATTATAAAAAAGTATATGTATTTAGCACCTCTTTACTAAATGTCTTAAAGGAAAAACCGACGGAAGAGGGGCGTAAGCCCGAAACGCGTATCGTGTGTAAGATATTCCTGAATAAAGAGCGATGTTAAAGATGTCAAGTGTCTACCTATGCACCCAGTTGTGAAGTAAATAATAATACACACAAATTATTTTTAATTTTGTAATGACTGGGGAGAAAAATAAACAACGGGCAGAGTGCAATCTTACGAGATAGAGAGTTACCTTCCCTGTTCCCCATCACAGGTATTATCAAATACCAATAAATCCTCTCTCTTCCACAATACTAGGGTGGTCCCTATATATCTAGATCCATGGATTTCTAATACTACACCAGAAATAGAATTTTTCACTCTTCCAATCTATAATGAAAGCATTGCATTTAGAGGAATTTCAAAACATTTATACAATTTAATAGGTTATATTCATTTGTATATTATTTGTTTGATAAAAATTTGAGTAAATAAAAATTGAGGCAGCAAAAAAGTATTTATTTTTATAAAAGTATAAAACTTGTAAAGACGAAAACTTTCTAAAATGTATAGAAAGAAAATAGTTATTATACATGGAAAAACATTTTTATAAAAATTCTGGAGACTTTTAAACCAAAATTGATATAAAGAAACCTGTTACACTTTTCGACTATTTTGTATTATAATTTGCAAGTAAAACCTATAATCATTTTGTTAACCAAGAAAATGTTTTAAATCTAATTTAAATAAATACATTGTCTTAACGTACAAAATACAATATTTTTTAAATAAATTGTTACATAATTAAATCTTGAAAAGTTTATATAAAATTAATTAATTTCTTACTTTAAACAAGCCACTTTATTGCAGAAAAACAATAGTTTTATAACAGTAATTTACACTCTTCATTTAAACAATTATCATTAATTAATGCAAGATCTTTGTACTTTTAAAGAACAAAGCATTGTAAGTTTTTGTACAGTATAGTACATCAAGATTGTACAATACAATGAGATTGCAAATGTTATCAGTATTAATTTGATAAAAATTAAGCAATCATTTGCAGATTTAGAAGTATTCTACTTTTGTTTTAAGAAAATGGCATTTTGACAGTAATATGTTAAATTTAAAAAATAATAATAATAATAATAATAACAACTCTTACTCAAACACACCTGGTAAACAAATACAGTAGAACCTCGATTACCCGAGGTAGCGTAAACCGATGTTACTTTGGATAATTTAAAACTTGAATAAAATGGACGGCCCGTGGCCATTTCGGATTAAAAATTACGAATTCAAAAGATTTATACCGGTAGCGCTTTCACATCATTTATTATACAGCTAATATGTACTGTACAAGTTATAAGAATAAAAATGTGTATTAATGTAGTTACACTTTAATAAGAATGATTTGTCTCACATTAAAGTCAAATAATAAAAAGATAACACAAGAAACAAATCATTTTGTAATAAGTGTTACCTTTTAAACTTTCTTTTATGGACTACAATATAAGTAGTGATTTGTTTAGCTTACACTTACAGATTCACTTGGGATAATGCAGCGCCTTAGTTAACCAGGGGTCAGATAATCTGGGTTCTACTGTATAAACAACTTTATAGTTTTTGTTCTTTAAATGAAATAAAATCAAATAAGATTTCAAACTTTCATGTAATTTAACACCTAAATAATTAAGACATTTCAAATTAATTATGTATATGAATATCATACAAGCAATTCTGTTCTTAAAAAACAAAACAATTAATAGATTATTTAATTTTTTTTATACATTTTCATGCTTGAAGTTAACAGTCACCATCAATCATTTAATGATAACAGGAAAGGCAAAATTTTCATTTAACAATCTTCATTAATGTTTTAGGCAACACCGACAAGTTCACGAAGTGAAAATCTTGTTATTATAATAATACAATTACAAGTTGAAAAAATTTCGAAAGACGCACTATTTATTTAAACAATGCGGAATTTTAATGTATGGACAATAAAACTATCTTGCTGATAATGAACAATGAATGCATTTGTCATCTTGGGTGATTTTAAGAGTTTTATTTCTATTTGGTTACGTTTATCATAAATATTAGAAAAAATAATCTCTTTATAATAATTTGTATAAAACAACAAGTGCATCATTAAGCAGTGGTCAAGTCAGTCACTTTATGGTGCAAAAAAGATGTAATAATGCAAAATGCATAACCGATTTAACTTAATCTACAGGAATTCTTCTCATGATTCTGCAAAAGAAAAATGCGAGTTTATATTTGTTAATTCTTTATTCTAATCATTAGATAAAATGGACTACTACATTCTTTCTAAAATTTTATATTAAAAAGTTTAAAATAAAAATGACAATTTAATATGAGAAAGATGATGATTTTGTAAAGAAATATTAATATATATATACATATATATATATTTATATGATATGTACTATACAAAATTAATTACAACAATAAATGAGAACATTATTTTTCAATTCTATACATAGAAAATAACAATAAATAATCAGTTACAATAACTGGCATAACCAGGGAGGGGGCCCAGGTTCCCCTTTGTAATGAAAAAAATAAATTGATTTTCCATATTTAGCATTAACTACTGACTTAGTAATTCATATATGTTTATTATAATCCCTTATACTGTATATGTATTAGAAACAAAAATTTAATATGAATCACTATATATTTTAGTAAATTTTAACTTGGGTTCCCTTTTCATTAGTTCTTGTTATGCTGCTGGTTTCAACTTTGCAAGCATAAAATACAGTTAGAAATAAACTTAAAGAATGGGAAAACTAAAAATATGCAGCAGTTGTTTAATTTCTTTGCACTCCCATTGTAAACTGTTTATAATGATTCTGCAGGCTATCTAATTGCACCATGTTGCCAGAAATTAGCTGAGGCTCACACAGAGACATCAAAATGTTGCAAGAAGAAAAAAAATCTGCTGTTTTGTTTTAAAGCCAAGCCTAAAACTTTAGCTTTTAACAGGTGTTAGTTTTTAATGTCAAAAATCTGTGGACTGGGAATAAAAAGTCAGCAATAAATGTTTTTAGTAAGTATAGAAGTTGCAACAATGAAAAAAACTGCCAATTTTCTTCAAAATTGGCCAAATTGGCAAGAAATCACAGGATATGAAAAGCTGACCCATATCTATTCAAAACCATCCATAATTGAGGTTGAGAAACTATCTTCAACAATCTTCAAATGGATTTTTTAATATGATCTGCAGCAACATAACTTGCTGGAGTTTAAAATAAAGAAAATTTACCAGAAGATTTTGAAATTTGTTATATGGCATAATAACCCCATATGTTTATATGCTATATTTACTGGGAATTGTCAGTTGTTCAATATAGGAAGAAGTCCATTATAGGAAGACTTTGGAATTAGGGAATTTCCTGTATTATTTTAGTGACTAGTGTACCGGCAGTTATAAAGTATGTTGGTAATCAGCAGTTTTAAAGCATTAACAATGGTTCCAATCCTCATTTAAAGTTTATACGTTCAGTAACTTGGTCGATGCTTATATGATTAGTATTGTTTACCGATGCCATATGTCATTGGTAATAATAAATAAATAAAAAAAAACACACTGTTTTGATATTAATTATAAATAATTTTTAAATTACATAAACAAAACATTAAATTATACTGTATTTTAAATCAAAACAAAAATTATTGGCAATAAAAAATATTACCGTATTTTACGGACTATAAGACGCATTTTTTTCTTCGAAAAATTGCCTCCAAAATTCAGGTGTGTCTTATAGTCCGTAGCGTCTTATAGGTTTTTTTTTTTTAAATTGCTTAAAAATTAAGGTGCGTCTTATAATCCGTAGCGTCTTATAGTCCGTAAAATACGGTACATAATATAAATTTTTGTAATATTCTCATTAACTCAATTCTTGATAGAAATTGTATTGTTTCAAAGCCACAGTTGACAAAATTGTAGTTGTCAAAAGGGATTTTTCTTTAAATTAACTGAAAGTATAAACAGTGAAATGTCAGTATAATGAACACCAGTTTAATGAAATTTTCAGTATAACAAATTTATCTTAAATTCCCCACTAATTTCCTATACAAATCAATGCAAAAATGTTTCAGTTTAATGAATAATGAATACCATTATAACAAAAATTTCAGTTTATCATCATCAAAAATTCTATCCATTATGAAAGGAAAGTTCCATTATAATGAAATCTATAAATGCATAAATCATTCATTTTCAGTAAATGATGAATATTATGTCAGCCTGGCAAAATTAATTTTAATCCTTAGTTATGGTTTTGTTTTGATGCTATTACTCTACAATTATTTCTTTTAAGTTTATGAGAAAAAATGGAACAAAGAAAAAAATATTATATGACATGCAAAAAGGAATTAAGCAAAAAGCTGTGCTTGATGGCATACTGAAATGCTGCATCATAGTACATCAAAAAAAAAAAAAACTGATTAAACAAACAACACAACACATTACAGACTTCTTTTAGCAGAAAATAATGGCTTGAAGCAGCAATAACAATTTAAAAGGCAGGATTCCAACTAATAATTGCTACTGTATTGCTATTTTAGATGTCGGTCATGATATTTTTGATAACTTTTTATTTTATTACAGTATAAATTTTTATTCTGTATTTAATATAATTTACATTTAAAAATGCAAAATTTGGTTCCATATAAATAGTAACAAAACAACTGCATTTTTAAAAAATTTGAATAATTTTTTTATTCTTGCATTTTTGACTACATTTCAATGTTTATAATTAATAATCAAATATTTTAATTAAGGCCCAATTTAGAAGATCTAAAAAATTGTATTTGTTGTACTAAAATTGGATATTCAGAGATGGAAGCAAGCGTAACATTAGCATCTAAAGATCACATAACTAAACAAATCTATAATAATAACCATTTATGATAATACTATACAGTAAAAAAAATCCTAACTGTTTAAGAATAGCAAGATTAGAATAAATTAAATCTTGAAAATCAAACTTTTACCTTGCATTTCAATTTCACATATAAATCTTAATTTTAAGATATGTATACTATTTTTATTATTACTTTCTTTAAATCTAGTGAAAATATATCATACAAAAATAAAAATGTCTACGTTTTTTATGCCATAGATATGTCTGAATATTTGAATGTGCAGTATATTTTCAATTAAATTAACTTTAATAAAATAAACTTTTCAAATATTTAGTCCAATCTCTCATTATCTGTTAATATCTGTTCCAAAATGATATAATTTTTGTATACATGCCAATTTTTGAAGATATGAAATATCAATACTAAACTTGTGTTTATATATGTTACTGGCAAAACCCGATTTTACACCAAACTAGTTTGGATTAAGTGTGTCAGGCCAAACTAGTTTAGAATTATTATTCAAGTATATTAATGGTTAAAATAAAATTAAAAGACAATCAATTAGATGAACAATATTTATTCAAACATAGTCTACTTAATAATTATGGTAATTTATTAGAATAGGTTAGTGTGAATGTATGTCTCTTTAATCCAAATAAAATAAATCCAGTAGACTTCCTCACAGCAATAGCTGTGAGGAAGTCTACTGGATTTATTTATTCAGATTAAAGAGACATACATTCACATTACATATATATAGTTACCACATCTGACATTGAGAAGAATAGGTTAGGTTAGAACGCCCGTCCCCACTGTTCCCTGTCTTCTGATTGCTGGACTCGGAGACGAGTCGCCACCTTCGATACATAGGGTAACATTAACCCCATTTATTATAATTAAGTAGACTATGTTTGAATAAATATTGTTCATCTAATTGATTGTCTTTTAATTTTATTTTAACCATTAATATATTTGAATAATAATTCTAAACTAGTTTGGCCTGACATGCTTATGCCAAACTAGTTCGGCCTAGGCAAAACTAGTTTGGCATAAAATCGGGTTTTGCCGGTAACATATATACACACACACAGTACACCCCAAATAGATTAAACTTTTTAAAATAAAACAAAAATTACAGCAAAAAAGTTAATCCTTTTCAAAATAACTTTGGGAGTTTATACATTTTTTCCACTATAACTTAACAATTTAGATTGAGTGAAAAAAGCACAAAAATTGTTGTACAGAACTTATCATACAGGAATTTTGTGCTTGTTTCCCAATGAACATAAAAAGAAAAAGAAGCAATCAAGTATTAAAAAATTTATATTAAGTTTAGAAATGCATGTTTAAAGTTATACTTCTCAAAACTGCAGTAAAATCTTGCTTTGTCTATTAAACATTGTCAATACTAATTTCTTTCATTAACATTTTAAGTTTTGAGAACAAAAAGAGTATAAAGTGACAAATCAGAAAACATGCACATGAGAAAAAACTAATATTGTAATTGACTAAAATAAAGTCATTAAAAATTACTAACTGTTCATGAAAAGGTCCACAATTAGTATCTTTTTATAATAAGTTTTACATACATATCCATCCATTTTATAGCTCATGAGCCAGAACTATAAAATGGCTCAACTTTAGATGTTATCAATTTATTCTTTCTTAATAAGCAATGAGTATTTTTACATTCATATTTAACTATATCTATTTTTTCCTTTTTTTTTTAATTATTTCCATTCTGAAGTTCTCTTTAGTATCTGAAGGCCTATTTTTATGTCTATTACCATATAACCTCATTTAAACCAATATGATGGTATTCCCCTAGTGTAAATTGGCATGCTGGTTTTTACCATATGGAAATATCTGATTTCATGGTCTCTCCCAATAAGATAAGATGGTCAACCCATAAAATACAGTTTGACAGAGCAGCCAAATAGATGGGACCGAAAATATCTGAAGCAAACCATCCGTGAAAATTTGAGGATCTGATCCAAACTGAAAGCTAGTTCCCCAAAGTAGATTACTGATAACTTTACTGTCTCAGCCAAATAGGTGACTTTATATAAGATCTGCCTGGTAAATTTCTGAACTTTCCAATTTGCCTGCCAGCAAGTGGGAATGTGTATCACGCATCCACATAGTGGTAATATTGGTAAGAATTCTACCAAAAACTGCAACTTAATACACATTTTAGTTATGATGTAACACCTGTTTGAATCAACAAGTGTTGTTTTGTGTGTTTGCTATTTTTATTGTGTTTAAAATGAGTGATTTTCACAAGCAGTGAATTTGAAATTGGGAAAATCCTTTATGGAGACATTTGAAATGTTAAAAACAGAGTTCAGGAATAAGGCTTTAGGTTGGACTGAAGCATATGATTGATGGAAACATTCCAAAGATGGATGAACTTCAACCAATGACAATCTACATTCAGGCAACTTTCAACATCCAAAACAAATGAAATTGTTGCAAAAGTTAGGGAAGTCATTCATCTGTTTGTAAGTATTAGATAAAGTTGTAAAGTTTGCCAACTGTGTGCGATTGTCAGGACAGTTGAGGGGTTGAGACAATCATGTGTGGGCATGATATACATACTGAGAGAGACTAACCAATCACTCTTTCCCATTTAATAAAATATAAAACTTTTCTTATAAAACTTTCTATATTCTTGTTACAATTCTCTTTCTATCTTTCTTTTTAAGAAGGGAATCCAGTAAAAGTCCAAATGTTACATTGAATATCTACACTTGGTCCCTTGTGATGGTCTTCTGCAAGACCAGAACTTATTGTTAAGCTCGGATATAACAGATCTTGGAGAGAGAGAGAGACTTTTGGAGAACAAACAAATCTGGGAGATAGAACAACAGAATTTAGAGAATGAACAAATTTTAGAGGGTCAATTAACTATTGGAAAAAAAGAACTGAATGCCCTTGAAACACAAGTTTTTAAAGGAATTTCTCTTTTCTATTCCATGTTCCTATTTGTCTTTTTTCTCCTGGTAACAATTCAAAACTTTTAGGGGCACGGGAGAGGTTGTTATTGACACTTAAGCCAATTGGCTAAAATTCCTCCAAACTTTGGATCTGAATCCCTTATAATTCCAACCTTTTGTTTTCCTTTTTGATGGATTCTTTCTGTCAAAAAAGAAAACAAAAAATCTCATAAAAACTTTTATTGTTTTCACAAGACTTCAAGTCTAGCTTTGGATTTTAATTTTGAAAGGTGAGAGTTTTACTGTTCTGCCGGATATTTGTCATCATTAACATAAAATTTCGATTTCTGTTTGGAACCTCACAAAGTAAGCATCTCAAAAACTGTCTGTTATGAAATTCTTATGTAAAATTTAGGCCTGATTCATATTGCAACAAAATTTGTGCTTGTCTTTTGACTAATTGCTGAAAGTAATTAGTCAAAAGTTCAGTGTTAATGAGAAAAATCAAAGTCAAGTTGATGTGAGTCAAGAGTTTTTGAATCAAGCTAATCAGAATGAAAACTTTTGAAAACATCGATCATTCCCAGTGAACGTTAAAAGGCTCACTATAATTGAAAAGAAAAGAAGAAAGTGCAGTGAAATGTTAAAGTCATGCTGACATTTTTTTCGATTCTGAGAGAGTTGTTCATCAGGAATTTCTTCTACAAGGCAGGGTGGTGACAAAGGAATATTATCTTGAAGTAATGAAACACCTTTGTGAGGCTATCAGAAGAAAAAGGCCAATGCTTGAGGTCAAACTGATGGATGTTTCATGCTGACAATATATCCATGCACACATTTCTATTAATCCATCGGCTTTTGGCAAAACATGACACAATAGTCATTCCACAACATTCTTACTCTCCTGGTCTAGAACAAGTGAAATTTTTTATTCCCCAAATTAAAACTGGCTTTGAAAGGTCGAGTTGACTGACTTGATAAAGGAAAATTTGATAGCAGAACTGTGCAGTATCCTGAGTGAAATGTTTCAAAGGATAAAAGAAACTTTGGGAGATATGTATTCAAAGTGGAGGGGGACTACTCTGAAGGCAACAAGGCTGAATAGCTTTTAAAGAAAGTGGAAAATTTTTTATTTAAAAAGTTCAGGAATTTACAGGATAGACCTTGGATAGCTATTGTAATTATATTATTCATGCTCTATTACATATCTAGCATGTTTTTTTCTTCTATTTTTTATTAATAGTTAACATTTTTTTGAAAGTGTTTTATAATTTAATTTAAAGAATTTGTTGCATATTTTAACTTTGACGTTATGAAAATAATAAAGCAATCATCTTAATAATCCAATATAAAATTATTAATTATTAAAATAATTGCTTTATTATTCTCATTTTGTTCTGATATGAAATTAATAGTTCTTTTAATATACAATAAATATTTTAAATAGTACTTACAGTTCGTGTTTTTATTTGTTCTTGTTCACTAGCTGCTAAAGCCTTTGCTAACAAATAATCTTCTTCTTCTTGTAATTTCTTTTCAACACTAAATTTTTATGTAACAAATATAAGATTTAATTCCATGCATTTGGTATTAAATTTTTACTTTTATTGTTAAAAGCAAAGAAGAGAATCATTATGCAACAAATGAGAAATCATTATCAAAAAATTTTTAGCTGTATTTTTTATAAAAATTGAAATTTATTTAAACTATAAGTCTATAATTGAAATTATTTTCTATTCAAATTATATTTATATATTACTTTAAATATTATTTATAAATATTAAAAATCATTAAACATATATTAATTGTTTCTAGTTCAGTGTCAAAACAGAAATTAATTTTTCCTATAAGAAAAAAAGAAAAACACTTTTTTAATTTTTATTAGAAAATTTAAAAAAATCTATGTCTATGATATTGATAATCTTATATGTCAACTTGACATATAATTTGTTCACATATAACATGTTTTAAAAATATTTTTCTGTATTGTAAAAAAATGATCCCTTAAAAAAGCTATTATAATGTAAGGATTAGTGGTTATATGACAGTAGTAATTAATTACAAATAAACTTCTTTTTACAAAATATCAGCAACATCTTTAGATTTTTTATTGTTATAATAATTTTTTATGGATGACAAAATCAAAATACATTAGTAATTTAAAAGTTATTCTAGAGAACTGTGTTTGTTCAGTCAAGTACAAAATGACTTTTTTCCCCAGAATTTGTGTTCGAATACTGAATTGTTTGCGTACTGAGATACCACTGTATTTTGATTACTTACCTACAGTTAAAAAAAGTAATAACACCTAAAAATGTTTAAATAAACTTTACTAAATATGAGGATTAATCTATAAATACAAAATGCAGTAATAGTCTTAAGAGCTGAAGTCTGAAAGCAACGACAACACCTGGTTGATGGGAAAGCTAGGACAAGGAAGGAAAAATTGCACTAGTTTTCATTAAAGTAAACCTGATGAAAGACAAAAGAAATTGAAAATTTCAATATTCTAAAATTCATAGGAAAATTTGAGACAAAACACATACTTGCTTGAATAAAAATAATGGAGTTAACACTTAAAAATCATGAAATTTTGTATAAAGGATTTACCAAATTGTGTTAGAGTGAAACAAGAAACCATGTTGTACAGAAGATATCCCCAATTTTTGAACTGTATTGTAGAAGTGATAACTGTACATCAAAAGTTTACACAAACTATTTCACATTCAGGACCATACTATTGAATACTCAGTCATAGAAAAGAACACATACAAAATATACTATGATCAAGCCATAATCACAAGCAAAACTAAATCATATACATCATAGACAAGCTGTACCAAACATTCACAACACACAAAATACATATACTAAAGAAAAAAATTAGTAAATACTCAAAACTTGCCCATAAAATAAAGCATTTGTGAAGAATGAAGTATGTATTGTGCCAGTAACTTTTTCTTGCACAGACATCATATCACATACATTAAACAAAAATATAGAAATATTAGTACTTTACAACAGTGCACACATTACACTACAGAAGGCTGCCATACTAAACTCATTACATAGTTAGGAAATTCTTAAATACAAACATACACAACAGCAAACAAATACACATGCAAAGAGCATGTAAACAAAACTTTTTTCTGTTGTTATGCCTTCTCTTTGGTCTAGCATAGCACTAGTGCCTAGTGCTATGTAGGAAACACTCATCCAATATCATAATAATAATTATAGAAATTAAATATTATATGAACTAAAATTTTAAGTTTGGAGAGTTTACAATGTATTACAAATTTTTTGATAAATTTAAAAAAAATCTATACAGATATCCCTTGATGCTACTGCATATATCAAAATTGTCTTAATCAAATACAGAGATACTTTGGTACTTGACTGAACAATAACCACCAACTAGAACAAATTTTCGGTTAATTGAGCTGCAATTTGAAAAAACTGTAAAACTATAAATTCCCACTGTCACCTGTCTGTCTGTCTTTCCTTAACCTCAAGAATGGAGTTAGATAGATGAAATTAGAGACCCGATATGGAAAGCTTAGGGACAGGAGGACCAAATTAACTATATATGAACTTCTGATGCAAACTGGAAGTCATGTTATTTCAATTAAAAAATTTTCCCCTGAAAGGAGTTAGCAATAGAGGTGTGCTGATCATGTAATGGAAAAGTATGATGTACAGGGACAAGACACTACAGTACTAATTTGAGGTGAAGAGCATATATTTTAAATTAAATAAATTAAAAATATGATTAAAGATTGCAGCCTGGCATTGTGTTGTCACAATAAATAATTGTTTTAATAACAAATATTTTTATTTTAATAAATGAAAATAGCAAATTCACCAACACCTTACTGCCAAGAAAGACAAATCTATGTTAAGTAAAAACAGCTGTCAAAGCCGTGTTAAAATTTCTGCTGAGTATAAAATGGGATTGCTGCAATTAATTTTATGCATTAAGCAAGAGATACCTGCAGTCTAAAATTTTAATCTTCAAATTTTAAAGATTAAAATTTAATTGGCATGTAGTAGCATTTATCTTAATAATTTAAAAATTCAAACCAACTTTGATATTGAAACAGGACGATGTTCAGGAACAAATTTCTCACAGTGATGATCTTGTGGAAGACGATGTTTAAGACAATAATTGGCTTTACATCTGTTACAAAATATTTTAACCATCTGAAATAAAATTAATCGTAATTTTACAAAATAGTTATATGGAAATTACCATTTATTTTAATCGCTCGAAGAATTAACATTACTGTATATTACATACATAGTAAATGCTAAACTTGCTCATATTAAAAATATATTTCTTGTAAAATTTCTAAAAATCCAGGATAAAATATACATTTTAAAATATTGAAGACTAAATACAAATAAAAAAAAATTGATGTCTCTTCATACATTCTTCACAACCACAGGAACACACAATTAAAATGAGCATTGACTTTTCTTTTGAGGCTCTTTTCTGCTTCAAAATATGTAAACAGAGGGACTTTTAATCAATTTACATATTCATAAGCAGGGAAAAGCCTGAAAAGAAAGGTTGACTCTGCACATTTTAATTGTGTGTTCCTGTGGTTGTGAAGGATGTGTGAAGACATCAAAAATTTGTTTTTACTCATTAATTAGTATACAGTAAAGTTAGTAATACAATATATATATATATATATCAGTCAAAATCTCATTATGTTTAATAAAATAACATTTGTATTTATCTGTATTGATATAACCAATCAAAAACATTCCAACTAATTAAAAGAGTGTAAAATTAACATTGTAGTAATAAAAAATTAATAAGTTAACATGATTAGTCAGAAAAAAAATTTTGCTTATACTCAGATAAGGTTACAATATAAATTAACTGCCTATAAATTTTGTTTCTTAAATAATTCAAAGGTTTTTCCAAACTAGCCATAAAATAGTAATAGATGCATTATCTTATATTAACAATAAAAATAGTTTATAAGAATCAAACAGGGCCATCCATTAATTATGTGTACAATGTAAGGGAAAGGATAAATGCAAAATGTAAATAACTGTACACAATGGGAGGGAGAGGGCCAAATCATTATCTATGTAGACTTTTTTAGAAATATTAGTATTGCACACATTTGTTCTTTTAAGCCTACTTATTAGTCATTAACATCACTATAAACTAGCAATTAAAAATATTGTATAACTTTTTAAAATCATCTCTTCAATTTTAAGTGTCTGTAAATTATTGTACAGTACACATAATTAAAGAGGAAAGGGTTTGCCAAAACATTTAAAAAAAAGAATTGAAAAAGCAATAAAGTGGATGTATTAACTGTACTATTAATTATTTTTATGAATTTCCACATATTTAATATATCTGAAGTACGTTTGTAATTCATTGTATTTTTAAATATTTTATAAATGAAAATATTTATTACTATTTTGTTTTTAGAATTAAACTTATCTTTATACAATGTTATTACAGTGCAATTATTGTGAGAATTTATATCTTTTATGAATAAATTTAAATTTGGAAATTTACATTATAAATCCAATTATGTTTAGTACTACAGTTACTAGTCATGTTATAGAATAGTTGCTGTTTTGTTTGTCATATTAAAAAACAATACAAACTTCTTACATTAAAAATTTATCTTACCTCTTTTTGTTTACAGCCTTTCAATGCACATTTATTTGTGTATATCTGTAAAAAATTATTTTATATTTAAATCCCAAACTATATATATATTGATGTATTAAAAATA
Organism: Centruroides vittatus; assembly: GCF_030686945.1. NCBI lineage: Eukaryota > Metazoa > Arthropoda > Arachnida > Scorpiones > Buthidae > Centruroides > Centruroides vittatus. The sequence continues at coordinate 9,428,624 of NW_027122718.1, forward strand.
CGATATGTAATTATGAATTTTCAATTACATGAGTAATATTCAACAACACTCATCCTTCAAAATTTAATTTTTAATAAAAAATTTATTAAATTACAGTACTGCCACAAATACAGTACAGTACTGCCACTATTAACTAATTATTATTAAACTACAGTAGAGCATTGATTATCCGACCCCCGATTAACCGACTTATTGGTTAACCGACCGCGTTCTAGTCAGCAAATTCAAATGTCCGCTAGTGACGTGGCGCTACAATATTTGGTTATGTCTTGGCTACTTTAATATTATTTTTGTTAAATTTTTGCATGTTTTAGCTGGCAGCACTGGCTCGACCATGAAAGGGAGGCTAGTATTTAAACCCGGCCTAATACACTATACTAATAATGTATTTTTTTATACTTTTCGGTTATCCGACCAACCCCAGTCCCCAATTAAGTCGGATAATCGATGCTCTACTGTAATTAAATTATTATTAACTAAAACAGCAGTAGTAAAATAGTTTTCTAAAAATTTTAGATAAAAACTGATTAATTAAATTACTTAGATTCAGAATTTCGATTATAAGTAGGAATGTTACAGTCCTGATAACTAAAAGTTACGAACAGAACAGTTTGTGAATTTGGATTAACTTAAATTTTTAAAATTCTGACACAGTAAATGGAAATATTTGTTTAATATACATGCTAATTAATGTTACAGTCCTGATAACTAAAAGTTACGAACAGAACAGTTTGTGAATTTGGATTAACTTAAATTTTTAAAATTCTGACACAGTAAATGGAAATATTTGTTTAATATACATGCTAATTACATCATATTTTAAGCAAAAAGTTACTTCAGATTTATATATTAATTTTCATCTACAATACTATTACTCAGATGTTTTGCATCATTTCAATCAGGGCAGTTATCACTTACCAGTCAGAACCATAATCCCTCATCCAAATGAATCCAAACAGCATTCAATTATCATTTACCTTGATTCACATACTAATATATAATAAAAAATTAATAATATATGGAGGAAGTTTTATTTGATAAACAGATAATAAACCATATTCACTTGAATATAAGATGCCATTGAATCTAAGACACACCTTAATTTACCCATAGATTTTTTGTGTGTTTAGACAACTTGAAACAAATTTATGTCAACAGAATTGATTCTGCTGATATAAATTTGTTCAGTATCTATTAAACAGTAGATTAAGCTATATACTGCCTTCCATGGTATCAAAAGTCAGAAACCTTTTCATTTTCCCATGTCAGTCTTCTTGTAAAATCAACACTGGATTCAATGCTGAAATCTTATCACACGCAATTATCTTTAGTGCTGCTTAAAGTATTGGAAATTCACTATTTTTTGAAATATTTCTGAGAATAGTTGTGAAAAAGGGTCTCTTACATTAATGTCTTGAACATTAGTAACACGTTCACAAGTTATTTGAAAATAATAATCTGAATCTTGCTTTAGACAGACATTTCTAAATTAATTGAATTTTTAAAATTTTGTTACAAATAACTCACAATATTCTGTTTATTAAATTTTATCAATAAATGATAAGTCCAAATATGAAGATCATTACAGTCCAAATATGAAGATCATTAATTAAACTAGCCTAATTCTAACAAATTTTTAACACAATTATTAATAGAATTTGATGGATAACTGTATGAATGTATAAAGAATTCACAAGTAAGATGATAAAAAGTTACAAACAGCTAAAATGAGATTTCTAAGAGCCACAAAAGATAGCAAAAGACCGGACTAATAGAAGAATAAAAACAAAAGAAAAAGAACTGAAAATATAGTCTCTCAATGAAAAAATCAAATCAAAGAGAAAACTGGAAAATGCACATAGATTAAATGAATGATAAAATATTGCCAAAAAGTTCTGTTGAAATACAGATAGGCAAGAGAAAGATTAATTATAAGATAGTAGGATCAATTAGAAGCCAATTGTTGAAAAAAGCATATTGAATCTCAGGTTATTTTGAAAAATATAAATAGATAAATTTCTTTATATTGTAAACATAGTTTGAATTTTTTACCCATTCTGAAACCTGAACACATCTTGCATTATAATTTAACATATGAAGAAAATTAATGATAATAAACAACTTTAAAAATTGGCCAATTAATCTAAGTTCCATCTGCCTTTCAGATTCTGTAATGTCTATGAGCCATCAATGGTTGAACCTTGACACTTTGTAACACACAAAATATTTTTCTTTTTGAGGTTTTAGCTTTTTCTAATAATGTGCTGTACTTGATGGTCTTTTTTGATTCTGTCTGTAAATCTGTTTTCTACTCAAACATTTCATGTCAGTAAAGGAGTGAAGACACCAAAGTTGTTTTATTCTATTGGATTTTGTAATATCACTGTTACTCAAGAAATCTAATTGTATGTAATTAAAAAAATGCAATATATAATTATACATATGTATGTACGTATGCAGTTAAAAAGAAAAATGAAATCAGTAATGATTAAAAAATAAACTCCTAGTCAATAACAACGTAAATAAATGTTTCTTTAAATTATAGTTAATTTAATGTCATAATACTATGGTTAATTTGTGTATAAAGTATAATCATGGTATTATACTTCATAGTAACACAGTATAAATATAGTTTATATTCATTAAAATACATGTAAAAATATCTGATAAATAAAACTAAATATGTATATTAAAACTGCCTCTCACTTAAGATTTCCATCTCTCTATTAAAAAAATTATAAAAATAACTTTCTCCTGATTCTTTTTAAAATAAGAATTTCTTCAAAATACTATGTTAACAAATTCAAAGAAAAAACAATAATAATAAGAGCTTTCTGATATACTTCTGATATAGCCCACTTTAATATATTTCTGGTTATATATATAGGCAACACATTGCAATGATGTTCATTCAGAAAGGATTTTTTGAAATTTCTTGTCATTTTTTTTATGTCACACATCTATCATATAAAAGACAAGTCACCTTTACCAGTTTAATTGATGTCTATGAAAAATAGCAAGAGGTAAGACTGTACCAAAACCAATCAGGAAAATATTATCCAGAAGTATAAAGGAGTCTCTCAATGCAGTATCATGCAGGATGTGCAGATCTCTCAGTCTACAATCCAGGAAATCATCATGTGTTTTTGAGAAAGGGGAAACATTCATCAAAGAAAAGCTTTTGGAAGAGAATTCCTACTCAGTTTCAGATAACTATGGTTCTTTCAATGCTGTATTTTCCAAAACAGGCAAGTTTCCACAGAAGATTTGACAAAATAGATAAGGGAATACTTTAATATCTCATTATCTGAATGTACAGTGTGGAGATATATCCAACAACACAAATACAGGCTGTACGAATCCAAGAGAAAAACCTTTCATAAATGAATTGTGAAAGTGCAGTACTTAGCTTGAGCCAGAACTCATCTAAAATGGATAAACTCTAATTGGAAGAAAATACTATGGTTGAATGAATCAATATTTCATACAAACCATGAGAATATAGGCAAAAAAGTTTTTTGTACTAAAGATCAAGCATATTATTAAGATGAGTCCAGAAGCCACAGTCTGTAATGGTTTGGGAATGCATAAGAGCAGAGGAAATTGACAATTTGCATTTCTGCAATGCTGCTGTGAACTCTGAAGCCTACATTCTAATCCTTCAGCAATAGCTATGTGAATCAAAGCATAAACTTTTCCAAAGACAAGCCAATATTATCCAGCATGACAACACCCATCTGCATAATACTAGGAAAACCAAAGCCTCACTGCAGTCTAATCATACACATGTACTCCCCTGGCCAGCATGTGTCTCTGAAAATGTACGGAGATTTTTAAAAAGAAAAATGACTCAACATCATACTCACATGTTAAAACAATTACTTATGTACAGTATTTAAGCAAAGAATGGAAAAAAATTCACATGCAGTTGATGCACAAGTTTGTATCTTCCTTGCCCATGCCTCAATGCCTTGCAACTCTTAAAAAATGAAAAGGTGTTGCCATTCCACGGTGATTACAGAATCTTAACACATTGAACAAAATTCAAAGAAATGTGTCGCAAAGGCTCTGCATATTAGAAATTAATATTTTAATAGCAACATGTTTTTCCAAATCTGAGCTTTTGATGTTTGTGTGATCACTTCATAATAAATTTGATGTTGTTTGTGTAATTAATTGATGTGTAATTAATTGATGTTTGTGTGATCACCTTCATAATAAATTATTTTTCATTAAAAAAACATCTGTGCATTGTACTACGAATTATTTTAAGTTTTACTTGGTGAATGAAATTCATTGCAAGGTTTATATTTATATATAAACTAAATCTATTAATATAATCTTTGTTTCTATCTACTATATAAAACTGAAAAACTGGGCAGTCTCTGTTGTGGTATACCAAAAATGGCCACTAGGGGCACCCCTAGCTATTATTTAAATTAACAATAAATTCAGTTTTTTGTGTAGCAATATTAAAATAACAATAAATGCAGTTTTTTGCATTTTTGACTGTGTTTTAGTAGGGTATGCCACGAGAATGCACATTAAGAAGAGAGTTTTTAAAATTATTCCCGTGGGGGAAAGGGTTAAGGATTACCCTGAAGAACTCAGCTTCTATCGTACTAGTGGGTGATCGGATAACGAACACTTTCGGAAAAGATTTTTATGTTCGGATAATGAACACTTCACAGAATATACAGAAAAAGAAGTGACATAAAATAGTGAATAACGATTGGTCTTCCCTTGTCTCCAGGTGACAATTCAAAACTTTTGGAACTCTGGAGATGTCTGCATCAATGCTCAACCCGATACCAATCGGATAGTATTCCTCCGAATTTTGAAACTCTCCCTTGTAATTCCAGCTTTTTGTTTATCTTTCTGACAAATAATTTTTTTATAGTCTTTGCAAGACTATCAGGCAAGTACTTGTTAAATTTTGCGTTGGTTTTTATTTATGATAGGCGAGAGTTTAACTGTTCCATCGGATATTCGTTAATGTTTTAATACCAAATTTCAAATTTCATCCGGGCCTTGCATTTAAATAATTTTTTGTGCGCTAGTTGATTTCTGTTCTCCTGAATTTTTGTAAGTGCTTTTCTGAAATTATTATTTAAAAAAGAAACTGATAATATTATGGAGCATAAAAAGAGTGGAGTGTCAAGAACTGTGCTCACTGTAGAAACCAAGCAAGAGATAATAGCAAAGGTAGAGAGTAAGCAGATGTCTGATGTTGCTAGGCGATACGGCTTCAACAGGTCTACAGTAAACACAATCTTAGCTATGAAAAGATATATCAAGAAGTATCAAGCAATTAAAGATCTTTTGAGGAAGTGGGAGGATGTCAGAACAACGGGCATCCAAACCAGAATGAGGTTAATAGGCTTGGAGATCTCTATAATTACAATGCTATTAATTACTTCCAAAAAATCCTGAAGAGAGAAAAGCAATCGACATTGGACAGATTCTTTAACCCCCACAAATGGAAAAAACATCTAATAAAAATGCAAGACTGTGTATATATGTATTTTTATTATTACATATATACTTTCTTACTATGTTTATTTATATTTTTTATTTTTTGGAGTCTCCAAATGAATTATTTAAACTCCCATAAAAACCTATGGTAAATTGGTAATCGGTTAACGAACAATGTCTTGGAACGGATTATGTTCCTTAACCGATCACCCATTGTATTTTAGATGCGGTTTTTTGACTGTGTTTTAGTAGGGTACACCACGAGAAATTCAGTATATTATTATTTTTATTTGTAAATTTATTATTTATGCCACGGAATGATACTGCTGCTGGGCGTCCCAGGCAACTAATCATCTATAATAACTATTCAGACAATTAAAAAATGCTTACCTTTCTTTTCGTCTTGCTAGGATCAGATTTACAAAATGTGTCAATATGTTGTCCAACAACTATATCAGGTATCTGACCTTTTTCAACAGGAATTGGTTTGTTGCATAATGGACACACTGGGACTTGAACATCTTTTCTGTATGCATCTTTACAATTGTGCTTTGCATATTGAAAGTGGTCACCACTATTTCAAATAAAATATAAGTAATCAAATTACTTACAAAATCTGAAACTTCTATTTTATTGACAAGACTATGTCTTGTTTGCCCACCAGTGGCTGAGCGGTTCCATCGCTAAACACTAGGAGTTTGGTTGCGGGTTTGCACTGTGCTCGAACGAGCTGGCCACGTGGAGTTTCCGGGTTTTCTCCACATTTGTAACACCTGAATAGGCAAGAGACGAGAAAACTAACATCCAGGCATTAAACTATGTACGAATATCGCTATAATTACTAGCGCTTTCGACGAAACTATTTTCGTCTTCGTCAGGTAGATAATAACGGTTAAAATCCTTTTTTAAACCAAAAATTTTATGAAATGAACAAACCGCTTTAGAACTTTGGAACAAGATCAACGATGGAACTGAGACTGGGGAATGCACAGTAGTCCTTCCCGCATTACCATTCTGTGGCCGAGTCACCATCCATATTTGCTGTGTTTTTAGGCAACACGTGCTTTTTCTACCAGTCTCCCCACGGCCAAATCTTAGGAGGCTACTGTGCAATGACAGGGATGCTACCTCCGTACTAGAGAGGTCTGGAGTTTACTCTATCCCATTGGAAAATACTGCATCCGGTATTCACACCCACTACGTTAGTGCGACAACTAGAATGTTAGCTTGTCGTATTTCCAAACACCAACTTTCCATCAGGGCAGGCAAAGGTGATACCGAACTAGCAAGAATGGTGTTACAGCACCTATACACCCCACTGTGGAACCAAGTGGTGATGCTCAGGCATTGTAATAACAGGAGCATCGTGTTTATTTGGGAGGCCTTTCTTACCGCTGCACTAAATCCGTGCAACACACCCACGCTTGATTTGCCTGTTATGTGGGTCAACTTATATAACAGGTTAAGGCAACACCTCTAGCTCCACATCTCAGTATTCTATAGCGCATGCGCTACGTCACCATGCACGCATGTTTAAATTTCTTCTCACTCAGTTCCATCGTTGATCTTGTTCCAAAGTTCTAAAGCGGTTTGTTCATTTCATAAAATTTTTGGTTCGAAAAAGGATTTTAACCATTATTATCTACCTGACGAAGACGAAAATAGTTTCGGCGAAAGCGCTAGTAATTATAGCGATATTCGTACATAGTTTAACGCCTGGATGTTAGTTTTCTCGTTTCTTGCCTATTCAGTTATCGGCGTGAAGTCCACCATCGTTACAACACCTGAATAGGGGTCAGTTTCCCTTACGAGACCTCCTGGAAGGCATTTCCCCGCGTAACATCGCACCCCAGAGAAGGCAACGGGAAACCACTCTGAGTATAACTTTCCCTAGAAAACACCTTGGCGCATTATTAACCATTTTACTAACCTATGCCAGATGTCACTGACATCAGGAATCTGATATAGCACGCAGAGAGAGATGTCTTGTTAGAATCGTACTGCCGATTTACGTTACCAGCTTAGAGGTATGAAGGAGTACATGTCAAGAGTTGATATTTGGCACAGAGTATTAGGTGCCCAAATCATTTGTGCATAAAAAAAATCCAGACTTGTAGGTAGTCAGGGGACCGAGAACCAAGTCAAAATAAAATACAAAATGGCGACCCTCTTCTACAAACAGGCAAAACAGGCACCTCACCCCACCAAAGTCAGGTGGGGAGAGTACCACCCACAGTCATTCTAAGAAGTGAACTCTGACCTTAGGACTGAACACGTAGTATCTTCTATGTTAAATAAAATTTGTAATCTAATTTTGTAAATTTGGGAGTGCTTCAAATATGACGTTAAAACAGGGTTATATGTCATTACAAGTGGGTTTTTTTAACATTATCTAGTATAGTAAAATCGTGGTACCGATAAAAATTTTACATGTAGGGCAGTGTGTGCCACCGTGTGACCTTCGCCCTTTGACTTCACTTTGCTCCTAAACTCTAACGAGGAGAGACATTTTTTTATTTCATTTAGTTAACCTTTCAATTTGACAGCTGTGCCAATCTTGGATTTATATTATATCTCGACACTATTGTAAATATTGCGTAGCCGATCCAAGTTAAGTAAATTATTTGCCTGGATCATTTCTCAGTTAATTTTTACCGGCAAAACACTTGGTTGTGGTCAATGTGGACATCATAGACAAGGTAGGACGTGCCATGTACAGCTTTTAGCCACACCACTAAAGATGTTATATTAGGGTTGTTGTTACATCCAATGATGTTATAATTGGGTTAAACTGTATATTGTTTGTGCAAAATAAAAAATAAAAATTCAACACTGGCTGTCACGCAACGAAAAGAAATTTCGACATTGGATAGGATATACCTGGATAGGTTAATTTCACTGAAAATGCATCGTGGACGACCTCATGGTTGTGGCCGATAAAGTTTGAACGATCACGCTCAAAATCAGCGATACCCCGCTTGAGCATTAAAGTGATTCTGCTTAGTAGTGAGTATCCAAGACATAGTCTTGTCCCAAATATGGCTTTGCCGTTTTACTTGTTATATATGTAACTAGTAGAATTAAAGCTCATGAATTGGATAAAGCTAAGATTAACTGAGAAATACTAGCTTTATACAAGTCTCTCTTGTTAAAGCAAATAATAATGCATTAATTTTGAACTTTATCCAAGTCATAAGTGAATAAAGCTGACATTATCCAAAAAAAGTGAACGAATGAAGTCAGAACAAAATTTAAAATTTGAGTTTTATTCACCCCACTTTGGATAAAATGAAGAGAAGATTTAGGGGCTTACTTTAACTTGACTATCTGGATAATCTTTCCAATGCAGTTCGGTGAATAAAGAAGACATTTTTCTTTTTAAAAATCAACTAAACTTTACCTCATTTTTTATGCAATAGAAAAATAATATATAAAAATGTAGCCTGTTATTTCACCAAAATATCACAAGACTAAGCTAAAAATTGTAGGTTTAGTTACAAAAAAAGTACTTTGATTTACAGAATACTGATATGTGAATAGATCTTAATATATACTAATGGCTGATCAAAATAATATATGTAGTTGGAAATGGGATAAAAATTCTCTGGTAAAACTTTAATGTTTTGCATTTTTTATGGCATTTAGCCTAAATAAAAACTGTGGTGTAGTATGTTTTATATGACCTTGTGTTTAAAAGGACTTTTAAAATTCCTATTTCTGTGTTTGTCTTTAATTGTATTTATTAATATAATGTAGTCCTGCTGTTTTTTAAGTTTATTATAGGCATGAAAAAAGTCAAATTGAAAAATCATTGACATATTGCCAATTGGATTTAAATCCATCTATAAACTGTCAGACGTGACAATAATGCTCTGTTCCTATTATCCAAATAGTGGCTAAAAACAAAATGCACATTCCCATAAAAGGAAACCATATTTAGCTCAATCCAAACAAATGGTAGATAGACTCTGCATTATCTGGACAAGGCCTAAGATTTTAAGTTTTATTCTTATTAGATCCATCTGTTCTTGGATAAAGCTAGCATTACTCAATTCACAAGCTTTAGCTGTAACATATGAAATAATATACACATAGTATATTAGCTCAAATATATATATATCAGTAGAATCTTGTTCTAATAGATTGCAGAAAAATGGATTTTTTTCCAGGTTCCACCAAATCAATGTAATATTACCACCTTTTAGCAGATCTATAACTCTGAATAACAGATTTTTCTAGCAGCATTCATTGTAAACTTCGCATTTTTCAAGGTTTAGTTAATATTTGAATGTTTCTGGAAATTCATAGAATTCGATGATGCACTTGTTCCATCTGGGATTGAAGAATTGTACAAAGAGAGTCAGTAGGCTGATACGATTGAGAAGCCACCTAGTGAACATTCTGACAGTGGTCAAAGTGTAGTGCCAAATTTAGCAAGGCCTTAGAGTCTTTCCAAGTCTTGAAGATCTCCTTCACGATTTCAGCATAAAAGAACAGACTGTACATGATGTTAATATCAAGCTGTTGTATTTAATAAGCAGAAAAGTGCATCAAAACAAACCGAGATGGACGAACTTTTTAACAAATTGTGAAGTCAAGTGAAGTGCTAATGAGCTATGTAATCTTGTAACACATGTGTTTCTATAGACTAAAAAACAGATTTCAAGAGATTGAATAATTTTAAGTACTGGCATTTCTTATATGTAGGGAATTAAAATACAAAAATTTTTTTGAATAACAACAGATATTTTCCTGGGTATGTGGGAAATCTGTTGTTCATGATATAATGGATTCTTCGAACAACGAATGATTTTTCAGCTGCCTGGGTGGTCTGTTAAAACAAGATTCTACTGTAATTTGGTAAAGTTTCAAATATTGTCCAGCTTCATTTGAGAGAATGGCTAAGGGTACAAACATAGTTCACATATGAAATTAAAGCTCTTGTCCTGTAGATGATGCTACTTCTACTGAAGAAAGATTTCAGAAATGTGCAATGGTTCAGACATGGTGGAGTGGAAAACATACAATGTTAAATCTATGAGTATAAACATTAAACATGTAGGACATTCATGCTTCATCTAGCAATTAATTATTTTTTTTTCTTTTGACAATTAGAACAACCCATTGCGCTATCCTTCACTCCAAATTTCTGGTTTTTTGCTAATCATGCATTAATCAAAAGACTTTTTGCATTAATTTTTAACGTTAACCTGATAAATTTAAACATTTATACTATCTGTTTAAATATTAAAATAAAATTAAGAATATTTTTATTTTTTTAGAATCTGTAATAAAAAAGTATTCATTAGGAAAATATACATGTACTGTACTTTTCAACACTAAAAAAAACAATAAAACTTTTAAAATAAATTAGTTTTGTCAATATTGACTATAGTGCCAATCTCTGATTTTAATTTACAGTTACTCCACAAACACTGAAACATGATTCCAACCATCCAAGTGATTCCTTAGTGCCAAGTGATGGATTTCATGACAAACCTATCAACAGAAAGAAGAATAAATGTCAACATCTGCCTGTTGGTGCCTAAGAGTTTTATTTGCCAAGCCGAGACAAGATGACCACCAGAAGGCAGGCCACTATCCTCACCGTTAATCCAAAGTCCTGCCAGCCAAAGTTGGTCAGCCTTAAGAATGGCTGCATTCGGCAGAGTCAACAGTTGTAACTGAGCAAAGATATTTCAATCGGTAGTCGTTACGTAGTTACATCTGCTGAACGATGAGTGATGTACGCATTGGAACAAAAAGCAGCAATCATTGGTCAATTTCAGGTAGCGATAGGTAGCATAAATGAAAGACACTACTGAATGTGATGTCAAAATACCAAACATGTTCCAAAACAGAGGATGTTCTGGAGCTGTTGAGTATTTTTCTACTGAACTGTTGAGACTGCTGAATGCAGCCAATGTAAATTGCCACCCCAGGACATGGATGTGAAATTGAAAGAAGCCTTGTGGTACCGGAGAATGAGATGCCAATCACCTACAGACAGACCTGAAAAACACTTCCTGTACCAATGATTTTTGTGTAGAATACTAAATTTTAAATGAGTTCATTGCATTTTAATTGAACAAAACCATTGATTTTAATGTGTTTCTGCTAGTTATTATTTTTATGTCCTGGTGAAATCATGTAATCACTGAATGCTAATTAGACATCATTCTTTTCATATTTTAAACTGTAGCATTCCATTTCTTGTTCAGTTTCTGAATGTATTCATTTAACCTGAAGATGACTGCAATTGAAAACATTTGTTTTCCTCTCATTTTTATTCTGTGTGCTGGAATTTTGGTTCTGTGTATGTTATTTACATATTGGTTTATACTTTGTTACTATATAAGTCAACTATTTAAAATTTAAAAACTATTTTTATGCTAGATTATTACCAAATTATTCAATAATTTAACTGAATTATAGCATTCTATTCTGTTTTATTCTAGAATTTAAAACACCAAATAAATTGAAGACAATCTCATATCATATTCATCAAAATGTTATCATAATACGAGAAAGCCCAGTTCAAAGATGTTCTGCACAACTTTGCGATGGCTTTTCTATAGGATTTGGCCGGCATAGCCATATCATCATTTAGAGAATAAATATTATCATAATGTTAGATAAATCATATCACCAAAAGATTTAAAAGAACTTAGTAAAAATTTTATTAATTTTGTAGCATATGATTAATACTAGAGGATGAAAAATATATAATTTAATTAAAACAATTTAGAAAACATACAAGATTCGAATCCTGAAATGTCTAAACTATAATATTATTATTATTTAAATTTTTTAATGTCATCTTTGTTAATTTGAACCAAACTATCTGCCAAATTATTGGGCTATTATATGGTCAAGTTAATGATAAGAAAATAATTGATTTGTGTATGGTGATAGGTGGTAAGTGGTACCACCTATCTCTACACAAATTAATTAGTTCCTAATGATAACTTAGCCATGTAATAGCCCAATAATTTGACAGATAGTTTGGTTTGAATTAACTATAAATTGGGTTTAGAGATATTGTCCACTTAGTACTCAAACTTTGTGTTTCTAGGATTCAATATGCAGCCTTACCACAAGCATGAACCCATTTCAGAGGAAATTCTAAATTTTATTTTTATTAAAATTATATAAAGTATAATTAGGTCTATGTCATGAAAATAAACTAGAAATAAATTCCAATAAAAAGAAATAAAATAAAACTTTACATTTTATTGTTAATCTTAACATTTTTTTATAACTTACCAAAATACTTTCTTGCAAGCATCACATTTCATTGATAGAAAATCTAAAACAGACAAATTTTTCAACAATATAAACCTATTATAAATTTAAATTTTTTCATTTCTTATTTAAATATGTGCAAAAAATATACAGATTAATTCTATGAGATTTGAAGATAATCATGTATATACTATATGAAACAACAATTAATAAATTTGTTAATAGTCTAGTGTTAAATATATATATATAGGAAGAACTGCCAGCTACTTGGGGATAAAATAAAATCCAGGACAAAATGAGCTCTTCCCAAAATGCTGGGACACTACAATTCCGAGACATGCAGGATATGTACTTTTAATCTGCTAGTGACAGAATACATTTAAAATATGGAAAAAGAAAAAGATACTTCATTGTAGAAACAGTTTCTGGAATAATGTCCTCCTATTGCTAGATGATAGTCAGAAAAAATCCAGGACAATCCTGGAAAACCAGGACACAGGACATTATACTGTATATACAGTACATATATAATAGTACATAATAGTGTATATATATACTGTATATACAGTACATATATATACACTATTTCATAAGTTTGTTTGTATTTGAAGTGAGAATCCAGAGATAAGGTATAAAATTTATTACAAAAATCCATTTTTAATCAATTTAGAAAAACAGCTAGAATTTGGGCCTTGATCCCAACTGCTACTTGGTCATGAATTAAAAATGAAAAACTTTTTCCTTTCAAGTAAAAACATATATTAGTTACTTTAACTTGATTTCTTTGACTTATTTTTCCCATCGAAAAGATGACACTTCTGTCACTTTTGGGTTTCCCTAGCTTTCTCCACCTTTGGAGCATATCGAAATCCTCATTGTCTTTTATACGTTTGTTCCTTTTAGTCCATGCAGGATGAACAAAAAGGAAGATCATAAGAACTTCCTGTTGACAAAACAAAATAATACTACCATCCCATCCACTGACAAAGTGGGCGGATCTTTCGGAACTAAAAGGGAGATCGTAAGAATGTCCTGTTATCTCTTTCGACAAAATGAAAACTATGTGTCCATGATGACCGAATTAAACCACGTTCAAAGATGATTTGAATTCGGGACTGGGATGAGGATTATTCTAGGTTGGAGCACAACAGCAAAAATGGCAAAATGGCCTTGAATGGCGGGAAATTGCCCTTTTTATATGTAAGTCCCTTCCAATCGAAATTTGGGGTTTGTATCAGCTGATGGGATGTACTAATGAGTCAAACTGCCAGATGTTCATTAAAATTTAAGATAAGCTCTTACGAAAGGAAGTTTGATTTCTCTTTTTGACACAAAACTGATAAAAGTGTTGTCTTTTCCATGAGAAAAATAAGTCAAAGAAATTAAGTTAAAATAATTAATGTACGTTATTGCTCGAAAGGAAAAAGTTTTCCGTTTTTAATTTATGTGCAAATAGCAGTCTGGACCAAGGCCCAAATTCTAGCCATTTTTTTGAATTCATTAATTAAAATGGGTTTTTGTAATAAATTTTATACCTTATCTTTGGATTCTCACATATTAATAGACAACACATACAGTATTAGGTTATAATCAAGGTATAAATAAAATTTTAAAATATAGCTTACTTATAACTTGATAAACAGAAGAACTTGATTTTTATTTCCTTAAATATATCATTAAAAAATTCTAAGTACCTCTGGCATTTAGCTAAATAATTGGAATTCAGTTGTCATATTTATCTATTTATTATAATTATTTAAGCTTGTTAGAAAGCTAAATGTGTTAAAATCTGATCAAAGTTATACACAAGATGTTTTTTAAATAAATATTTACAGAAAGATAAATTAATATATTAACATATTAAATTAAAGATGTAAAGTTGTTTAATTTATTAAATAAACTGGAACTTAATGATAAAAGTACCAAATTTTACAAACATTTTAATGATCTCTTTAACTAAATATATTTTTTAATAGTCTTATTAAATATAGTAAAATAAACTTATTCGAATTGTTAAACACAAGATCGTGTTATTAACTCAATCACTTGGCTTTTGATTCCACCTTTATTTAGTTGAATGCAACCTGTGATATGTTGCATTCAACTAAATAAAGGTGGAATCAAAAGCCAAGTGATTGAGTTAATAACATGATCTTGTGTTTAACAATTCGAATAAGCAATCTAGCACAACACAGTTTCTCTACAACTGACCTAAAATAAACTTATCAAATATGAATAATTCTGCCTCATAGCACTCTACAGTTTAAAACAAACATATATATACTATATGTGTATTCATTTTAAAAAGTAACAATAAGAATAAAAATAATTACTAATAAGTTTTCATCAAATACTAATAATGTCTATTGTTTTGGAACTGTCCATTAATTACATTTCAGTTTTTGAGCCACTTTTGACTCTCTCCCTTTCTGTTATGTACAATGATGTATTTTTGGCAAACCCTTTCTCCTTTAATTATGTATACAATAGTTCAGACTCCCTTGACAATGAAGAAACAATTTAAAAGTTCTACAGATATTTTTTAACAAATTTCTGGACCACTAATCAAACTATAAAAGTTCATCTAGATAATGTTTTGGTCCTCTTTCTCCTTACTGTATAAATGTGCTAATGTTATTATCAAATAATAAGCATTTATACTATAGCACTTCCTGGACTGAGATAAGCTTGAAGACTAAGCTTGTTTTGACTATTTTCAAAACATTATAAAAAAGAACTAATAATATCTGTCCTGATATTTTGGGATTTGTTGCTTTGTACTTTACTAACATGAAACAATTAACAAAATAGTCATTAAGAAAAAAAAAGTGTTTCACTTTTAAATTAAAAAAAAGTCTTGTATGTTTTGATAGCACCTACTGGAATAAAAAACAGCTTCAAACATTTTATTTGACATTTATTTTGGGGCAGCCACAAGCTTTTAGGGATTGTTCAAAGCATAATTTGATCTCGTGTGAAAGAGTCTAAGGCACTTTTCAAAAAAATCCAGCAACAAGTTGCTTAACTTTCCCCGGCAATGTTTGGTGGCACCATCTGTTTGCGATATTTTATTTTAAAAACTTTTTATATTTTTAATTATTATAAAATGACATATCTTGTAAGTTTGTTCTCAAATAACTTTGTTTATAATAACTCTTTATCACACACAGATTTCTGACAATCCATAGGCAGGGACATCTGGAGCAAATCCCCAGGAATTGAATAAAACATTTCACAAATTATAATCATAAAATTGATTGAGATATGTAATCTTACACTCTCAACCTTGAGATATTTTGATAGATGGCACCTAATGCCTTATCGTATAATTTCCAAATTTAATATTTGTTGCTTGTAATCTGCCAGATTATTATGGTTGTGTACTGTATTAGTGTAGAATACAGTACACAACCAACCACCAACCTTTGTCAGAAAAGTACCAGGACAAAGCTCATAAAAAATAAAAAAATTGCTATTACAAAGTAATGATCCTAGCTCCTGTCAAAGTAGTTCCCTCGGCTAGCTATACACAATTGCCAACATTTCTGGAAGTCTTGGAAGCAAGCAGAGAAAGCTTCAAGTGTGATGCTTCTTAACTCATTTGTCACAGTTGTTGGATGTCTGTGATATTTTGACGAAATGTCCCTTTCAGTCAGTTGCTTTTTCAAATCGGAACAAGAGAAATAAGAAAAAAAAAAAAAAAAAAATTGCACTTTTCTGACAAAGGGTTGCAACTGAAAAGGACATTTTGTCAAGATATAACAGACATCCAATAGGCTATGACAAATGAGCTAACAAGCATCACACTTGAAGCTTTCTCTGCTTGCTTCCAAGACCTCCAGAAATGTTGGCAATTGTGTATAGATAGCCGAGGGAACTATTTTGACAGGAGCTAGGATCATTACTTGGTAATTACAATTTTCTATTTTTTACAAGCTTTGTCCTGGAACTTTTCTGACAAAAGAGAGTATAATCTACTTGTAAAACAAAAACAAAAATTAAATAAATAAAAATTTATTGATGTAATAATTTTTTTCTTCAAGCTTTGTCATCTCTGGAAAATTTTCTGTGTTTTCTCACCCTTGCTCACAGGGTCTGTATGTAACATTTTTATTAATAAATTTTTAAACAAATCTTTGCAGAAACAGTACAAGTGATTTAGGATAATTTTGAATAAATTATTGCCTTAATTTTTGGTAATTTTTCTTCTTCTTATGTTATTAATAGACAGAAAAAAATGATGATAAAAATAATTCATGCTATTTCAGTTTATTTTAAATTCAAACAATTATTGAAATTTAAGGAATTAACCTTAAATTTCTATAGCAAAACAGTATGGAGATCAAAACCATCATGAAAATTGTAGAGGCTCACTGTCTACCATCTAAACCAAAGGTTCTCAAACTTATTATGCCCAAGACACCTTCTCATAGCAAAACTCTGACCATGAACCTCCAAGTGAA
The DNA here is from genome assembly GCF_030686945.1 of Centruroides vittatus. Lineage (NCBI taxonomy): Eukaryota > Metazoa > Arthropoda > Arachnida > Scorpiones > Buthidae > Centruroides > Centruroides vittatus. The sequence continues at coordinate 9,445,807 of NW_027122718.1, forward strand.
ATAACTATACAACTACATAATAATACATAATAGCTAAATTACAAATTTAACTTTGATGTCTTGAATGGTGATGTAAAAATAAAATATAAATAAAACATTCTGATATTTAAAGTAATATTTATTGAAATTACTAGCTAAAGCATGCCCGTTTTTGAAAAACGGGTATAATTGAGTGAAAACCAAAAAAATGTGTAATTTATTTCTAATTCGGTTATAAATTACATTACAAAAATATAAAATTAATAAGATTTTTATTTTATCTATTGAATTTTCATAGAAAAACATTTTTTGATCAAAATAAATAAAAATTGTTTATATATTTTTAGTCATTAAATAGTTTTTATAATTATAAAAAACAACCAATAATTATCACTGTTTTGGAAAGAAAAATTAAATAAATGTATAAAATTCTATAAACAAACAAAATAAATTCTAAAATGTCATAATGTATGCAATAAATAAAACACAAGAGCTCATTTTCAGAAATGGGTCACAATCATTTTACTTTTTATTAAATCTTTCGCGGACCCCTGACGTTGTCCACACACCCCAAATTAATTTTAATTTGCCACAGACCCCATCAGTGGTTCCAAAGACCCCCAGGAGTCCGTAGGAACCACTTTGGGAAACATTGATCTAAACTATTGAAGTATTGTACAAAAGGGATATAGTATGAAGGAAAACAAGAAGCCACATTACGGAGAAATTAGTTTGCAATAACAAAAATGCTGGATCAATTTTTTGATGTTTGTTTTTAATGATTAATACGTCGATTTTAAAATCAGAAGTGGGATTTATATTTGACATTTTGTAAATATCTGATATGTCTATATTACTAAATTAAACAATTCCAAACAAAAAAAAGTAATAATTATATTTATTTAATTATTAATTAAGAATTATGCATAGAATATGGTTATAATTAATACAAGTAAAATAGATTGTATTTTAATATTTTATTTTAGGATGAGTGTTTTGTCCATATTTATAGAATAGATTAAAAAAAATACAACTGCAGATTTATTTTTTCTTATTATGTTTGAATTTTTGAAATTTAAAACTGAAAAATTTAAGAATAAGAAGGAAAAATAAATGTCAGTCAGGAGTTACCTTTATCCAAGATTATGATAAAAAATTATTAAACAAGACTTATGATTTAGTAATAAAATTTATATCCAAGAAATGAATTTTTCTGGCATTTTAAATGTATTTGTTTATATATAAACCAATTTCAAAATGTAAAATTTATTTATAGTAAATCATTTGAAGATATTTTAAAAAACTGACATGGAAGCTAAATGTTTTCAATCTCGTCATTAAATGTACTTTGTAATTTTCAAAAACATTTAAAAAAATTATTTTCAAAAAACATTCATAAAGATTACCTAATGTTACCTAATTAATGTTACCTATGGTTCCGAGATGGTGGCTTATCTCTGATTCCAGCAAATAGAAGAAGAAAAACAGTGGGGACACACATTCTAACCTAACCTATTCTAATAGATTACCATAATTATTACCAACAAAATTATTAGAATAGGTTATGTTAGGTTAGAACGTGTGTCCCCACTGCTTCCTTGCTGGAGTCAGATGAGCCACCATCTTGGAACTATAGGTAACATTAACCAGAGAAAATTATCAGTTCTCATCAGGAAATCATTTTTATTATTAATAATAATAATGAACATAATAAAAATCAGTGAATTTTGTTTTTAAAAATACCATTAGTATCTTAAAATAATACTTTTTTCATCTCCACTTACATTTTAAAACCATAAATGTTGCTATATCATGCTACATTTCAAATTGCTGACTTTAGAACAGGTTTCAGCATTTTGAACAGGCTACTTGACATTTGACTTTAACCATCTTTAAAATTTGATAAGTTATAATGTATAGTATCTGATTAATGGTCTTTACCATAATTTGATTAGGTTAAATCAATTGTAAAATTGTATTTGTATTGATGAAGTGTACATTTGTATTAACACAAAACTGGTTAAACTAATATTATAATTTTTGTATTTAGGAGTTACTTTTAATGAATATAATTGTTTTAAATTATTATATAACTTTTATTAATAAAGAAAAATCAACATTTAAGCAAGTTTAACACTCCAATAATATATATATATATAAATATTAATTTGATCAATTAGATACTTACCTAATCTGTTACAAGTCTGTTCTGAACAATGTTCACCCAAATCAGGTAACTCCATCTCTATAGCAAATATATAATATATATTAGATTAATAATTTTTGATCGATATTATATTCACAAGACAAGAGTAGAGTAAGATTCAAGATTCACTATACAGATTTAAATATAATAATTACTTTATAAATACGTTATCTGTTTATATTTCGCAGCAGCTTTCTAATGACTAGTGACTTTGCACTTATGACTAACCAATTTCGTAATTTAACAGCTGACGAAATTGATTACTTCAACAGAATTCGAATGAAATAGACAAATTAAATGTTATCATCGTGCAAAAACACAACTGCCGTAAACGGATACAGCTGATTATAAAACGCGCCAAATTATAGCCAATTTTTAATGTTTTTATTTTTTTCAAACGAATTATTTTTATTATTACATTACAAATAAATTATTTTAGATGAAAGCAATTGGCAAAAATCGATACAAAATGCAATTTTATAAACATTCTAACATTTGATAATTCACTTTGGGTGCGCCGCTTTACCGGGCATCGTGCCCTTTATTAGTGCGAGTTTATAATCAACTTCGCCTGTAACTAAATCAAAAATTCTCGAAGAAAAATGTTCATAAAAATTATTTATAAACATTATAAGCTTCAAATCGTATTCGTATCCGAAATCTCACACAGTATGATGATCTTATGTTGAGTCTGGCTTATTAATAATTGGAGAAAAAATACATAAATTAGAAAAAACATCTGCGTTATTACTTTATATCATGAGTAGAAAACCATAAGCGGCTAATTATAAATTTTTCAGTTTTCAATAATATAGCATTCCTATTAGATTGTTTTTAAAACTCTTTCCGCCCTGTGTGTACTGTGGATCTATTTTTTAGCAAGCCCATTATGGATTTGACCAGGTCCACATTGGGGCAACCCAGTGGGTCGGGACGGAATACCACGAGAAATTCCTGGGGGGTTTTTTTTTCCGACTCGTCCGGATAAGATTCCAGGTTTGACAGAGCGGTAAACTGCCTCATTAACTTGAACCGTATTTATTTTCAAATGCTTTTGGTAGTTTTTTAAAGAATTTATAATTTCAGAGGTCCAAAAATTCTTATTTTTTATGACAAAATAATATAAGAATTTTTAAAATAAAACTTTACTTAATGTTACACTATTTAAACGAAACTACACAGAAAAATATTAATTAATCAATTTAAAAATAAAAAATCTAAGCACATAAAAATTTGTCTGTGTGATCTTTAAAAATGAAAAATAATTAAGTTTTTATTATTTATTGAATAAGAAATGTGTTAATAATAATTATTGAATAAGCTGATAAATCTGGCAACATGTATTTCCCTTACATCTAAAGCACGTGTCAGATGCGTGGGTAGGTCTGTAGGTTTCTCTATTTTAAGTTTATTTTTACTGTTAAAATTATTTTCTTTAAAGTTTCAGTTTTTTAAACATAGTTTTCAATTGTACTTTTATTTGGTAATTATAATTCTAACACTTACTGGGTCCTTTTAAAATCGACAATTTTTTCCAAACTGTTCAATTTCTTATAAGGAACGGAACATATAAGAAATTGAACAGTTTGGAATATACAAGTTTAGAGTATACGTGTGTAACGTTGGGATTTGATGTATTTTTTGAACGATATGATTTTTGAAAGTTTTCTTTCTTTTCGCTCACGTATACAATTGGTCACCATTCTTATTACAACCGAAACTGGCGGCTAATTACAGAACGATTTCGTATCCGTAGTTGCTACTTCGTGACGTCACAAAGCTAAAGACTACGTGCTATGGCTGTTTAGGTGAAACAAGGGGTGCGTATACTTTTGGAATCAAACTGATCCAAGATCACTTCGATCGTTCAAATCGTGTATGCAAAGGAACTACTGCGATCCGATCAATCTCTATTTGCGTATACAAACGCCATCTAGGATCAACTGGATCGCGATCAAACTAATCCGAGCGGAGAATAGGATCGTTTGGATCGGATAAAAAAGATTAAAGATGGCGGCTTCCATGGTTAAAGTTAAGCTTACAGTAAATAACGAAGAAACACGTTTAATTGTTGACAAAGAAACTTATTTAAAACTATTAAATGGCAAGTAAAAACATCATTATTAAAATATCCGATAAACTGAGATGAAAAAATAAGTATTTAGAGACAATTTTGAGAAGTTGAACTTCAAGAATGTATGGCGTGCACTTTCATCTTTTCTGCAAGTTTTATTTTCTTTAAGTTTGTAAAATTTTTATTTAAATGTTATTTTGTGGAAAACAATTTTATTCATAGAGTAATACGAATTAAAATTCGTATGAATGAGCACAAACAATTTTGTCAAATAAAGGATAATTCATAACAACGTATGTCGTTTAGTACTAACTAATAGTTTTAATATCGAGAGATAAAATGGATAATTTTAATTTAATTAATTGATCCTTGTTAGTTAACATATACAGAGTTACAAAGATATTATACGTATAATATTTTTAAAACTCAGTATATGTTAACTAACGAGGAGAGACTATTAATAACTTACAAATGTTTGCCGCCATCTTCGATCCTACTTGTATACTTTTCGCCATGACAGAAACTATCTGTATCACGTGACAAGGACTGATCTGCTTTTACAGATCAATTCATACAAAACAAAAAGTATATGCACCCAAGCGGTCTTTGTCCCTGAACTCTGAGTTCGGTCATGGGATTGCGCGGCACTTGTGCTGTTTAGGGGGTACGGCTGTTTGAGAGGTTTTCTTCCATAAAATTAATCAAATCTACACTAATTTCACTCGAATATTGCCAAAACACGTATAATTTGTTCGAAATGATCGATATAAAATATGCTACGAACAAAAAATTGTCGGAATACTTGTCGAATGTACCCCGTTCGAAGACGCCATTGCTTACGCTTGTTTTCGTCGCGGAGCGTCACATCGGACGGGACGTGTACGAAGAGTGTCACGTGACAGTTGTCGGCGCTATTCCATCACGTGACTACTCATCTCTGATGTGTTTCCTGAGAACTTATTCTTTTTGCGAAGAATTCGCTGAACTTTGGAGACATCATTAATAGAAATATTAAAACATCATTCCATTCTAAATATGGATTAAAATCATATAATAACATATGATAATGTGATATATAATAATTCTGCTCTGTTTTAAATGGTTAATCTCTTTCATGTCTTAAACAAAATTGAATTATATTTATTTACATCAAGACATTAGACATCTTATGTTGCATCTGATATATATATTATGATGATAAATATTAATCATGATAGAATTATTGTCGTTAGCCAGCGGTTTTACTTTTGCTGCTTCATATAGTCAATAATAATAATAAGTCGTTTTTAATAACAAAAAAAAATTAATAGTATATTATGATCTATCACGTGATGTCTCCAAAGTTCAGCGAATTCTTCGCAAAAAGAATAAGTTCTCAGGAAACACATCAGAGATGAGTAGTCACGTGATGGAATAGCGCCGACAACTGTCACGTGACACTCTTCGTATGCGTCCTGTTTGATGTGACGCTCTGCGACGAAAACAAGCTTAAGCAATGGCGTCTTCGAACGGGGTACATTCGACAAGTATTCCGACAATTTTTTGTTCGTAGCATATTTTATATCGATCATTTCGAACAAATTATACGTGTTTTGGCAATATTCGAGTGAAATTAGTGTAGATTTGATTAATTTTATGGAAGAAAACCTTTCAAACAGCCATACCCCCTAAACAGCACAAGTGCCGATTGCGCCTTGCTTGGACGGGCTGGCCATGTGGAATTTTCTGGGTTTTCTCCACATCTGTAATGCTTGAATAGGGGCCAGTTTCCTTTGAAAACACCTCCTGGAAGGCATTTTCTTCCTGCACGCGTGTAGTCGTTCCATCTATAAGGTCGGCTACTTGGACTCTTAGCGTTCATAACCTCCACAGACCCAATTTTTAGATCAAAGGCGAATTATTGCTATATTATATGTGGATACTATAGATTACCACCTATGGAATTTCGGGTCTTTCGATATATATCTGAACTCAGGAGACCGAGACGAGTTCAACGATAACCTACTTTTGGACCGGAGACGAAAAATAAAAAAGTTATCATACTTTTTTCCACCAATCGCGTGATGATAGGGAGTCATGTCGCTCTCTCCACTAAGTCAGCCTCGCTATTGCGATCAGGAGTTGCGTTGCTTGCCATTAAAATTGCCTTTAGTAGACGTTTTCCCCCTTTTTTTACTCTGTTCAAGAACTACCGTGAATCAATAACTAGTGACGTTTAGCACATGGTGGCCTGCCAGCGGTTCCCCTCTGGGAGGTCAGTCGGGAGCACAAACAGTGGGAACGGCCGCCATGTTTGCTGCCATGAGTAACATTAACCGAAATGGCAAACGTGCGATGATCGGAAGTCGCGTCGCTCTCTCTGCTTTCATATCGCGCGTTTAACCCTCCTGGAGATGACCGTAGTCCGACGTCATGGTTTGCAGACTTTACCGCAAGATGGCAGTACTAGCAACTATGGTGCCATCTTCATGAGAGCATTAACCCTTAGCCTGCCGTTTGCCACGCCCCCTTATTTTGTAAAACGGCCAAGGTCAAAATAGGTGAATCAGGCAATATTATTTTAAAAATTCACTAAAAATTAAATTATTATTTTATTCATATGAAAAAAATCACATATATTTATCAATATAGTTAGTTTTAAATAGGACATATTTCAATAAAGTTTGTTTGAAAAATTTATGAGAAAAAAAAATAATATATGATAACTGACATTCAGACTTGAAAATTTGTTACTATTTGTCAAAATTAACATTGCCTGGTTACTTCATTCTTATTGTCACTGAGCCAATATGACCTATGTACAATATTGTTCTGTACAATTTGATATAACATTTATGCATGTACGTTTATTCTTTGTGAAATTATCGCACATTATATCAAACATTTGTTTAAAATCTAAACTTTATTCTGCTTTCAACTAATATAATGAACTAATATACTTTATTCATTTTATATCAAACAAGATTATTTATTTTCGTAATAAACATATGATTACCAGTAGCAATAGATGTAACATTTTCGGTTATTTTAGATTTAAAAAATAATTAAAAATTAAAAAAATATATAAAAATCAGAACTGAAGGTCATAACTTGAATATTTATGATGCATTAACATATTATAGCTGAATAAACTTATAGCATTAATGAACTTATTATAGTAATATTATTGCATAAATATGCTAAAAATAAAATAAAAAATAATCAGAAAATGAAAAATTAAAAAAAAACCATCGATAATTAAAATTTTTTAAATCAACAGAACACCACCTGGACAAAAATATGTGAAACAGACGATAAACAAGACGATACCATCAAGTGCTGACATCTGATGTCGATAAATTTTATAAAAATCGATTTTTAACAGGGTAACGATGAATCGGTACCCTGGCCGTTTTGCGAAACAATTAGGGTAACAATAGATCGGTACCCTGGCCGGGAAAGGGTTAAAAAAGTATGATAACTTTTTTATTTTTCGTCTCTGGTCCAAAAATAGGGTACCGTTGAACTCGTCTCGGTCCCGAGTTCAAATATTTAATCAAAGTCCTGAAATTCCATAAGTGGTAATCTATAGTACACCCTATTATATATTACTTTAAATTTAATTAGTAGTTAGTAGCATTAATAAAGTCTGATATAATCCAGCAATTGTTTGGCTGAAATCAATGACTGTCAGGAAACAAATTTTTAAAATTTGACTCTTAATTTCTTAAATTCTTTGTACTTAACTCCCATTACTAGGATTCTCAAGTTAAAATGACTCAGAATATTTTAGATCTAATGTGAGTCTTGCTATAAATTCATTGTCATCAATCTATTTTGATAGAATTTCTGAAGAAGTTTCTCCAATAAAAATACAGGTGAATATCTCATTCCATTTTTTGTCTCAAAGACTGAGATCACTAAAATGCAAAGCATGTTTTCTGGTTTAAATGTTTTTTTTAATTCAAACTTACAATATGTTTTATCAAGTTTAAGGCAAATAATTCAGACCTTTGCATATAAATTAAACACACACATTCTGTATATATGTCGCACTCAAGATCCTTAGGAGTCCAGTAACAACAACACTTTAATGGATAACTAACGTTTTTGACCATACCCTGGTCTTCCTCAGGTTTATAAACCGGTAAGATTTGAACTTGGAATGCAAAGAACAATATTTACAAATTATTTTTAAAAGACCTATGGAATGTATGGAACAACATGTTCAAAAATTATTTTAAAATCTATGGAACAATCTAAGTGCGTGTAGACAACTTTTATCCATATATGTTACCACCACGATAGACATATATCTATACCATAAACAGTGAATAATATGATATAAATAATGGTATAGAAAAAGGTTGATAACTGCTAGTGTTGCCCATTTTTTCATAACAGTACTTCCATGCATAGGAAATCTTAATGGCAGCATTTGTGTTAATACAGTTGCCATGCAAGCTGGTTTTGTAAATTTCTAATGCCTCAAGGTTTCGAAGGTGTTCAATCCGATGTGACAATCTGACCAGTTTGGCTTTATGGAGGTTGGCCTTTATGTCGGGGTCTGTGGTGTAGGTGGATAGGGCTGTAGTATGCCTTTTGTTAGTGATATCATATCTGTGCTCCTGTAATCTTTTGCTTAGAGAGCTTTGTGGACCCGATGTATACTAAATTTCTTTGAAATCTGTTGTCTCTGAGGGGAACCATGTATGCACCTGGTGCCTGACTTTTGTCAGTCCTGTCTTTGCCATTGTGCAATAGCCCATATATCGTGTTGAGTCTTTGTGCTTGTACGAGCAGCAATTTCTTTATAGATGGAGCTGTATATATATATAAACATATATATGTAGGGTGGTCCAAAAAGAAATAATTGAAACTTATTCATGCATCATATATGATACCATAATGTGTATAGTCAAAATCTAATGTTTATTTAGTGTTCAAGCAGTATAGGGGTAATGTGCCACATATGTGGGGAAATTTGAGCTTCTTGGAGGTCACTTTTCCAGGACATGTCATTTCCTGCGAATCAGAATTTCTGTACTTACTATGGTCACCAGATCTGATGCCTCTGGATGAATATTTGTGGGAATTGTTAAGGAACAATGTTTCAGATACACTGGGATCATCTGTTGCATTGAAGGATAACTTTCAATGTGTGATACAAGGAATTTCCCGACACATTTGCTGTAAGGCCATGATGGAAGATATGTATGTAGCTATGTATGTAACATAATGGCAGACATATACAGCCTGTAGTTTTCCATCAAGAAAATTAGAAATTACCTCCTTGTAAAGTGTACAATGTATTGATTTTGATAACTGATAATGAAAAGATAACTGAAACTGTGTTTGTCTTCTTTTCTTATGACTGGAAAAAATATTTTTTAGAAGATTTTTAAATTACATCATTAACTATTATATTAAAATTAATTAACATTTAAAATTTTTATTACATTATTAGCTATTATATTTAAAAATGATGTGATTTTTAAACTTTCGTTCTCCTGAAAGTATATGAACGAGAATTCCTTTTGCTGATTTCATTATAATAATAATCTAATGAATGAATCAATGACAAAAAGAAATGTTTAAATTTCATTTTATGTTTTTATAGGTAATTGCTGATGAATTTCTGGATTTAAATACTATTTTTGAATAAAAATGGAATTAAGCTTAATATGAAGAACCCTGAAAAATAACTGACATGTGTGAGTATCTATATAATTTTGATGGCTTTAAATCTTTAAAAAAATTTAGTCATAATTAATAATAACTAAATTTCTCTCTTATCTGAATTTGTAAAATGCAGAATAAAGCATTCTGAAGTCAGTTCCATTTAGTTTACATTTATATTGAGTTTGTTAAAATTTATGGATTATGTTTGAACTCTCACTGCCTAAACTGACCTTCTTCGTACCCTTCTGCTTATAACAACAGTCATTTTTTTCATTACTTCTGCTCGTTGTTTTTGATGAATTAATAATTATGTATATATTTTGCTATAATTTTTATGTTCCATTTAAAATATCCTGTTTAATCTGTTTGCTATTCAGAATTCAATTAAAATGAGCTTTTTATGGCTGAAAATATGAATAATATATATTTTTAATATAAATTTTAATTAAATATTCTACTTATACTTTTTGGTATACAGTAGAGCATCGATTACCCGAAACAATTCAGGACTAGGGTTGTTCGGATAACTGATCATGTATGAAAAAATATATTAGCTTATCCCATGTTGAAATTTTTCTCCATTGCATGTCGCTTTGCATTGAATTTTTGTCGATGTTAAGCCTAACAAAAATTTTTTTGTTGAAAATTGTATCGTTAAAAATTATTTCTTTATTTTACACAAACAAAATAAATATATTGAAAAATATAAAAACAAGAAAAATTATATTTTGGAAGTTAATCTAGTATCAAAAATGTTCCGATTGAGCACGATACATGTCCCGACATACGATCCTCGGAAAAACACCACACAAAACAAGCAAAACTCTTTTTTCTTGGGTTTATCTGGAGATGTCAACTGCTTGGGCTATATTCTCTGACAAGCTGAAGCAAAACTCACCACTCATAAAGGGGAAAAAGCCTCGTTGAAATACTGGCGCATCCTTAAGTATCCTCTCATGGTCACGCCAGTGCTGCTAGCTAAAACACACACACCAACAAAAATAATATTGGAGTAGCCCAAGACATAACCAAATATTGCAGCGCCACAGCACTAGTGGAAATTTGAATTTGCCGACTGGAATGCTTTTGGTTAACTGATGGTTCAGTTGATTGTTATTCGGATAATCGATGCTCTACTGTATTTGCATTCATAATGCAAATTTAATGCTTTCATAATCCATTGTATTCTTCATTATGTGATGATTGCATTAAAATACAGTGTAGCTACCAGCATGTACGGTACCAGTACCTCCTAATAGCAGACACCTCTAAAAGCAGACAAATTTTTCAGTTCCAATAGTAATCTATAGTTAGCGAAAGCTGCTAGCACAGTAGTATCCAAGCTCTTATTGATGGAGTATCTATGCTCCTTAAGCCTGTAATCTATAGTTATTTGAGATGAAATGATTATTGTTTGGACAATAATAATGGCAGTGCATCTGGTTTCATTATAGTGCAGTTTCATCTTACCTTCTAAAATTTACTTTTTTAAATTTTTTAAAGCAGTTTTTTCATTTTACATTCTGTAATTTTTTCCTAAAATCCATCTCTCTCAAAGCCAATCAATGCTATTAATTTTAAATTATTCTTCATTTTATAAACATAGGGCTATCTATAAATTACATAATGCAGATATGGATTAGTGTATATCAGATAATCATTATGATGCATTACAAGAGGATGGGAGTGTTTACAAAAACATTACATAATGCTAAGATCCATAAGGCCTTAGGTAACAATGATTCTTTTTTCCAGAGTTGCATAGTGAATAGCACGCAAAATTGATGAATATACTTGATGCCAAATTAGTACAATTAATACATACACACTGGTTTTAGGTGTTAATTTAGTTTTAAACTAACTGAAAAACAGTGTCTATTTATTAACTGAATAGTACTGTTTATGTCACTGATGTGTATGTAATTAATAAAGTAGTGTAATGTTTGACACTGTGTTTGTGCTATTATTCCTTAGTACAATTAAGGGGGTCAATCCAGGAGTTGAGTATGTGTGACATGTTAAGGAGTATTACAGGAAGGTAGGTTGGTATAAACAAAATCTAACACCTTATCTTCGCCGAGAAAGTTTAATTTTAAACAAACGTTTTCGGCCTATTCTATAGGCCATCATCAGGCTAAATAAATCGAATAGTACCATTCCATAAGAACGAATACAAATATTTAAACTTAAAAATTAACAATGGATTAATATAAATATTTAAATTTAAAAATTAACAACGGATTAAAAGATGATACATAATAAACTAATATCGTATAAAATTAAAAAACAAAACTGAAAAACAAAATAAAAATCAAAAATAAACTCAGAAAAAACTTCTAAACACAAGCATAGAACCATAAAATAAACATGTAAATTAAGAACCATCCCAATTAACTATGTCCGCTTCATCCCAATTAATGTCCGCTTCATCCCATTTAACTATCGAGCTTTTGATCTGAGCCATTTGGGAAAGTACCGTGGTGTTGGAGCTTTTTCTGATGTTATACTTGTGCTCCTTGAGTCTTACACTCAAACTCCTTGTCGTAACGCTGATATAATCTTTCTTAATTCCCAGCTGTGCGTTCAGCGAAGAAAAAGCAGCTGTGATGGTATCCTATACACACCTGCTTTTTCTTCCTTCCTAATGCTATCCTTGTCATTCCTTAAAATCTTATAAAGGTTCGGGGCTCTTTTCAGAATTATTGATGTCCCATTGCGGTTTGCAATGACACGGGTTTTATAATGTCATAAGACATTATAAAACCCGTGAGCTCCCCAACGTTGGCGAGGACCGCTGAGAAGATAGAGATTTACAAGAGCAAACTGGAAGGGGCGTGTATAAATGCGAGGGACGCTGAGGGCCTTCCATCGGCCTGGAAGTATATGGTTAAAAACTCTGCAAGGAACTCTTAATTTACATGTTTATTTTATGGTTCTATGCTTGTGTTTAGAAGTTTTTTCTGAGTTTATTTTTGATTTTTATTTTGTTTTTTAGTTTTGTTTTTTAATTTTATACGATATTAGTTTATTATGTATCATCTTTTAATCCGTTGTTAATTTTTAAATTTAAATATTTATATTAATCCGTTGTTAATTTTTAAATTTAAATATTTGTATTAATCCGTTGTTAATTTTTAAGTTTAAATATTTGTATTCGTTCTTATGGAACGGTACTATTCGATTTATTTAGCCTGATGATGGCCTATAGAATAGGCCGAAAACGTTTGTTTAAAATTAAACTCTCTCAGCGAAGATAAGGTGTTAGATTTTGTTTATATAATTTTTGCTGAGCACGTTTTATTTAATGGTAGGTTGGTAATTGATAGTTTAAAAATAGCATTACATAATTTATGGATGATTCCATATACAGATTCCTAAAAATACTTGTAATTATTTAACTAACAAAAACAAATATAACTCACATTGAAACATCAGATTTTATCATGTATATGTCAGTGGTATGATTACACAGTGTGCACCTGCTATTGTATTTATAAATCATATTTTCTAATTGATTTTAATGGAACTTTGAAAAAACTGTTTATTAAGTACAGTTTAACTCGATTATAATGTCATTGGATGTAACGACAACCATAATATAACGTCAAATTTTTATCGGTCCCATGATTTTACTAAACTAGATAATGTTAAAAAACCTGCTTGTAATGACATAAAATCCTGTTTTAACGTCAAATTTGAAGCACTCCCAAATTTACAAAATTAGATTACAAATTTTATTTAACAAAGAAAATACTACATGTTTAGTTGTAGGGTCAGAGTCCATTTCCTAAAGTGACTGTGGTTGGTACTCTCACCACCTGACTTTGGTGGGGTGAGATTCGCCACACTTTTAAATGATGTGACGATCGGTTATTATGGTATTATGTACTCCTGACGATCGGTTATTGTCAGCTATTATGTACTCATTTTTAAATTACTTTATGCTAAATTGTTAAATATTCTATTATTTTTAATACAACATATTATATCAAATAGTTTATAAACAAATAATTGAACCATTTTTAATTGGCATACATTAGTTTAAACTCTATATTTGTGTACATATATAATTAATATGATGTGAATTTTAGACTTTCGTTCTCCTGAAAGTAAATGAATGAATAATTGATTTGACTGATTCATTTATATATTTATTCTATTTAATATTATAATGAATATTATAAATAAATTTTAAAAATTCATTTATTTTATTTTCATTTAGGTAATCATTGAAGCATTATAGTACCTACTGTAAATGGAAATAGTAGTGGTTTGGGAAGCTTTGATCACAGCAAGATAAGGGCAAGATAAAAAAGCAATGCTGGAAAATTTCAAATAGTCGTGTTACTTTCAAGCATCATCGTTGCGAGAGATCTCCAAGAAGAGGTAGACACCACTAATGAAATAACAAAATTGCGCAAACATGAGACTGAGAAAGCTTTCGTGGGCAATGGAATATCAAAGCTTTTGTTTTCTTGGATAAAGTCAAACGACCATCTCGGAATACAAAAGGAATGGACTTGGAGTCGGGGGAGAGGACAGAGACCTTCATCCAACAAGTAATTGTGTCATGTTTTTTACTCGGGTATTAAAACAAATTTATTTAAAAAATTATCAATACAACTTAATTTTATAATAATAAATTTGATAAAATATTATTTCAAATTGTCATGTTTTAAATTTACTCAAATATTAGAATAGCAAATATTCTCAACCATGATATCTTTAAATTTAAGTATAAATAAAAAGTAATTTTTCATTAGAAGTTTCAACAAGATGAATTTTAAGTATATTTATCATATATCCAAGTGATATATTTTTAAAAAAATATAGATACCAGCCTCCAAATATTGTAACATTTTAATTTACTCAACAAATTTTAAAATTATTATTTTTAAAAATTATTTATAATTTTAATTTTGTGATTGGTATGTGTTAAGATTTCCCCTGAAAAATTAATTTTGCGATCAAAGTGGTCCCCAAACCACTACTACTTGTGTGTGTAAGCGAATTCTCTATAACTCCTACTATTTTCGTCCACTCCAGGTGAAATTTTGTTTTGTTGCTCTTTATGTTACAACAGATAGTATAAACTACTTAATTTGTAGGAATATTAACAACTCTTGAATTTCTTGAAATCTCTACTTTAATCAATTCTTCAATCTACTTTCTCATAAAAAGTATTCCGTCATGCTTGATGGGGGAATTTCTAGTATTTATATAAATGCACATGATTGACAACGTAAATACTTTATTCTCCAAGCAAACTGTCAAATTACTATAAGGCAGTTTGTTCGGAGACTAAGATATTTGGTTGGTTGTTGTTTATAAACAATTCGATACATAGACATTTTTAAACCAGCAGTTTCGTTGTTCAAATTCAGAATGTTTGACTTCAGTTATAATTGAAGCCATATGTTTGTAAAGATAAAAACTAACAAAATTGATATCAAATATATAACAGAGTTTTAATGTTTGAGTTTTCTTAATAGTAGAAACATATTTAATAAAAATATTGGATTTTTTTAATATAAAGTGTTATTTTCGGGGTAAAAACTTCAAATGCAATATTTCAGAAAAGAACAATTTATGGATAAAAATAATATCTACTTGCTTATAAAAGTCTTATTCCAATGTGTTTCTGATGTCTGATTGTGTAAAGTAATTGGAATCATCTCTGTTCCCAATATTAGCTTTTTTTTTTAAATTAGTTTTTAACACACTATTTTAGTTTTTTAAACACGTATTTCTGAAGTAATTGTTTTGCTTGGTTGTTAAAATAGAATAACAAATGATTTATTTTGCTGTTCACCATACTGTTAGCATAACTTTCTATTCAACAACACCATTGTCACCATAAAATACGATATTTCATTTGTTGCTTGTATTGCATTTTTGCATTTTTTGGAAAAAGAAATGCATCAAGTGTTAAATCCACTTTGCTTCCATTTTAAGAGAATATTTTTACAGATTTTGATACCACATTTCTTGACTAAAGAATAGAAACGTTTTATATGAAAAATCCAATAAATGTTGTATTTGTGTAAAATGATGCAATATAAAACTTTCGTTCTCCTGAAAATAAGTGAATGAAATTTTAATTAACTGATTTACATTAAAATCTTAAATTGTAATGAAAAACAAAGAAATACTTAAAAATAATATGTATCTGTTTTTTTTTTTCCAGGTAATTATTGGACATTTTGGAAAATAAATGTAAATTTATAAAGCATTGATAGCATTGCACATGATGATTACCTGCTAACTGTGTAATATTACTTAGATGTAAAGGTATGTATGCAAATACAAGAGATTAATCTTAAGTAAAATTTATTTTTGATCATTACTGTCATAATAAGTTTTAATCAATTTTTAGCATCTGTTTATTTTGCATTTATGCTTTTTTATGCATTTTTAGCAATTTTTATTCACTATCCTACTATCTCTTATTAATCATTTTTGAATGAAAAACGTGCCTAGCTTAGCTTCTATGGCAATGACCCTACAGAAAACAAAACTACTTTGCTGTTTTATTTCATAAGGTCTTCTGTGATGCAATTATTTTTGAACTCACTATATTAGACATGATAAATTCAGAATTTCTTCTTTAGTGAGGTTTAAAAATGGCCAATCAGAAAAACAAAACTTTTATTAAAAATATTGGAGAGCTTGTTTGAAATGAATTAGCAGAAACAATGAACAAATCAAATTATTAGAACTGAAGCATAACTTTACTATGAAAGTACAAACTCAGATAGAAAGAGATGGTACAGTCTTGGAGTATTAACAGTTCAAAACATCTGAGATAGGATTTAAGCCTTGGTCTCAGACTTGGATACTACATAAGTGTGTGTGTGTGTTGTGTGTGTGTGTGTGTGTGTGTTGTGTGTGGTGTGTAGTCAGTGACATTGTAGTGAACAATCATCCTAA
The DNA here is from genome assembly GCF_030686945.1 of Centruroides vittatus. Lineage (NCBI taxonomy): Eukaryota > Metazoa > Arthropoda > Arachnida > Scorpiones > Buthidae > Centruroides > Centruroides vittatus. The sequence continues at coordinate 9,462,657 of NW_027122718.1, forward strand.
GTTGCTGAAGATCTTACTATGTTCATAGTATGATCTTCCTTACACTTAGATTTTGAGAACGACAGAATTATTGACTTTTCTATCATCAGGTTGTCATTCATTTGGGACAAAATGGAAGTATAATGGCATCAGTGGACAGAGGAGGCCTGTATTCACTATTGTTAGGGAACTGGGCCACATTCTCATGATTAATTGTATGGGAGGACATGCACCCATACTGTATGTTAAGGGCTGTCTGTAAATTATGTCTGCATTTTTCTAGAAATTTTTACTCCTCCTCCCCCTCTTGTCCCAATATGTCCAAGTTTCTGTAACCCCCTCCTGTCTTCAGAGTCCGACAAAACTTGATACTCCTTAAAACCTTTACCACCTTATGAATGATAGATACTAGAAGTAAAAAGAAAACATACAAGAAATCTTGAAATAAATATAAATGAAAGGCATGAACTGTATAAAAGTTTATGAAATAAATGGACATCCACTGAAACTCAACTTCTCCCATTCCTTGTCCAACTTGTACCCTTCCCCCTTCCAATGTGGGCTTCATTTATGGACAACCCCTTATTAGCAGACTTCACATCAACAGCAATGCATCAGACTTTGTCTGCCAGTACTGTTTGTTGCTATTTGATTTGTGGGAGGACTGCTTATCACCCATTGATGCAATTTCTTTTGACCTTAGATTGTCCATAATTAGACCATAGATGTCATAAACTGCATTCATTTAAAAAATTAGTTATTAGAACTAACTGTTCTAATAACTAATTTTCTTTTGCTGTTTGAAACACCTGAACGGTATCATTTAGGTGAAGAGTCAAGGATTTTATAAATGTTTTTCTAAGAAGATTATTAGGATTATATGAGTTATGTGTGACTTTGACTCCAATGTTACTCTTTTTTAAAATGTCACACTGTGATTACTTTTAAAAGGAAGATACCACTGAGTATCTAAATATTTTTTATGTAAAATTTTTCTATAAAAAGTCATACTAAAATTGATGGTGAGAATCAAAAAATGGATATAACAAATTTACCTTGGAAAAGCTTCCAAGCACATAAAGAGATATATTAATCAGCCAAAAGAATTCTACTTTCATTAGTTAATTATCAAAAATTGATTTACATTTAATCATTTTCAAGGAAAAAAAATTAAATACAATAAATGGCAAAAAACAACAATTTGTTGAACAATGTAATAAATCGATTGGTAAAATAGTTTTTCACACTTCAGCTACAACAGGAATAGTAATTTGCTACCAACAGTTGATTAAAATGAAGTATACAGCAGAATTTTAAAATATGAAATTTCGAAAAAAATCAATTATTTGAACTGAGGAGGTGCAGTTGGCTCTGAGAACTTTAACTAGTGAATAATAAGCTGAAACAGTCCTATTAATTACATTCTGCAGTTTTCTCATCCTCTTTTAGTTGTAATTAGATTCTGATCTCAGTTTTATTTTTTAATTGTTTTTTTATTGACTGTTTTAAGTCCAAATTATGTTGTTGAAGCTATAATAGTCATAAATAACTCAAAACCAAAAGAAGGGCAGTGAAGAAATTAATTCGTCAAAAAAAACAATTGATAACCAAAGTAGAACATCTGAGATATAAAAAAAAATACTGCACCAAGTAAAAATTATGGCACCTGAAATGAAAGTCAAATTTTTTCTCGGGAGCTGCTGCTCTTTGGTAAAGATAAGCCTGATGATATCATAAGTGTTTACTTTCCAAGCACAATCCCACAATTAACTATAAGTGTTAGGTGTTTTTACCACTCTGCCGCTGGTGGGCCTTAAATTAATAAAAACAATTTTCTGAAAGTATAGAGCATGTTGTGTGAGGTATGCATAACATTTTGCAGTGAAACGGCCTTAATGGGTTAATATATCATTTTGATATCTAAATTTATTGAAGTGTCTGTTTTCGAAGAAATTTCTTTAGATACTTTATTGAAAAGTATATTTCTTCACGTTTTACCAATAGTAAACTTTGAGGTTGGAGTCACTGGAGATGAAAGAATTTTACTGACTTCGACTCCACAACACTGGTAGCCATGTCTTTCACAATTTCTTAATTACATAATAATGAAATATGAGATAGAAATAAATACAGAAAAGTCAAATTCATGTTAAATTTGTGTTAAAATACTGAATTGCCAAAAATTATCAGTTTATGCAACTTAAATTAAATGTAATTTGATGAGAATATTGTGTATTATTATAATGTTACCTATTGAATTACGGTCAGATTTGATTTTTAGGCATAATATAATGATTCCAATTACTTTCATAATTACGTATGTAAATTATTGTATCAGATCAGTAAGAATTTTGATTTAATTTCTGAGTTAATTTATTGAAACCATGCAATTAGTAATGTACTATTCCACTCATTATATGAGAATTGATTTAAAATTTCATATTAAACAATAAGTAAGTTTAGATTTGAGAAGCTAACTTTATTTATTAAATATTCAAAAATAAATTCATATTTTTAAAAATAGAATTTTTATTATAATTCTTCAATCAGTTTACTTCTGTTAATAATTAAAAAAAATAAAATTTAAATACCATATTATTGGCAATTTAATACAATTTTTTTTTTTCAATTGAAACACAATTTCTGATATACATGAAGTTATGCTATCCAATTCAAATGAACTTTATTTCCAATTTGTTATGTCTATAATAAAATATTATTATATAGACATAATGACATAACAACATAACTTTTACCTTGGCATGATTTTTTTCTATACAAAATAAATGTTTTTTAATAAATAAACAAAAATTAAGCTTATTTAATTAATTATGAAATGAAATAGTTTAGCGTTACTCAGATATCTTTAAAATGGCCTGGAGTAAGTAGATCGTGAAATCGTAAACACGTTTTACCACATCTCATCATTTTTTGTATCAGAAACAATTTTCTTATGAATTTACATATATGAATATTATTTGCAGATTTGTGAGGTACATTTCGAAAACGGATGACAAATGCAGCTGACTCAAGAAGAAGAAGAAATAATTGAAGCAAGGCTTTTGAGACTCCTTATTTGTTGGGAACAGTGGTTCTGTGTACATTTCCCAACTATCCATCATATTTATTACCATGAAGTTGAAATTTTCAAAAATGGTACTTCTAAAACTGTCTCCTGTTTAATTTTATATTGGAAGAAGTTGTTGCAGATTTTTACAGCTATTTTGTTATCACTCATTTAATAAAGTGTATACATATCTTGAATAAAGCTTCAGTACTGTTTAATTTCACTTGACTTTTATTTATTTATTTCCTTTTTATATTTGCTTCATATTTTTGAGGATTAGTAAATTAAATTAGCAATATTTATGCAATTTCTCTAAAACGTTTTGATGAGTTAAAAATTGTTTAAATTGTACTGAAAAAAAAACGTTTAATATATTTAACTAAGTGTTATTTCTCGACTGTATTATGTTAACATTATGAGCTTAAATTGGTTAAACTGATTGTTCTATCGGGTACTCTCTTAAGTGGAATCCCGATAATGTAAAACATGGAGAAAATCGAGAACATGGGAGAATGCTCTTGCGGACTGCTCTGTTTAGTGGACTCTATTGTACTACTATATCTATGCAATTACTGCATAATACTGCTTAAGATCAACTATTTGCTAATTCAACAGCTCCGCAGGGTTGATGCTAACCAGAATCAAATTTGTGATCATTGTTGAATAAAAGTATGACGTATAAATGCACGTAACAAGTGACGTATTTCTTATAACGTTCTATTAACCAACAATAGATTCGAAATGTTCTTTTCTTAATTGTCGGTAGCCATCTTGAAGTTGATAATTTTCTCCTCGTCTCGATGCATTTCATCGTTTTTTAAACAATTCTGATTCAGGTGAGTGTGTAATCCTTGTTTTTCCATATGCAAGATTTTTAAAATCGTATGTAATAACGGATTGAAACGTCTTGGTATTTTAGACCGAAAACTTCACTAAGAATTTAATATTTTCATTAAAATATCGCTGAATTGAATTAATTTGTCAAATTTATAAGTTAAATATTCAAATTATTCGTTGCCATAATAAATCGGAAAATTAGGCTATATTTTTAATTTGTATTTAATCTATATACTGGTGTTTATTTTGTAATAATGTATGCAATCCTTCAATCGTTAAATTTTAACCCATGGCCAGGTTCCTATGGAAATTGCGCTGAGAAAAGGCTACAAATAGCGCAATTCATTATATTAGATAGTAAAACATGATTAATTTGAGACCCGTGCTTTTCACTCATGGATCGAGATTCGTGTCACGGTTGGATTCTTGAGAATTTTTCGGGGTAATGTGTCAGATCTTGTCCTTTCCCACCCGCCACCCCGTTTTCCTATTGCTTTGCTATTCGAATCCATAATGGGCATGTTAAAAGAGTTTTTAAAATCCTCACAGTACAATTCTAAATCGTCGCTTCCCATCGTTAATCCATGCGGCCGATTGCGTTTAGGCAAGCCCATAATACTCAAAATTATAGCCGTCCATATAATTTAAATATTCTATTTTTTATTTATAATTCTTATTTATGCGAGAAGTATCTCTGTGCTTCTTTCTTTTGCAAAAATTTCGAAACTAGAGGAAATACAGTACTAATTTTACAGTTTATTTTTGGTGTAATTTAGAAATTTATAAGTTAAAAGAATTACTACTATTCACTTAAAATACAAGATTATATAAAAATTTGTTAAAACGTTAATTATTTTGAATTATAATAAAATAAAATTTAAATATTTATGAAAGAAAATTTTAAGCTTATAAAATAATAAAATTTTAATAAAATTCAAAGTTTGTTTTTGGGCGATTTTTTACATCTTTGACTCCGTTATCTGGCAATCAACTGAAAAAAGGATCACGTTTTCTTTTCTATAAACAAAAATAGTTCTATTGTTTTCAAATTTCGTTACAATTACTTTAACTATTACACAGAATTCCATCCTCTGACGTTTGCAAATTGTTGTACAATAACATTCAGGTATGCTTGCATATTTAAATCTTGTACTATATTGTATACCAAATTAGTAGTGTATTTCCCCTGTGCATTATACTTTTCCTGCTATTAACAGAGTCGTGCAAGTGATCTATCTAACTCCTTTTAGGGGAATTTTTTAAATTGAAATGACGTAACTTCCAATGCAAACCGGACGTTCATATATAGTTAACCGGAGCCTCCTTTCCCTAAGTTTTTCATATCTGGTCTCGACTTTCATCTATCTAACTCCGTTCTCGAGATTAAGAAAGGACAGACTGACGGCAGTGAGAATTTATGTCTACAATTTTTTCCAATTGCAACCCTATTATACAGGGTGGTTAGAATTAAGCTGATGGTACTCTGGCACGCGTGGACCCTGCACTACTGAACTGAGTCGAATGAAACTCGGCACACGTCCAATTCAGATCACGGGAAGAGTTTTAAGGAAAGGAAAAATTACTTGAAACTTTCCTCACCGGGGAAAATGTGATGCTGCAAGGGTGACAATTATAAGACAAGTGGAAAAAATTTATTAGAAAAATAAAATTACGTTTTACACATTTGTAGTATTTGCTCAATGCTGGACCCTTCTCTGTTGACCACGTGTTGCAATGGTAAAACCGCGTTATCAACTACCGCATGTGACATTTCTGGAAGAATCTAGGAGACGTGTGGCACTATGATGTCCTTCAGCTCCGACACGGAGTGCACGCGTTCCCATTAAACACGATCTTTAAATTAACCCCACAGTCAGAAACGTAAGTTTCCGACTGAACAGCGCCGTATTTTCCCCTGATGGTAAAAATTTCGATTGAATTTTTCTCTCGTAAATCTCTTCTCCGTGATCTGAATTGCACATGTAAGAAAGATTTATTTTATTCGGTTCAGTACAGCCAGCTCCACGCGACTGAGTTAATTCTGTGCTGTAGTTTAAATGAGAATACTTTTTCCTCTTTTAAAAATCTTTTCATTCAATCCATAATTTAAATAAACTGATTTTCCTATTGCTTTAATTTATTATTTACGTATTTTGTAGCTATTAGTCTAGAGAATTATTTATAGTGATAGTTAAAAATAACATATTACAGTAGTTAAAAATTAAATAGTTTAATATTAAATATTCAATACTTAGTAAAATAAGTTTAAATTTTGATACAATTTATGTTGAAATGTAGTGATTGTATCTAATGGCTCGTTAAACTGAATAAATATTTTAAAGAGCCAAGCAAAAATATAAGAAAAAACTCGGCAAGGGCTTTTTGCTCGTCTTACTGTTCATTGGAAGGGAAGGTTAAGGGGACCAGGAAGGCGTCAGATAATTTTCAATTATACTAGGATATAAAATTTAAATAACAAAAGTTTAAACGAAGTAATTTTGTTGAATTATGAGAAATTTCTCTAAGAGAATATTTAAGTTGAAAAAACACTAAGATATTAACACAAAAGTTAAAATTGTGTATGGCGTCATCTGTTATGAGATTGTATTAAAAATAAGTTTTATATTAATTATTAAAATAGGCAAAAGGGTTAATTTTGATGGTAGAGATTAGTGTTTTCCTTCTTAAATGCCAATAATGAATATGATTTTCATTAAGTCTGACCCACTCGAGATATGACGAATGACCTCACTATATCTCTCCACCCCCTTGACCTTTAACCATAAAATTTTAATAGTATCGAAGTCCCATATAAAGAAATAATCCCTGCAAAGTTTCAAAATTTTTGGTTCCTCCAGTCCTGAGATATAAAGCAAAATAGACTCCCCTCCAGACACACACACAGAATTTTGTAAAGATTTATTTGACTGCTGGATGTTTGAGCGTTTAATAATCCATCTCGAATGAAAAAAATTATATATATGCACGTGTACAATAGATACCGTACGTGGAATGGTCTTGGCTCCACCCTCTGTAAAGTAGACCAATAAATTGGTGTGAGTTTGTGATAAAAATTATTTCAGACGTTTGAAACCACGGATGCGGGCAAATACAAATATGATTAATCTATTAATTTATTACTAATGTATTTACGTTGAATGCGCGTAATAGTAATATATGAAAAGGGAGAAAATGAAATTTAAATAAGTGAAATGTCAACTGCGCGATCCATTATTGTAAATAATTCACGGTCGTTCCGTCGTTTGATTTTTCCCTTTCTCGTTGTTATTATGACTGGGTTTGGTTCCGTTTTTGCGGTGAATTCTGATTAAATAATGGATTCAATTTAGGTTAAAAACAATTTTCAATCTGTCTTCATTAATTTCAAGTATTGTATCATTCAATTTAGATTAGTGTTATCATTCTAGTGAAGTAAATAAATATTTATATGGGCAAAAAACAATAACAAAGATTAAGATTATTAGATTATTTTGTACTTCTAACCCTTCTATTATATTATATTATAGTATTTGATTTATATAAGTACAAAGGTTATCTTACGTAAGGGTTTAATCACACCGAATGCCCAATCTAACATTTTAAAAATTCTTTAAATTGTGTAAAGGAAGAAAATTTTTAAAATGTGTTAAGTTGGGCACTTGATATGATAAACCCTTACGTAGGATAACCTACATAGTTATATAAATCAAATACTATAATATAACGAATATTGAACTCGGCACCCTCGAAAATCACTAAAATAATATTTTGTGCTGGCCGGTAACCTTGTATTATGTCATTTTCCTGTTCGAATGCCACCATACCGCTGGTTCGTTAAAAAGAAGGGACTGTTGGGGAAAAGGGTTGAAATAATTCGACCGAAAGTAGTCGTTGTCCTCAACGACTACTAATTAATACTGATCTACTGTTAACATTTGAAAAGTGTTCCGTGTTGGATGGGTTGTGATGGCCCTTCGTGTGATCGACAGACTTTCACACAGACAGGCGACGACAATCGGAATTTATAGGTCTACAATTTTTTCAAATTGCAACCCAATAAGTTTTCCATAAACGCGATATTTACGAGAACACTTCCCTCTTAGTTTACACAATCTGTTGCCAAAACTATAAACACTTTATATATATATATATATATATATATAATCGAGACGGGTTGATAATAATAATCAGCGCAGATCCCAAACGGTTAGGAGTTGAAAGTTGAAATTTGGTACACAGTTAGGGTACGTGACGAGAACGTACACCAAAGGTTCATTTACACACAACAGTGACATGCCGGCACAGTTACCGTTTGGTGACAGTAACGTCGAGCACGGCACAGTGATGAGTATTTACACACAACAGTGACGTGACCGTGCTGTCGGTGAGTCGTCATGGACTTTTCTGAGGATGAATTGGCTATGATAGCTATATGTTTAGATGAAGAAGAAAAAGAAATTCAATCAAGAAAGCGCTGCAAATGGGTACTGTACATCAAGCATGGACAAAAAATATCAACAGAATGGGAGTTTCATACTCTTTATAAAAAATTGATATGACGAATCTATATTTTTTGAATACTTTCGAATGCCCCAACATGCATTTCGTATTTTATTAAACAAAACAGAGAAAATATTAATTTTGTACCCAATGTCCATGTATTTCGAATGAGATAAATCAAATAGAACAGGGTGTTGATGCACGATTTCAATTAAATGTTCGTCATCCATTGGAAAACAAAATTTACCGTCAGTGAAAATATCGTTCCCGTCAAATGTACTTTCACGGTACGGTCACGCCACTGCCACTGCACAACACTGTGACGGACGAGTCTGGACAGGGTGGTTTAAAACTAGGTCAACGATTTCCCACAGGCAAAAATTCACTGCAATGGAAGGGTTAAGTAACAATGGAAGTGTTAAAAGAAAGCGACGTGCAAGATTTACAGACGCGGATGCAGTTTTTTCGTTTTTGCGGGAAATCGAACATATTTTTAGACCCATATAAAAATTGTCTAATTAGTCTGGAAACAGGGGACCTAATTCTTGCATTCTGTGAAAACGGGTAAGATTGACTATAACGTAATAATCTTAATCTTCGCTATCGTTACTTTTTGCCTGAGCAATGCCGAGCCTATCTGCTAGTTATCACATAAAAGCAATTCTTCTCACATTTTTACAAGATTTTTTTTTTATTTATTTAAACAAATAGTATGAAGTCTTTCGGGCGTTAAGGACGGAGTTAGATAACGGGCACGACTCTTGCTAACAGGAACAGTATGATGTACAGTACAGGGGCAAGACACCATTAAAAGAATTAAGAATATTGTGAAAATTAAATACTTATAGACTTTTTACATGTAACACTTTCGATTCCACAAGTGCTATATGCTACCTGTCGCAATAATAATATAGCGTGTCTATTTCGCTCTATATCATTGTCGCAGTAATTAAGTGAATATAATATATATTTTTTCAAATTATATTTTATTTTTTGTAAGAATTATATTTAATTTATTATTTTCTTAAAGTTTTTGCCAATAGATGGCGCTACGCGTAAAACTGGCAAATCGAGTGCAAATAGAAATTAATCGATATTTTGAGGTGGGATGTACGACATTACTTAAATTAGAAGTATGTGAACGTAACTGCCGAGTTTCGTAGCAATTGGTATACGTAGCATTTGGTTCAATTGGACGAAGGGTGTATAGCAAACAAACAAACAAACAAACAGTCTCATTTATATATATGAAGATTTACTTTAAATAACACATTTATTTAATTGAAAAATAATTAGTTATTTGTAACGATAATTTAATAAATACATCACATTACTAATTGAAGTGTTTTACACTCACGCAATTCATTACAAAAGCGAAAATGTAATCAAAAGCTGAAAAAAATTGTATTTACAGTTAACTTACATTGCGTGAAAAATAAATTTTAACTAATTATATACAGTTATAAAATACACTTTGTTAATAATTAAATTTTAAAAAAGCATTTGTCACGCAAATGTGGCATGTTATAGGCCCTTCCAAATTGTCATTTATTTAACACGTGGAATTTGTTATTGGCGAAGTATTCCATTATTCATACAGTTGTTTCTTTTATTATGTGGTACAGGTCCGGGTTCTTAAAAATCATTACATTAGGGATTTTCGCGCAATAAAGATAAGGAGACTCGTGGGATAAATAACGTAAGCGGCAGAACACTCAAAACTTGTACAGATTTACAAAACGTTTTATTATTATAAGCTTTTCCTCAATGCTGTGCTGTTTCGTTTGCTACTTGGATTCTTGTAACCATTACACTTATCATGCTGAAGGTGTATAAAATATTTTTATCAAGTAAAATTAAGGTGACCAACTTTTTTATAATGAAAAGGAGGACACATAAATTGAAGGAAAAAATATTGTAAATAAAAGAAACATTTTATTCATTGCAATAATAATACACTATAATAATCTCTACTGCATGCGCAGTAGCGTAGCTAGCATAGGTGACACCCGGGGCGGATATCCTGGTGTCACCCTTCTTAACTGTTTTATAAAACAGTATTAGATTATTGAATTGTAATATGCCCGCACTCGAGCAAACTTGAACGCTATATCGAATAAGCGATATCATTGCATAGGTTTATGTTGACTAGCATGAATCCGTTGACCTTTTTTTTTAGTCATGGGTTGTTGAGTCGGTCGAACTTTCCATGACTTAACGTTAAAGCGCGTTGTCAAGGTTTATTTCGCGACTTATTTTTTCACAGTCGGGTGTCGAGGGAGGACAGAACTTACAAAAGGAGGACGGTTTGGTAACCTTAGTAAAATACATAAGTTTCGGAGAGCGGCGCCATAGAAACTTGTAGGGCAATATGTGTGAGTAAACTGGATAAGAGAGAAATGCGGTGTGATTAGGTTTTATGATTTTAGGTCTTTCGTGGGTTACTATGCTCAGCTGGGTGGTGTTTTTCTTATTCATCTGGTGTTACTGGGAAGCGCCAAATATAGTCATCTCATAAAAAAAAAATCGCGTATGAGCGAACACGATTTCGCGTTTTTGCTGATTTTACTCGCTTATTTATGAACAAATTTGAGCATTATAAGTTTCAGTTTTAACATAAAGAACTCTATATGTTAATTAATCAATATAACACAGATCTGTAATTAGAGCGCGAGATATTAGGTTAGTCGCAAAAATAATCAATTCTAAGTTTTTTAAAGGTTTTTTTTTTAAATTAATGTATTTCTTTCTTGAAATAGATGTTGGTTTATATATTAACTTCTAAATAAGTAATGTTATTTATTTGATAAGTTGTATATATTTTGCAATATGTTCTCAATTATTTTCAGATATTTAATTATAATTTTAAGATACTCTCTTGTAAATTTGTAATACGGTTAATCTCGTATGATAAGTAATGAACACAAACCAATTATTTGGCAGGAAGCAAGGTTTATTAACAACGTTTGCATGAACAATATGTGGTGATGGATTGCAACGGTTAAAACGAATAAAAACATCACCACAATATACAATAATTAAGAGACCGAATGAACATAATAAGTTACATATAATAATTTTTACTAAATAGAAACTTTTCTGAATTCTTTCGGAATACAAATCATTTAAAATGAATCATTTCCATATAAAATTTTAAACATATTGTCACTCACATAGCGATTTCTTAAATTATAATAAAAATATCAAACACAGCAGATTATAATTTAAATAAAACAACCAGTTTGAACGAAATTATAAATATTTCGTAGTGTCTTATCTTTTTAAAGTGCCTTAATTCCTGGGTGTTATCCTCGTAGCGTCAGTTGGAATAATATTTATATATGTACACTTTCTGATGTAGGAATGATAAATTAAAGACCTGGTAAAAAGCTCTAGTTATATTTGATTAAACCCTTTCTTAATACCATTATCGAATAAAATACAGAAATTAAACCATGTTTGAAATTTTGATGAATTATGATACAGCTCATTCACGGCCAATTATTCTGATAGATTTTTTTCATGATTCACCAAGTGCTTCTTTTCACTGAACCCTACTAAAATTTTATAATAATCTATACTCACATACACTTTCAATTTTTGGCGCGGAGTTATAATAAGGCACTACTTTGAAGTTATCCGCTAATGTAATACGATATCAACTTGTACCATTAATTTTAGCAGATACTTCCAAAGTAATTAAGTAATTTTTCAAATAATTTAAAAGTTTTGAAGCTGCTTGCTAAATTTATTTTTCATACACCTGTATACAACAATTTAATTATCAGTAGGGATTTAACAGAAAAATTTAAATTGAAATGAATATATGCTTTCAATTTCAGGAGTTTCATGTAAAAAACGTCATGAACCACATATTATGAAAACATTTAATATGTGGGGAATGTTAAGTTTGCGGGTATACTGATTATTACCTATGCATTTTCTAATAAGCGGTTCCTAAATGATTGCTGAGATCTATTAACTTGTTTTGGGCAATTGTTTTAAAGCGAAACGACATTGCAAAATTTGGAAATAACAAAACATCTTCCTATGAATGGTTTCTAATGTTCAGTGTTCTAGGCACAAAGGCTTTCATCTATCAGAAGACTTTGTTTGGCAAGCAACAAAGTTGAACTTTTGGTAATGTATGATGTACAAGATTTCAAATCGTTTAAATTCACAGCAAATATTTTAATGCATAATTTTTAGTAAAGTTTACTAAACGAGTAGAGTTTGTTTTTATATATATTATATATGTGTGTGTATATTTTTTTCCAAAATCCCTTAATTCCCTTTTCAGATTATTTTTTGACTGAGTTATTCCAATAATATATAGGCCTAGTACTTTGAATTTCTTTGTTTTTCATTAATTCACGCTGTATTGCAGAGTTAATGTGAAATATTTTTTGATTGTTTGAAACAAAACTGGGGTGAATAAAGATTCACTGACTATAAATGTTGTTTTAACATTTTTTTTACATCGACATTCGACACTGTATCATCCACTGGATGATAATGGAAGCCATTTGAGTGAAAATTACGTTTACTTTTAAAAACAGTATCTGTGCATAGATGGCCAATTTTAGTAAAGTCGTGATTGATTTAGTACTGCACTAATCAAATGGGATAAATATGGAAGAGCTTTTATAAACGTAACAAATTTATGTCACTATACAAATAATTTAATTAAAAATGATATGTGAAACAAAGCTAATATAATTTACAAAGAAATGTTCTCTTTCTTTGATATACTTATAACGGACGGCATTTATTTTGCCAATACTTTTCAATATAAATATATTTAATAACATAATGATTAAGTTATTAATATTATTTCAATGTAAAATTTTCGAAAGAGCATTATATGGTACTAAATTCAAAAGAACTATCACGTAATGCTAAATTTTAAAAACATTGGAAGCATTGTTGGCACTGTTGTGTATGTGCCTGTTTAAAAGATAAATTTATTCAACAGGCTTCAAAGAAACATAACATTTCCTAGGAACCGTGTTGGACTTAACAATAGATGAGATATCCAAAGATGCAACCGGCCATTTTAAACAAGTGCTTCAAGGAACAACAGGTTCTCAGAGCCTGCACCATATAAATTATTAGTTACCTCCTTGCAAATGCTGATGTACAGTACATACACACTCACTCATACACGCACACGCATTCATACATTCTTCATTCGCACATCAAACAAAACTCGCGTTTGTGTTCAAACAGGTGAGGTTAAACATTAAACTAAAACGTGATATCACCTGTTAATATAGACAGTCATTAACCCCATTATCACTGATTTGAGGCACTAAAAGGGGTCTCGTTGAGGGAAAAATATTTAACATTCTACATTTCCGATTTTGACAATATTTTGACAAAATTGAATTTTATATGGAGATATGCTTTCATCTTTTTAGAGAAAGCATTTCTGCATTAAAATCGCAATGCCTTAATTATCGAAGGTCCATAATCACTGAGATTTTCACAATACTTTCAAATGTTTGTTCAAAATTCAAGGCGATAGGCAGCACAACTTGTTTCGTGATCTTGTAAATTGATTGTACACCTATTGGCTGAAGGAGCGACATCAATTTTGTTTTCAGCCAACAAGTCTTGATTCAAAGCTATCCAATAACCTAATGTATCAGTTTCGTATGTTGGAATAATCGTGACTTCAGCGTCTTTATCTTCCCAAGATCTTTTAGCTTCTAATAACGCGTTAAGTACTTCTTTACTAGGATTTGTTCCACTAAAAACATAATAACGTGCTCTTACACGAAGAAAGAATTCTAAATTCGAGTAATGTGGATCAGCATGATGAGGGACATAAGTTAAATCAAGATAAACTGGTGTAATATCGTCTTTATCACTTCGAGACTTTTTTGACGATAACTTATGCTTTGGAGACGAAGTGACACTTCTTGTAGGAGAACTAACATTATCTGTAGAATATTTGGTTGATCGTTTCTCTTCTGAGGCTTTTGTTGCCTTAGTTAAAGTTGAAGATTTCATAACTTTAGATTTTGTCGTATGTCGAGTTGAAATTTTTGCATTATCAAAAGTTAATTCTTCTGGAGGAGTTGGAAGCCCAAGTGGCATTTCAAAATTAAATTTCTCATGTTTAGTTGGTAATTCACAAGCAGATGATTTTGGCTTTGCTCCTTGCTCAAATTGATGACTAGATACAGATTGTTCAGGGGGAGTAGGAAGACCCATTGGCTTACCCCATTCTTTGACGTCGAATTCAGTTTTAGAGGATGAGGACGGTTCCTGAGATTCTTTGGATGACGAAGCAGTCATTTCTTTAGTACTGCGTTCTATCATCACTTGCTTTAATTCACTAGTTTCTGTTTCAGATTTAGAACTAGAAATTTCTGATTTTTCTACACATTTTGATTCTGAAATAGTAAGTGCTTTTGTTACAGACGATTTTTCATGCGAAATTTCAGAAGAAATTACTTCTTCTGATATTTTTCCATCATCTATAATTTGTACTTCGGTTGTTCCATCGGGCTTTTTTATTATAACTTTCTTAGTGACAGTTACAGTACTTGTTGTTGGTGTAACTAACATTTCTTCTGACAGTTTCATATCACTGTCATCCGTTACAGTAACTGATGTTTCACTATCTTCAGCTTGTGTTTTTGTTACGGTTTTGGTAACGGTCACTTTCTTTGTTACAGTTGGAGATGATGTTTCAGTTATAACACTGTCTGAGATATCTTCTGTATCAAGTTCTTTAGTTTCAATGGAGGGAGAAACAGTATCATCTAACTGATCGTCTCCTTCCAATACTACAACTTCCGTTGTACCATCAGGTTTCTTTCGTATTATTTTCCGTATCACAGTACGTTTAGTGATAACTGAAGAATCTTCTTCTTTCACAGCTTCTGTGTCAGCGGTATCATCGACCGTTTCTTCCACAACAGATGTTTCACCTTCGCTGCCTTCAGTCTGTGTTTTTGTTACGGTTTTGGTAACGGTCACTTTCTTTGTTACAGTTGGAGATGATGTTTCAGTTATAACACTGTCTGGGATATCTTCTGTATCAAGTTCTTTAGTTTCAGTGGAGGGAGAAACAGTATCATCTAACTGATCGTCTCCTTCCAATACTACAACTTCCGTTGTACCATCAGGTTTCTTTCGTATTATTTTCCGTATCACAGTACGTTTAGTGATAACTGAAGAATCTTCTTCTTTCACAGCTTCTGTGTCAGCGGTATCATCGACCGTTTCTTCCACAACAGATGTTTCACCTTCGCTGCCTTCAGTCTGTGTTTTTGTTACGGTTTTGGTAACGGTCACTTTCTTTGTTACAGTTGGAGATGATGTTTCAGTTATAACACTGTCTGAGATATCTTCTGTATCAAGTTCTTTAGTTTCAGTGGAGGGAGAAACAGTATCATCTAACTGATCGTCTCCTTCCAATACTACAACTTCCGTTGTACCATCAGGTTTCTTTCGTATTATTTTCCGTATCACAGTACGTTTAGTGATAACTGAAGAATCTTCTTCTTTCACAGCTTCTGTGTCAGCGGTATCATCGACCGTTTCTTCCACAACAGATGTTTCACCTTCGCTGCCTTCAGTCTGTGTTTTTGTTACGGTTTTGGTAACGGTCACTTTCTTTGTTACAGTTGGAGATGATGTTTCAGTTATAACACTGTCTGAGATATCTTCTGTATCAAGTTCTTTAGTTTCAGTGGAGGGAGAAACAGTATCATCTAACTGATCGTCTCCTTCCAATACTACAACTTCCGTTGTACCATCAGGTTTCTTTCGTATTATTTTCCGTATCACAGTACGTTTAGTGATAACTGAAGAATCTTCTTCTTTCACAGCTTCTGTGTCAGCGGTATCATCGACCGTTTCTTCCACAACAGATGTTTCGCCTTCGCTGCCTTCAGTCTGTGTTTTTGTTACGGTTTTGGTAACGGTCACTTTCTTTGTTACAGTTGGAGATGATGTTTCAGTTATAACACTGTCTGAGATATCTTCTGTATCAAGTTCTTTAGTTTCAATGGAGGGAGAAACAGTATCATCTAACTGATCGTCTCCTTCCAATACTACAACTTCCGTTGTACCATCAGGTTTCTTTCGTATTATTTTCCGTATCACAGTACGTTTAGTGATAACTGAAGAATCTTCTTCTTTCACAGCTTCTGTGTCAGCGGTATCATCGACCGTTTCTTCCACAACAGATGTTTCGCCTTCGCTGCCTTCAGTCTGTGTTTTTGTTACGGTTTTGGTAACGGTCACTTTCTTTGTTACAGTTGGAGATGATGTTTCAGTTATAACACTGTCTGAGATATCTTCTGTATCAAGTTCTTTAGTTTCAGTGGAGGGAGAAACAGTATCATCTAACTGATCGTCTCCTTCCAATACTACAACTTCCGTTGTATCATCAGGTTTCTTTCGTATTATTTTCCGTATCACAGTACGTTTAGTGATAACTGAAGAATCTTCTTCTTTCACAGCTTCTGTGTCAGCGGTATCATCGACCGTTTCTTCCACAACAGATGTTTCGCCTTCGCTGCCTTCAGTCTGTGTTTTTGTTACGGTTTTGGTAACGGTCACTTTCTTTGTTACAGTTGGAGATGATGTTTCAGTTATAACACTGTCTGAGATATCTTCTGTATCAAGTTCTTTAGTTTCAGTGGAGGGAGAAACAGTATCATCTAACTGATCGTCTCCTTCCAATACTACAACTTCCGTTGTACCATCAGGTTTCTTTCGTATTATTTTCCGTATCACAGTACGTTTAGTAATAACTGAAGAATCTTCTTCCACATCTTCTGTGTCAGCGGTATCATCGACCGTTTCTTCCACAACAGACGTTTCACCTTCTCTTCCTTCAGTCTGTGTTTTTGTTATTGTTTTAGGTGACAGGAATACTTTACGTTGTCACAGTTGGTGATACTGCTTCAGTTATAACGATTTCTGAAGTATCTAGATATTCTTTTGTTTCAGGTGTTTCTGTTAAAACTTGATCAGGAGAAAGTTTTTCAATACTTTTATCTGTATCACAGATTTCTATTTCATCTAATTGATCATCATCATCTAAAATTTGGACTTCTGTTGTACCATCAGGTTTTTTTCTTATTATTTTTCTGATTACTTTGTGTCTTGTTACAACTGTTGGAGATGTGGCATCAATTACTTTGGCACTTGTGTCCGTTTCTATTTCTGTTGGCATTTTCTCGATTTCTTCCAAATCTTTACTTTCTTCGATACGTTGAACATCTTCGCTTTCTGTAGTTTCTGTTGATTCTGTTATAGTTTCGTCTGGACCTTCTAAGCTTTCTGATGTCGTAGTTGTAGTAGTTCGTGTGATAGTTGTTGTTTCTGTGATATATCTTCTTATTATGCGGATAGTGCCGTCTTCCTCTTGAATTCTAGTTTCAATGACGTTTTCATCTGTTTTAGTATCTGTTTCTGATGGCATTGTGAATATTTTCTTAACAACAGTTACACTTTTGGTTTGTTCATCGGTTGTTTTCTCTTCATCTTTCGGTTCTTCTCTTTCTACAGTAGATATTTCTTCATCTATGACTGTTTTGGCCAATGCTTCTACTTTAGGGACATCATCGTGTTCAAGTATGTCACTTGGTTCTGATTTTTCTCGTATTGCTTCTTCTTTTTCTGTAACTAACATTCGTTTTCCTGAAGGCGTTTCGTATATACTGCCTTTTTCTATTTGTTCAGTTCTGTATATTTCTTTACCCTTTAAAATAAAAAGATAATAAATATATTACGTTACAATAAATATTTAGAAATAATATTCGTCAAAGTTCATAAAATGAATATAAATGCATTGAATAATTGAAGAGTTAATGTGTAATTCTGAAGGCTATAAATAATAAGACTTTTAAATGTTCGTGTTTTAAGTATAGTATATAAAATATAGATTAAGAAGTAAGAGAAGTGTATAAACGACATATCAAAAGTTATAAACTTTTGTCGTGTTTTGAAAAATTGGATTATTAATTATGAACCATCAATATCGCTAATAGTGTGATTATAGGGATTTTACTCTACTTTTATTATTTTATTACGGCTTATTGATATTACAAAGGATGATTTATAAATGAATATATTAAGTATGTGGATTTATACTAAGCTTTATTTTGAATCAAGAACTTCTTAACCATGATCCGTTTTAATTTTGAGATTTATTGAAGAATTATTCCTTAATATATCTCAAAATTAAAACGGAATTTCACTTTTCGGTATCTATTATCTTAACAAAAAAATGAAAAAAACGTAATTAGACTCGAATATTATTAAATGATTTAAAAATTAAGGGGCTAAACAATAATAAAATTGTCTAATATACTTTACACTGTAGGAACAGACCTAATTCTCAACAATGATTTTACGATAGGAATTATTCTCTTTTCCATGTCCATGATTTGCTCTAAATATTTAAATTGTCATCTAGTTAAGTCAACATATGTGCTAGGTTAAACAGAATAAAAAGAGCAAAATTGAAAATCTAAAACAATTAATTTATCTGAACGTAATCTGAAGATATAACATGATTTTTTTTTAAATTCGAAAATCCATTAAAATTATCTATCAAACGTTAACTATTTTCAATCGGATTCGGTGTTGATATATATTTGTAATATTTTAATACTGTATTTCAATTCGTTTAACATATAAAATCCAAACAATTGAAACAATCCAAGAGATATAAAATAAGATAAAAAGAAATTTTTATCTTATTCTATATCTCTTGGATTTTATTTCTTACAACAAAAAATTAATGTATTTCTTCAAAAGATTCATTTTTGGATATTTCTTCAATATACCCGTAATAAAAACTATATGAGTAAAGGACTGGTTTAAAACGGAACCTGAATAAAACGGAAACCTGTCTAGACGAAAAAAGCTTCTACGAAATAATGAGTAACTAGTACCGAGTTTTCGCGAACAAGTTTCTCGTATTGCTGTAATTACCAACAACTTGTTGGTAATTACAGATATTAAATTAACGATTAATTAGAATATTAAGATTTCTCGAAAAGTCAGATCACAATAACTTGGTCTCTGTATTTCTAATGCGATTACAATTTCTGACGGCAGAGTGATACTCTAGTTCCTGATTATCAAATTGGCTTTTTTGTTGCCATGTGAAGTAATTTATGGATTTTTCATGGAACTTTCGGTATTCGAATACCTAGCAAAAGTTCTTTTGAAAAACAAGAACTTATTTGTATTGAATGGGGCTCAATTGACAGTTGAAACTAAGGAACGAAGTATTGGAATTGCATCGAATACCATTCTTTAATTGGAATCACTTTGGATTAATTTTGTAACATAGCACTAAAATGTTTCTTATCTGTGCAAAAAGTGAGTTTACTACAACAATGAACATAACTGAAACATTTATTTGGTAGACTTAAAAAAAAAAAAAATACTAAAAGATGTTCAAAACTGAAACATGCGAAAACAAAACAAGATTCGTTGCTGCGCGATTCCGTTTTACACAGGTTTCACTGTATCATTAAATTACTTTAATTATTATTTTAATTGTTAGATAATAAAAATATTTGTACAAACTTTTACAGAAATAATTGAAAAAGACGTTTTCTTAACGCACGAAAAAAGAGGGTATAAAGGTAGGTATACAGTTGAGAATCTGAGAAATACAATTGTTTGGTGTTCATCATTATTATTCTTATTATCTTTTATTAGTTCGTATTCCTTATTTGTGAATTAATTTGTACATAAAAATAAATGTTTTTTCTTCCTATTTTCTCCCTGTATGCTTTTTTCCATAAAAACAACCGTATATCTACTTTTGCACCTCCTGTATATAATAATCTTGATATTTATATACAATACCTTACAGGGTGCAATTTTTAATCATAATTACTTTAATTAATTATTTTATTTCCTTTAAAATATATGTTCTCGAGTTTAGTAGTGTCTGCCCCTGTCC
Organism: Centruroides vittatus; assembly: GCF_030686945.1. NCBI lineage: Eukaryota > Metazoa > Arthropoda > Arachnida > Scorpiones > Buthidae > Centruroides > Centruroides vittatus. Next base: position 9,482,990 of record NW_027122718.1, read on the forward strand.
ATCATACTTTTCCTGATAACAACTACGAAATACAAATCATATTTCTAATCCCATCCTGGAGAAAAAGTTTTCAATTGAAATCATATCATTTTCAATCCAGACCGCAGGATCATATATAATTAATCGGGGCTTCCTGTCCAAAAGCTTTCCATATCTCGTCTGGACTTTCATATAGCTAACTTTGTTCTCAAGATTAACAAAGGACAGGCAACGGACAGGGAAGTTATCGGTCTGCAATTAAATTGCAAACAGGTTTCCGTGTAAATAAGAAAGAAAACAGTAGAAATATTTTAAAAACACTCATTATATGAACATTATTTGTAATTAAAAACTACTCTCTCAATATAAAATATCGAGCTTAAAATCGTTACTAGACTTCTGTATCATGAGAAAAAACAAACGACGGTGGTAAAAATCTAAAAATAATAATGAAATTTTTGAAAATGTAAACGAATACTGTTTGACGAGCAAGCGAAACTAGTAGGGGTTACTCCTGTACAAAAATAATAAAAAATAAATAATAAACGATTCTCACATTACATCACATACATATGATTTTATATGTAATAATATATTCACAATAATAAAAAAAACCATGAATGTTAAAAAATTATCAAAAAAAAAAAAAAAAAAAAAAAAAAAAAAAATAGGACCCACCTTCTCAATATCCTTTTTAAACTCAGATTTTGGAGAAACTTCTTTTATTGGTAATACATCTTCACATATATCTGTTTTATGATCTTCTAAGAAAACATCATCTTTTGATGATAAATCACTTGCACTTTCAGAAGCCTTAACCTCTTCGACCTCTATAGTCTCTTCCACAAAATATCGATCTACAGGTGAAACAACTTCAGGAGAAAAATGCAAAATTTCACCAACATCACGTCTTTCATCACTTACTATTTCAGAAATAACTTCTGTCATGGTAGAAATTTCTTTAATAACAGCATCTTCCAATTTTTGAGTCTCCAGCATTGAACAAATACCAGTATCATCTTTTCTTGAAAAAGAGGAAAGAACATCATCCTCAGCAAAGTATTCTTCCTCAGAACTTGGTTTTTCTATAATTTCTTCTATTTCCTCAGTTACTTCAATGGTTAAATATTTCGAAATTGAATCCTCTTTCGGAGAAAGGGCTATTTTCGATGAATCTGATATAATATACGAATCATCAACGAAATCCTTATCATCCACCTCATCACGAAGTAATTCCTCAGGTAAAACATCTGGGATCACAACAAAAGATTCCTCAATAATTTCTTCCACATAAGTTTGTTTACCACTGTCATATGACACTGGTTCTAAAGAAGGAATTATTTCAACAAATTCCTCTGATGGCGAAAATTTCGGTTCATCAAATACAGGCTTTTCTAAAACTTCGACAAACTCTTCAATCATTTCTTCCATTTCGACGTCAGATCTAGGAGATTTTGCTTCCAACACATCGAATTCTTCCAAAAATTCTTTTTTCATTTCCTCTATAGGTGATATTACTGGTTTTTCTGCGATCTCTTCTTTCGGAGAAATGACTTTCTCCACCGCAGGTTTCGCTTCGATCTCTTCGATCTCTTCTTTAGTGATGACTTCAGTGACAACTTCTTCTTTTGGAGAGACCGCGGGCTTCTCCTCGATCTCTTCGACGACTTCTGTGACTTCTTTGGTGACAATCTCTTCTTTGGGTGATATTTTCTCTACTTCTGGTTTTTCTGTTATTTCCTCCACTACTTCCGTGATTTCCTTCACTTCCACTTCGGTGACCTCTTTGGTTACGATTTCAGTGACGATTTCTTCTTTGGGTGAGATTTTGGCAACTTCGGGTTCTGGGACGGCGACTTCTTCGGTCACTAGCTCTTCCACTTCTTTCGTAGGAGAAACTTCTGCTACCTTAGCTACAGGTACTTCGGCAACTTCCTCGACAGGTGCTTTCTCCTCTAGCTCTTCTACAACTTCCTCTTTGGGTGAGATTTTCTCGACTGCGGGTTCCTCTTCGATCTCTTCAACGACCTCTTCCTTGGTGACCTCGGTGATTACTTCCTTTTTCACCTTAGTTATTACCTCGACTTCCTCGGTCACTTCTTCTTCGGTGACTTCAGTAGTAATTTTTTCGACGGTGATTTTTTCTTTGGGTGTGATTTCGACCTTCTCCACCTCCTCTACGACTTCGGTGACAACTTCTTCCTTAGGAGATATTTTGGCCTCTTCAACTGCAGGCTTCTCCTCGACAATTTCTTCCACCTCTTCGACGACTTTTTCCGTTACGACTTCCTCTTTGGGTGACACGGCTTCGGGAACCTCGATCTCTTCGGGTATTTCTTTTTTGATTTCCTCTTTTGGTGATATTTCTGGTTTTTCTGCGATCTCTTCTTTCGGAGAAATGACTTTCTCCACCGCAGGTTTCGCTTCGATCTCTTCGATCTCTTCTTTAGTGATGACTTCAGTGACAACTTCTTCTTTTGGAGAGACCGCGGGCTTCTCCTCGATCTCTTCGACGACTTCTGTGACTTCTTTGGTGACAATCTCTTCTTTGGGTGATATTTTCTCTACTTCTGGTTTTTCTGTTATTTCCTCCACTACTTCCGTGATTTCCTTCACTTCCACTTCGGTGACCTCTTTGGTTACGATTTCAGTGACGATTTCTTCTTTGGGTGAGATTTTGGCAACTTCGGGTTCTGGGACGGCGACTTCTTCGGTCACTAGCTCTTCCACTTCTTTCGTAGGAGAAACTTCTGCTACCTTAGCTACAGGTACTTCGGCAACTTCCTCGACAGGTGCTTTCTCCTCTAGCTCTTCTACAACTTCCTCTTTGGGTGAGATTTTCTCGACTGCGGGTTCCTCTTCGATCTCTTCAACGACCTCTTCCTTGGTGACCTCGGTGATTACTTCCTTTTTCACCTTAGTTATTACCTCGACTTCCTCGGTCACTTCTTCTTCGGTGACTTCAGTAGTAATTTTTTCGACGGTGATTTTTTCTTTGGGTGTGATTTCGACCTTCTCCACCTCCTCTACGACTTCGGTGACAACTTCTTCCTTAGGAGATATTTTGGCCTCTTCAACTGCAGGCTTCTCCTCGACAATTTCTTCCACCTCTTCGACGACTTTTTCCGTTACGACTTCCTCTTTGGGTGACACGGCTTCGGGAACCTCGATCTCTTCGGGTATTTCTTTTTTGATTTCCTCTTTTGGTGATATTTCTGGTTTTTCTGCGATCTCTTCTTTCGGAGAAATGACTTTCTCCACCGCAGGTTTCGCTTCGATCTCTTCGATCTCTTCTTTAGTGATGACTTCAGTGACAACTTCTTCTTTTGGAGAGACCGCGGGCTTCTCCTCGATCTCTTCGACGACTTCTGTGACTTCTTTGGTGACAATCTCTTCTTTGGGTGATATTTTCTCTACTTCTGGTTTTTCTGTTATTTCCTCCACTACTTCCGTGATTTCCTTCACTTCCACTTCGGTGACCTCTTTGGTTACGATTTCAGTGACGATTTCTTCTTTGGGTGAGATTTTGGCAACTTCGGGTTCTGGGACGGCGACTTCTTCGGTCACTAGCTCTTCCACTTCTTTCGTAGGAGAAACTTCTGCTACCTTAGCTACAGGTACTTCGGCAACTTCCTCGACAGGTGCTTTCTCCTCTAGCTCTTCTACAACTTCCTCTTTGGGTGAGATTTTCTCGACTGCGGGTTCCTCTTCGATCTCTTCAACGACCTCTTCCTTGGTGACCTCGGTGATTACTTCCTTTTTCACCTTAGTTATTACCTCGACTTCCTCGGTCACTTCTTCTTCGGTGACTTCAGTAGTAATTTTTTCGACGGTGATTTTTTCTTTGGGTGTGATTTCGACCTTCTCCACCTCCTCTACGACTTCGGTGACAACTTCTTCCTTAGGAGATATTTTGGCCTCTTCAACTGCAGGCTTCTCCTCGACAATTTCTTCCACCTCTTCGACGACTTTTTCCGTTACGACTTCCTCTTTGGGTGACACGGCTTCGGGAACCTCGATCTCTTCGGGTATTTCTTTTTTGATTTCCTCTTTTGGTGATATTTCTGGTTTTTCTGCGATCTCTTCTTTCGGAGAAATGACTTTCTCCACCGCAGGTTTCGCTTCGATCTCTTCGATCTCTTCTTTAGTGATGACTTCAGTGACAACTTCTTCTTTTGGAGAGACCGCGGGCTTCTCCTCGATCTCTTCGACGACTTCTGTGACTTCTTTGGTGACAATCTCTTCTTTGGGTGATATTTTCTCTACTTCTGGTTTTTCTGTTATTTCCTCCACTACTTCCGTGATTTCCTTCACTTCCACTTCGGTGACCTCTTTGGTTACGATTTCAGTGACGATTTCTTCTTTGGGTGAGATTTTGGCAACTTCGGGTTCTGGGACGGCGACTTCTTCGGTCACTAGCTCTTCCACTTCTTTCGTAGGAGAAACTTCTGCTACCTTAGCTACAGGTACTTCGGCAACTTCCTCGACAGGTGCTTTCTCCTCTAGCTCTTCTACAACTTCCTCTTTGGGTGAGATTTTCTCGACTGCGGGTTCCTCTTCGATCTCTTCAACGACCTCTTCCTTGGTGACCTCGGTGATTACTTCCTTTTTCACCTTAGTTATTACCTCGACTTCCTCGGTCACTTCTTCTTCGGTGACTTCAGTAGTAATTTTTTCGACGGTGATTTTTTCTTTGGGTGTGATTTCGACCTTCTCCACCTCCTCTACGACTTCGGTGACAACTTCTTCCTTAGGAGATATTTTGGCCTCTTCAACTGCAGGCTTCTCCTCGACAATTTCTTCCACCTCTTCGACGACTTTTTCCGTTACGACTTCCTCTTTGGGTGACACGGCTTCGGGAACCTCGATCTCTTCGGGTATTTCTTTTTTGATTTCCTCTTTTGGTGATATTTCTGGTTTTTCTGCGATCTCTTCTTTCGGAGAAATGACTTTCTCCACCGCAGGTTTCGCTTCGATCTCTTCGATCTCTTCTTTAGTGATGACTTCAGTGACAACTTCTTCTTTTGGAGAGACCGCGGGCTTCTCCTCGATCTCTTCGACGACTTCTGTGACTTCTTTGGTGACAATCTCTTCTTTGGGTGATATTTTCTCTACTTCTGGTTTTTCTGTTATTTCCTCCACTACTTCCGTGATTTCCTTCACTTCCACTTCGGTGACCTCTTTGGTTACGATTTCAGTGACGATTTCTTCTTTGGGTGAGATTTTGGCAACTTCGGGTTCTGGGACGGCGACTTCTTCGGTCACTAGCTCTTCCACTTCTTTCGTAGGAGAAACTTCTGCTACCTTAGCTACAGGTACTTCGGCAACTTCCTCGACAGGTGCTTTCTCCTCTAGCTCTTCTACAACTTCCTCTTTGGGTGAGATTTTCTCGACTGCGGGTTCCTCTTCGATCTCTTCAACGACCTCTTCCTTGGTGACCTCGGTGATTACTTCCTTTTTCACCTTAGTTATTACCTCGACTTCCTCGGTCACTTCTTCTTCGGTGACTTCAGTAGTAATTTTTTCGACGGTGATTTTTTCTTTGGGTGTGATTTCGACCTTCTCCACCTCCTCTACGACTTCGGTGACAACTTCTTCCTTAGGAGATATTTTGGCCTCTTCAACTGCAGGCTTCTCCTCGACAATTTCTTCCACCTCTTCGACGACTTTTTCCGTTACGACTTCCTCTTTGGGTGACACGGCTTCGGGAACCTCGATCTCTTCGGGTATTTCTTTTTTGATTTCCTCTTTTGGTGATATTTCTGGTTTTTCTGCGATCTCTTCTTTCGGAGAAATGACTTTCTCCACCGCAGGTTTCGCTTCGATCTCTTCGATCTCTTCTTTAGTGATGACTTCAGTGACAACTTCTTCTTTTGGAGAGACCGCGGGCTTCTCCTCGATCTCTTCGACGACTTCTGTGACTTCTTTGGTGACAATCTCTTCTTTGGGTGATATTTTCTCTACTTCTGGTTTTTCTGTTATTTCCTCCACTACTTCCGTGATTTCCTTCACTTCCACTTCGGTGACCTCTTTGGTTACGATTTCAGTGACGATTTCTTCTTTGGGTGAGATTTTGGCAACTTCGGGTTCTGGGACGGCGACTTCTTCGGTCACTAGCTCTTCCACTTCTTTCGTAGGAGAAACTTCTGCTACCTTAGCTACAGGTACTTCGGCAACTTCCTCGACAGGTGCTTTCTCCTCTAGCTCTTCTACAACTTCCTCTTTGGGTGAGATTTTCTCGACTGCGGGTTCCTCTTCGATCTCTTCAACGACCTCTTCCTTGGTGACCTCGGTGATTACTTCCTTTTTCACCTTAGTTATTACCTCGACTTCCTCGGTCACTTCTTCTTCGGTGACTTCAGTAGTAATTTTTTCGACGGTGATTTTTTCTTTGGGTGTGATTTCGACCTTCTCCACCTCCTCTACGACTTCGGTGACAACTTCTTCCTTAGGAGATATTTTGGCCTCTTCAACTGCAGGCTTCTCCTCGACAATTTCTTCCACCTCTTCGACGACTTTTTCCGTTACGACTTCCTCTTTGGGTGACACGGCTTCGGGAACCTCGATCTCTTCGGGTATTTCTTTTTTGATTTCCTCTTTTGGTGATATTTCTGGTTTTTCTGCGATCTCTTCTTTCGGAGAAATGACTTTCTCCACCGCAGGTTTCGCTTCGATCTCTTCGATCTCTTCTTTAGTGATGACTTCAGTGACAACTTCTTCTTTTGGAGAGACCGCGGGCTTCTCCTCGATCTCTTCGACGACTTCTGTGACTTCTTTGGTGACAATCTCTTCTTTGGGTGATATTTTCTCTACTTCTGGTTTTTCTGTTATTTCCTCCACTACTTCCGTGATTTCCTTCACTTCCACTTCGGTGACCTCTTTGGTTACGATTTCAGTGACGATTTCTTCTTTGGGTGAGATTTTGGCAACTTCGGGTTCTGGGACGGCGACTTCTTCGGTCACTAGCTCTTCCACTTCTTTCGTAGGAGAAACTTCTGCTACCTTAGCTACAGGTACTTCGGCAACTTCCTCGACAGGTGCTTTCTCCTCTAGCTCTTCTACAACTTCCTCTTTGGGTGAGATTTTCTCGACTGCGGGTTCCTCTTCGATCTCTTCAACGACCTCTTCCTTGGTGACCTCGGTGATTACTTCCTTTTTCACCTTAGTTATTACCTCGACTTCCTCGGTCACTTCTTCTTCGGTGACTTCAGTAGTAATTTTTTCGACGGTGATTTTTTCTTTGGGTGTGATTTCGACCTTCTCCACCTCCTCTACGACTTCGGTGACAACTTCTTCCTTAGGAGATATTTTGGCCTCTTCAACTGCAGGCTTCTCCTCGACAATTTCTTCCACCTCTTCGACGACTTTTTCCGTTACGACTTCCTCTTTGGGTGACACGGCTTCGGGAACCTCGATCTCTTCGGGTATTTCTTTTTTGATTTCCTCTTTTGGTGATATTTCTGGTTTTTCTGCGATCTCTTCTTTCGGAGAAATGACTTTCTCCACCGCAGGTTTCGCTTCGATCTCTTCGATCTCTTCTTTAGTGATGACTTCAGTGACAACTTCTTCTTTTGGAGAGACCGCGGGCTTCTCCTCGATCTCTTCGACGACTTCTGTGACTTCTTTGGTGACAATCTCTTCTTTGGGTGATATTTTCTCTACTTCTGGTTTTTCTGTTATTTCCTCCACTACTTCCGTGATTTCCTTCACTTCCACTTCGGTGACCTCTTTGGTTACGATTTCAGTGACGATTTCTTCTTTGGGTGAGATTTTGGCAACTTCGGGTTCTGGGACGGCGACTTCTTCGGTCACTAGCTCTTCCACTTCTTTCGTAGGAGAAACTTCTGCTACCTTAGCTACAGGTACTTCGGCAACTTCCTCGACAGGTGCTTTCTCCTCTAGCTCTTCTACAACTTCCTCTTTGGGTGAGATTTTCTCGACTGCGGGTTCCTCTTCGATCTCTTCAACGACCTCTTCCTTGGTGACCTCGGTGATTACTTCCTTTTTCACCTTAGTTATTACCTCGACTTCCTCGGTCACTTCTTCTTCGGTGACTTCAGTAGTAATTTTTTCGACGGTGATTTTTTCTTTGGGTGTGATTTCGACCTTCTCCACCTCCTCTACGACTTCGGTGACAACTTCTTCCTTAGGAGATATTTTGGCCTCTTCAACTGCAGGCTTCTCCTCGACAATTTCTTCCACCTCTTCGACGACTTTTTCCGTTACGACTTCCTCTTTGGGTGACACGGCTTCGGGAACCTCGATCTCTTCGGGTATTTCTTTTTTGATTTCCTCTTTTGGTGATATTTCTGGTTTTTCTGCGATCTCTTCTTTCGGAGAAATGACTTTCTCCACCGCAGGTTTCGCTTCGATCTCTTCGATCTCTTCTTTAGTGATGACTTCAGTGACAACTTCTTCTTTTGGAGAGACCGCGGGCTTCTCCTCGATCTCTTCGACGACTTCTGTGACTTCTTTGGTGACAATCTCTTCTTTGGGTGATATTTTCTCTACTTCTGGTTTTTCTGTTATTTCCTCCACTACTTCCGTGATTTCCTTCACTTCCACTTCGGTGACCTCTTTGGTTACGATTTCAGTGACGATTTCTTCTTTGGGTGAGATTTTGGCAACTTCGGGTTCTGGGACGGCGACTTCTTCGGTCACTAGCTCTTCCACTTCTTTCGTAGGAGAAACTTCTGCTACCTTAGCTACAGGTACTTCGGCAACTTCCTCGACAGGTGCTTTCTCCTCTAGCTCTTCTACAACTTCCTCTTTGGGTGAGATTTTCTCGACTGCGGGTTCCTCTTCGATCTCTTCAACGACCTCTTCCTTGGTGACCTCGGTGATTACTTCCTTTTTCACCTTAGTTATTACCTCGACTTCCTCGGTCACTTCTTCTTCGGTGACTTCAGTAGTAATTTTTTCGACGGTGATTTTTTCTTTGGGTGTGATTTCGACCTTCTCCACCTCCTCTACGACTTCGGTGACAACTTCTTCCTTAGGAGATATTTTGGCCTCTTCAACTGCAGGCTTCTCCTCGACAATTTCTTCCACCTCTTCGACGACTTTTTCCGTTACGACTTCCTCTTTGGGTGACACGGCTTCGGGAACCTCGATCTCTTCGGGTATTTCTTTTTTGATTTCCTCTTTTGGTGATATTTCTGGTTTTTCTGCGATTTCTTCTTTCGGAGAAATGACTTTCTCCACCGCAGGTTTCGCTTCGATCTCTTCGATCTCTTCTTTAGTGATGACTTCAGTGACAACTTCTTCTTTTGGAGAGACCGCGGGCTTCTCCTCGATCTCTTCGACGACTTCTGTGACTTCTTTGGTGACAATCTCTTCTTTGGGTGATATTTTCTCTACTTCTGGTTTTTCTGTTATTTCCTCCACTACTTCCGTGATTTCCTTCACTTCCACTTCGGTGACCTCTTTGGTTACGATTTCAGTGACGATTTCTTCTTTGGGTG